>NW_028327171.1:136611563-137211563 GCF_987537825.1 Furipterus horrens
AAGAACTAGAACTTAAGGAAGAATAAAATAAATTGCTTAATTAATTGTTAACAATTATAATTTAAAATTTAATTTTTAATAAAGTAACAACAGAGAAAATTGTATTTTTCTTTTTTTTAGTTTATTCCTAGGTACTTTATTTTTCTTGTTGCTATGGTAAATGGGATTTTTTTTCTAGTTTCTACTTCTCATATTTTATTGTTGGTG
The DNA here is from genome assembly GCF_987537825.1 of Furipterus horrens. Taxonomy (NCBI): domain Eukaryota; kingdom Metazoa; phylum Chordata; class Mammalia; order Chiroptera; family Furipteridae; genus Furipterus; species Furipterus horrens. The sequence continues at coordinate 136,611,771 of NW_028327171.1, forward strand.
TATAGAAATGCCTTCAATTTCTGAATATTGACTTTATACCCTGCTATTTTGCCAAATTCACTTATTAGGTCGAGTAGTTTTTTTTTTTTTTTGTGGAGTCTATAGGGTTTTCTATGTATGCTATCATTTCATCTGCAAATAATGACAGTTTTATTTCCTCTTTTCCAATTTGGATGCTTTCTATTTCTTTTTTCTGTCTGATTGCTGTGGCTAGAACTTCCAAGACTATGTTGAATAGGAGTGGAGAGAGTAGACATCCTTGTCTTGTTCCTGACCTCAGGGGGAATGCTCTCAGTTTTTGCCCATTAAGTATGATGTTGGCTTCAGGTTTCTCATATATGGCCTTTATTATGTAGAGGTATGCTCCCTCTATTTCCATTTTGCTGAGAGTTTTCATCATAAATGGGTGTTGTACTTTATCAAATGTTTTTTCTGCATCTATTGATATGATCATGTGGTTTTTGTCTTTCATTTTGTTTAGAAAATTGTATTCTTATTACTAATTCTTTCACCTTTAATCTAGAAAGTCATCCTTACCTTAAATAAAATTATTTTCTTTTAATGACTACTATAAGCTTATTTATAACTACATTCATCATTTTACTAATTTGTATAGTAAATGAATGCCAAAATTAATAAGTACTTTGTCAGGGGAAAAAAAATGTTTCATATATTTGCAAAAGTTGTAATCTTTAAAGGTATTGTTTCTAGAGTAGCAAAATGAACCAAGCAAGGTGTTTTCATTCTTGAGCCCAGAGGGCTCCATTCTGATGTAAATTGATTCCTACTGTTGATCCTACTGAGAATGTGTCTCCAGTACAGTTACATGATTTAATTAATGAGCATGAATCTAATGTATTCAGAGTTTATCCAAGAACAGGGAATTCCTAGCAACACCTACAAGCTATTTGAAATAATTCTTTACTTGCTTGGAGGCTCTAAAAAGCAGGATCTGCCCCCCTCTTGGAGATCTGGGCAACAAATAACATGCAAACTAGTTTTTCCATAAAATAAGTGAGATCAACAGTGCTGAAGCAATCAATTTTTAATGACCAAAGATTGAGCTTGTTTTTCTCTGAGCTTATATCACATGCCCCTCCAAACATACCGTATTTTTTGCACTATAAGATGCACCTGACCATAAGATGAATCTAGGTTTAGAGAAGGAAAATGAGAAAAAAAAGTCTGAACCAAATGGTGTACTAAAGTATTTAATAAAATATAACACAATAATATTTCAACCATATAAAGTGAACTGCAGTCAAAAGCAGTATTAAGAACCATCTTCACTGTCATTAACAAATGAGGAGAGACTTTAAGGTTCAAGTACTCTTCTGGTTTTCTGGGATCCCCAAGAATTCATCATCACTAGTGTCAGAATTTACGGGAGCCTTTAATAACAGGCATTGAGGGAGTTAAGGGGTATCACTAGTTGTAACAGTCACTGAGAGTATCACTATCCTAGTTACAGGTTCTAGTGGACTACTCACAGGGCCTGTTATGGATAGTGATACTCCTTAATCCCCTCAGTGCCTGTGTTACTACTAGAATAGTGACTCACAATAACTCCCTTTATATACTACAAATTCAGCATTTATGGCTGCTCACCCAGTTACTGCTGGCCTCCTCACACAGAAATCTGGTGAGCACTGGAAACAGTATGGAGGTAGACAAGACAGCTGTAGCATCTAACAGAGCCAGTAGCTAGCTGAGAACATGTTACTTCAGATCCACCCATCTGCCTCTCATAATTGGCAGAGCTTAAGACACAGTGATTGGTGATTGGAGGCGGTTCTACTGACACAGACCCCACTCACTGTCAAAGACAATTGGCAGTTGGCACTGTGTCTCATACCTGTTGTTAGCCTCAGCTGATTTGACAGGCCAGCAAATGTAGCTGGGAGCATCAGAGGGCTCTCTGGACTTCCCCAGGTCCAAGGTGATGGGCAGAGGTGGACGGCAACTGACCAGACACTCTGAGATTCAGCAGTAAAGTGGGACATTTAAGCGTCCCCAGGGGTTTCACGTAGGCCCACCACTTCCTCTTCTAACAGCTATTGCCACTGCTGACAGGTCAGGTAACACACATCACAGTCTGTGACACAATATTTGCCCCATAAGATGCACAGACATCCCTCTCCCACTTTTTGGGGGGGGAAAAGTGTGTCTTATGGAACAAAAAAATACTGTAATTGAAATTGCTTTTACTGTTCTTACCTCTGGCTCTGACTTAATAAACATAATACTGGGTTCTACAAAATCCTGTGAAAGCTGACCAGTTAAATATAAATAATTATTTTCTTAAATATTTTATATCTATTAGGGAAAAAATAAAAGATACTACCTCTTTCACCATGATGGTGTCAGTTCATCAGTTTAGAAAACATCCTCTCGTACCTCTATTAGGCCTCCAGGATTCAAAGACAAGGCACGGTCCTATTTCTTCCAAGAGCTTATGTTAGCTGTAATGCTACTCATTTCAACAGCTCCTTAAATTTTACTCATAAAGGAAAGCTGTTGATTGGTAGTTTGATATATGTTTGAATTGCATTATATTTTACAGGGATCAACCTCATTGCATTTCATTTTAGTTAAAGTTCCATGAGGACTGCTTACTCACAAATTTTTTTCTCAGTGGTTAGTGAGGGCCTCACAAATACTGTTTTAATGCACATGTGTTCAACAACTGTCTTTTGTGGAAAGAGAGGAGATTGTTTATCCAGGTATTATCATTTCTGAGGAGGAAAAACCAAAGCATTCACAAAATACAGATTTTAGTAGGTTTTGAGCAAGAACATAACTCTTTAAAAACTTCATTTATATTTATTTGTGCAAGTTTCTTATATTTTATTGTCTAAAATATTTTTCTTTGGTTTCTTTTCCCTTCACTTTTGTTTGATATAAATTAATGTGTATTGATCATCCTTCCTGAGAGTACTTTCCAGTGTTTAAGCATGTAATAGAGAGAAAGAGAAACTTTATATCATTATGTTGGATTAGCTTTTAAAATGTCAATGAAAAAGTTCAGAAACAGAAACACTCAACAAGTCTGCATGGCCAGCATGATAAACCATGGCTTTTCACTCCCAAGCATGAACTAAAGCATTAATTCCAACAGCTTTGCTGTAACCATATTTTATCACAAATCCTTAGTGTTATATTTTTTAGCATTTGCCAAATGTACTGCCTATACACATGGTAATGATCATTCTGCATATTCAAGTGACTGAGCTTTCTATTGCATTTTATAATTAAAATAGTAACAGTGGTTTTGGTTTCTGTTGGCAGTCACTATACACATGCCATGTTTCTTTAGGAATCTTTATTGGGGAGAAGGGGTGCCTTCTCTGTGAATATGTATCTAGTGATAATTACAAAGGTACAAAAGATGAAACAGCATGCCTTTGGCACCTATGAATTTTTTTAAATCTAATAAAAGTATCTGTTGGATGGACACTCATTCTCTGTATTTCATTCAGGACAAAACATGGCTTTTTATATTGTTCAAGATAGTCTTCAAATGGGTTATACAATTTCCACTTAAAATTTACCAACAGCAATAAATTTGGTTAGAATATACAATTTCGATTAAAATAGTCAAAATCATTTAAGTGAAATTTAGTAATCTTAGGGCAGTAGGATTAAGCTTTTTATTCTAATGTCCTGAGGAGATTTGTAACTGCCTATCTTTGAGGGGCGACTTTCTTCAACTTTGCTATTTTTCAGCATCATTTAATTAATGAGATTTAGAATTCTAAGAAATAATGTTTAGGTTATCTGCAGCAAGCAGGAAATTTACCAAAAATCTCCTCTAAATCAATGTATTTAACTTATTAACCAGGCCGAATTGATAACATATTTCAAATGTAGATTCAGAAACAATTTTGTTACTATTAAGTACATGTTACAATGAAAAAATGGAAAACACAAAGCCTAACTAGAGTCACTATTATAAATAGATAAAATCTATATTTTTTCCAGAAGACATATTAAGCCACCCTCTGTTTTATTAAACAATCCATGTATTATTTTGGTTACACTATGCCACTCAAACTATTATATTACAAAACTTCCAACTTTTTGAAGTATTTTGTGTATATCTAGAAAGCAAAAATAAATGAGCAAAACTAAAAAATATCCCTTACTCTGTAAATAATTCAATTCTTTTGCAGATTTATTGGCTTGTATGAATTTGCTTTAATGTAATATATGTTTTACATCACTCCAGTAGAGGGAGCCTCTCCCATTCTACCCAATAAACACATGATGGAACCACTCCCCGCCCCCCCCACCCAGTGGAATTCATATTTTAAAAATTGTGTATTTCGGCCAAGATGGAGGCTTAGACGGACACGCTCGGTCTCCCTCTACAACTAGAGAGGAATACAACTACTTCAAAACAAAAGATAACTAGAAATTCCAGAAAATAAAACTACACGGAAGCCCAACGTATGAAGTTATAAACCAGCGGCGCCCTTTGGGCAGGTAAGAAGAGCGAAAGGGGGCGGTGCTGTTTGCAGTCGCACCAGGGACAGTGGCAGGGAGAGCAATCCCAGCGGCAGGGAGAACAATCCCAGCTGCAGTCGAACCCCGGCAGCTCGCGACCCCAACGCTGGGGAAAGCAGCCACCACATCGCCTTGAACAGTGAGGCCCAGGGGGACGGGAGGACGGATCCCGGTCTCCTAGCGGAATAACTGTGTGAATCCATCTTGGACCCCCGCCCCCACACAAGCCACCACAGGGCTGCGAAATAGGTTGCGGACAGGTGCCGGTCGCTGGGTCCTGACGAGTACACAGGCACTGCCCCCTATAGCCGGCCCAAAAAAACAAAACGCATCTGTCAAAATGAGGCAGACGACTATAGAAGTCCCGGTGGCACAGCTCACCAGGCAACAGATGAGGAATCTGACAGATGAACAAATAAGAAACCTGTCAGAGGCTCAGTTCAGGGCCATTGTTATCAGGTGGCTTACAGAATTAACAAAAGATCTGGAAAAAGATGAGAAAGAAGCAAAAAACACTCATAATGAAAGGAACAAAACCACATATGAGACAGATGATGAGGAAAAAAAACCCAGAGTTCATTTCAACAAACCAGAATATAGAGAAGGAACAAACAGTCAACCAATGCAGAAAGAGAAAATGGGAAGCAACAATGAGAGGATCAGAAACCTCTGGGACAGCTATAAAAGGCCCAACATAAGAATCATTGGTTTGCCAGAGAGCGAAGAAGATGAACTAGAACTTGAAAAACTGAGTGAAAATATAATAAAGGAGAAGTTCCCAAACTTGGGGAAGGAAATAGACTTACAGGTCCAGGAAGCACAGAGAATTCCAAAAAATCTGGACCCAGGGAGAACCACTCCAAGACACATTATAATCAAAATGTCAAAAATTAAAGATAAAGAGAGAATCTTAAAAGCAGCAAGAGAGAAGAAAAGAATCATGTACAAAAGGGTCCCAATTAGACTATCAGCTGACTTCTCAAGGGAGACCCTGCAGGCAAGAAGGGACTGGCAAGAAATATTCAAAGGAATGAAAAGCAAAAACCTACAACCACGAATACTCTATCCAGTGAAATTGTCATTCAGAATAGAAGGGCAGAGAAAGTGTTTCCAGGACAAAATAAAACTGAAAGAGTTCATTAGATCCAAACCACTGTTATATGAGATGTTAAAGTGACTGGTTTAGAAAAAGGAGGATCAAAACTATGAAATCTAAAATGAAAACTGCATCACAAGAAACAACAGAAGCTAGGGAATTGAAACAAAGGCAAACTAAACAGGCAACGAGAGTGGAAAAAGAACTATATGTATGGGGAGCATATTGGGGGGAGGTCAGCAAGGAAGGGGGAATGGGGAGAGGGAGGGAGATGATATAGGAATTAAGGATCATGGTAGGAGGGAATGGAATAGACAGAGAGAGGTTGAGAAGAACTATATGCACAACTAATGAACATGGTCTAAAAGGGGGGGACAACTGGAGGGAGGGGGGCCACCAGGTGGAGGGGAGTAGAGCAAAGGGAAATTGGGACAAATGTAATATTATAATCAATAAAACACATTAAAAATTTGTGTATTTATTCTTACATGTTTAAACTTCAGTCAGCTTCAAAGTACTCTTTATGTGATGCAATACACCTTTCAAGATGTTTTTTCCACTGCTCAAAGCAGTTTTAAACTCTTCAATTTAGAGGCTTTTTAGTGCTTCTACCATTTTTTTGTTTCACCTCTTCCACATCAGGAAAACTTTTGCCTTGGAGGACTTGTTTCATCTGAGGAAACAAAATAAAAGTCACTAGGGTGAAATCAAGTGAATAGGAGGGTGAGGCACAGGGGGGTCATGCCATTTTTGATCAAAAACTGCTGAACACTTGGCACAGGTATGATAGTAAATCAGCCATCATGAAGTGGGCAAACTGCGTTGAAAGAGTCTTCAAAAAAATTCACTGAAGCCAAGCACAGCCCCTCACAATAATGCCAGTTAGTACACTGATACAGATGGATCCTAAAACTCTCACCAGCAAGGGAAGCCTCTGCTATAAGGGGTCCACTCTCTAGAAGATAATTCCAGGTCTTTTTGCCCCCCCCCCATATACATTAAGGCAGATAGTGCAAGAGTGCATATAAAAAAACATGCCAGATGTCAGCCATGGTATTCATATTAGTGAAGTGCCTGGAAAAGTCAACAAAATTGGTGAGGGAAAAAAATAAATCAGAGCCTATGACTCTTTAAATCAATATGCTGATGAGTTTTATACTGACTGAGACCAATGAGCTTTACTCTCTTTCAGAAAGAAACCCAGAGGGCAGCCCAACTCAAGCCAACTGTTGCTAAGGTATAACAAAAAGGAAAGAAAAACATAGACTGGATGCATCCACTTGAAATTATTCCTACAGTAAATATATATGTGTATATATGTCAAATAACTCTATTGATTCAAGATGAACATTTTTAACTTTTATGAAGAACATTTATGAAAGAGTAATTGCACTAATCTACTTTGATAAGAAATTTTATTGGTAAAGTAATGAATCAGAAATAAAGATAAAAAGCTTTTTATGATTAAGTGAAAGAAAATGGCTTTGTTACATAGGATGGAAAAACTGGCACAGAAAGATTTCAAATTCTCCATTTACCAAAGAAAACATTGAATTAGATGATCACAAATGTTCTTTGTAGCTTTACTAGTCCATAAATTATGTAAGTTATTAAAGAAGCATAATTATACAGGCTACAGAAATTACAAAGATATCAATTACTTATAGGAACATTTGACTTTTCTTCTACATTATATTCTGATATGTAATATAGATGGTAGTAGATCAAGAGGGTTTGTGGGGAAAGTAAAAGAAAAAAATAGCAGCAAAGCTGGTGAGTCAAGGAGTTAAGATAGAAAACATAGGTAACTGAGGTCCAGAGTTAATTAAATTCATGCATTTAAAAATCCAATGATATAATAATTACAGGCTACAATAAAAATTATTTTGAACCAAAAGATTTTTTTTAAATCCGAATACCATCTGCCTTCACCATCCAATTATACAGACAGCAGAGGCTTCGATTTTTTTTCTTCTCTTTTTCCCCACAGTAGCTTTGCGCATGGGTGCCATGAACAATCGCATATTATTTCATTCTCATGCTCATGCTCTAATTAGTGTTACTACTCCCAGAAACAGCTTCCCAGAGGAGAAAGAGGAATAAAAAAATTTTAGGAAAAATGAAAATATGTAAATTTTCTTTTGAAAAATGTCCACTATACCTCTCTCTATCTCTCTCTGAGCCATATTATTTAGTGAATGTCAACTACATACCAGAATGTGAACTCTTTGGATGACCTACTTAAACTCGGCTTGCACTTTGTCAGTTCGGAATCAAAGACTCACGAGGCTGAGTGAGAACTCCGGAAGTCATTTATCTTAGACCCCTGCATGGAGGAGTGACTGTTCCAACCCATCTTAGACCGAAGTTGGGACAAGGAGTCCTTTCCAAAGGACCCCAGGGTGCTATAGATACTTGCTGGTGACTCAGTCCTCTGCACTGTCCTTCGCAGAGTCCAATCAAAGTTCCTGGGAGGTGGAAAAAAGCCACTGCACATTCAGAAGTTCTGCCTTTCAAATGTACTCAAAATGAGTTCCTTACAATGAACAGCCATTTAAAACTTCCAGCTGAAAACTACAGATTTAGCCATTTGTTGAAATAATTAAATTTTATTTGATTTATAGATTCTTCATTCTTTTCCTTATATCATGTCAGTTCATTTAATCACACTTGCATTTTTTCAACATGTTGAACCTTTAGTGAATGCCTAACATCGTTTAGTCATTTTTTCCCCCCAGAGGTGAGAATTGTTGTTCACTGAGTGAGTTGTTTGTGTATTTGTCATAAATAAAAGTCAAAGAGGCACTAAAGTGTACTTAAATATTTTAGAGAATTAAAAATTATACATATATCTCTTCTCTCACATACAAGAGAAAGTGGGTCAAATATTGGCAAGTGATATCTTTATTTGATTATCATGTAGATTCATTCTTAGAAACTTGAATTCAGAAAACTTACGATGACAGGGTCATGAGTAGATTTTAAATTTAGTTTGTACCCAAATTTTCCTGGTCCCAATCCCCTAGGTATACCATAAATGTCTCAGATATACATCTGTATCTTAGTAACTAGCAGTGGTGCTATGTATTTTAATTATTTTTCTGAAATATATACATATATATGAATATCAGGTTTCTTTTTCTTCATTTTTTCTGAAATACCATATGAGAAACATCTTTGCACTGAGAAAAATGACCCTGTATCACAGACTTACTTTATTCTCAATCCAGATACCTAAGTCACAGTCATCAATAGATGTCATGGATTTTAAGAAGAATAAGAAAAAGGCTCATTAATAATTATTTATCAATCCAATCAGACTAGTGACAAAAATAATTTAAAGTGCTTTTTTAGAGGACAATGGCTCTGCCTTCATTTTTGCACTAACAAATAAATATAATTCTCTCAATTTAAAGATTGGGACCCTGACCCATGTGATTCAGTTGGCTGGGCATCATCCTACAAAGCAGAAGGTCTCCAGTTCTACTTACGGTCAGGGAACATGCCTGTGTTGCGGGTTCAGTCCCCATTTGAGGTGTGTACAAGAGGCAATGTACCAATTAATGTTTCTCTCTCACATTGATGTTTCTCTCCTTTTCTTCCTCTCTTCCATTCTTTCCAAAAATAAATAAATAAAATCCTTTAAAAATAAAATAAAATAATTGCAATGATGACGTGTTAAAGCAGCTAGACATATGTATGAGAGACATTCTTCCAGTTGTGTCTGTATGGCACATACATACATGCATTACTTCCCTAGTGATAAACCATAGAAAGAATAAAAATATTAATCCATGACAAACACTTGGGATTCACCTAATATAGGAAGAGGATTTGATAAAATGTGAATTTTATCACATTCTCTTGGCACTCAAGTCAGAATACCTACATAGAAGGAAATATCTGGGATTGATACATGTAAGAGAATGGAAGGAATCCATTTAACCTGGCTTTCTGAAATTTGGGTGCTTATATATAGCCTGTAGGTCTCCAATTTCCTAAGAAATTTAAGGATTTAGTACACTATAAAAGTAGCTTTCAAATCAGTAGGTAAGAGGTGAAATAGTGTTTAACTCCCTAAGATAGATGATGATAGATGGATAGATGATAGATCATAGACAGATAGACATATAGATAAGATGATAGATAAACAGAATTTTATATTCCATCTTAGGAATCAGTAAACATTTTTTTCTTTAATGAGTGAAATAGGAAACATTTTTGGCTGTTCAGGTTTCTGTCACTCAATTCTGCTGTTGTAGTGAGTGTTAAAGCAGCTGTAGACAGTTCATAAATTAATGGGCATGGCTGGCTTTGGCTTACTGTGAACCACATTTGGCTGATGGGCTGAAGTTTCCCCAAAATTATCAAAGATGTAAAAGTACAATAATAAAACCATAAAAGCACTAGAAAAAAAGAGAAAATCTTATAATATTGATGTTAAATATATTTCTAAGTATCATCCCAAACCAAGAAATCAAAAAGAAAAAAGTAATAAACTCTGCCACATAAAATTAAAGACAAAAATTAACATGGAAAAACACACTAAAAAATAAAAGAACATACACACTAGAAAAATATATTTGCAACTCATATCATAGACAATGAACATATCTTTGCAATAGAAGAAGTCCTCCTAGATGAAGAGAAGAGGCAGAAGAAGAGACAGTGCACAGAAAATAAATATAAATGGATTTTAAAGTTATGACCCAAATTTCCTCATTATTAGAGGAAATTTTGAAGTTAAAATGACCATGAGTTATCATTGTTAATCTCCAAGGTTAGCAAAGATCAATACGTTTGACAATATATTCAGGAGAATGGGATGAAACAGGACTTCTTAAACATTGTTGGTGTTGATGGAAATCAGTATATTTTCTATAGAGGGCAATCAATCTTGCATTTAATCTTATATGGAAAGGTTTTAAATAATGGACAGTTGATGTATATACATTTTTATTAACATTTTAAAACTTGTTTTGATTGAAGTTTAAAGTTTATTTGATAAAATAAAAAAAAGCAATTAAAACCTTAAGTAAATTAAGTACATTAAGCAAATGTAGGCATTCAGCTCATCCTCATTTACTTCTTTATAAGTCATTGCAATTTCATTCAGAAAAAGATTTTTAAAGTATTGTCAAACCCATTATTTGGATTTTAAATGACAGTCTTACTGAACTCTTTGACATCACCTAAAGGCAATGGCATATTATTTCTACTTCATGTAGTGTCAGTTAATTCATAGAGAATTTCTCATTTTCATAGCATTTTGACTATGAATGCTCCAGTGGCATGCGTCTGCATTTGAATTTCTTGTGCCTTTCTATTTTTTCAGCAATTCTATAATTTTTGATAATCCTACTCATGACTTACTCCCTATAAAAAGCCCCACCTAACCTCATTTTTAAGTTACAGTAGTTATATGGCCTGGCATCCTTCAAGAGAGTTTGTACACTTGTCTTTATCTTACTATGCTCATGTTGTTGGATGAGTTGTGAAGTGAAAAAATACCTTCAAAATCTTCAGATACAGAGAACCAGAGAGGGTTGGAGATAAATGTAAAGCTTCTTAATATTCATATTAAAGATGTGGGATCCTACTGGGCAATCAAGCTTCCATTGAAAGATTTTAGCATGGAATGGTTAGATAAGATATATGATTCAGAAACAATGCAGACAGATGTGTGGAAGCTGGATTTTATGACAGAGATTGTAGGCAGAGAGTTTAACCAAAAGTCTATTACAATAGCCCTCATGAAATGAAAGAAGAACATGAAAACAGGAGTTAAAAATTCAAGAAACTGTTAAATCACTTCATAAAGCTAAGTGAGTGTATGGGAAGGAATGTCTATGTGGGGATTTATTTTGCCTACTCCATTTTAATATCTGTTATAAAACAACTAATTTACTGCTTATAGGTAACTAAGTTCACTTTCTGGAGAAGGATTTTACACCAAGACACATTTCCCATTCAGTTTGAACAACAGTTGTCATCTGCTTAGTAGCCATTACCTTCACCTTGATAAAAAAAAATTGTAAGTATTAAATGACACAAGTTTTTCTACAGATTAAAATATTCCTGCAAATTCATGGATCACCTCATATTTCAGATAGGATTTAAAGCCTTATCATTTATACTTCTCTCATGAAAATTAGAGTTTTAATCAAATCTTTGAATGAAGGTGTAGCAAAATTCACAAATGCTGCTTGAAGCACATAAGACCTCTGTAGTCTAAGAATAAACTGTTTTCCACAATTAATAAAACAAAACTTTGCATCTGTATGTCTCATAAACAGTGACATTTGATTGGATAGCACACTGCTAATATTTTTCACTTTATTAATAAGAATAGACACCAGCAACTAGTCTGCTACTCTTTTTATATTTGCCTAAGAAAACCAGGCAATCTGAACATAAAACTGATTAATTATTTTCCAACTATAAAATATCCAGTTGTAAGAGAATAAGGTTCTTATCCCTAGAGACACTGTGTGCTTAGTAGGGTTACTGCAGAATTAATTCAAGAACTAGTTAGCAGAGTGGCATTGATAATCTATAAATTTCTATGATTCTTTGTCCTAAATATAATATTCAGTCTGATTACTCAGAGATATAGTGACAAATAAGTGATAGGTCAGGACTCTAGGCTGACTACCAGGTTTGAATCTAACTCAATCACTTAAGATTTAGCTGACTATGGACAAGTTATTTCATCTCCCAACGTCTCATTTTTCTAGTTTGTAAATTGTAGATGGAAATATTCCTTACTTCATATGGTGTTTGGGGCGTATCCAGTGAGTAAACATGTAAAGTGCTTAAAAATATAGCACATAGTAGGTACTTAATATATGTAGCAATTATTGTTTTTAGTTCTTCCATATGGGGACAGAATTGGTTGAGGCCATTTGATATATTACTGACTTTTGAGATGAATCTAAGCTGCTTTCAGAAAAATGCCAGTCTGTAAAAATTTCTAATTCAGACCAGCTAAGAAGTTGATCTTATTAGGATATCTTGGTTAAAACTTCCCTCCAGGAGTAACAAAGGCAGGTTTATAAAGCAAGGACCACATTGGGGAGAAAAAGCATCTACTTCAGGAACAATGATGTCCATATCTTCTAAGATGGTTTTCATCCTACTTGACAAAACCTTTTCATCCTCATTTTGTTATATGAACCCAAAGAAAAAATTTTTCCTGTGTTGTGACTGTACCCAGTTGGTCATGCCATCATCAATTCAAACCAAAGGGTGATTCCGACTGCTGAGAAAAGGGCAGAAGACTTGTTGCAAAGACTGAAATTAATAGGATTAAATAGGGAGAGCAGAAACCAAATTATATTTTGGCCCTTTCCTTCACACAATTTACCATAATAAGAAGTTCATTCCTTTCTTAAAAAATGTTCATGAATTTTACCCTTCTCATTTGGTCAGAAGGGAAAAGAAACTTCTACTTCAATACCCTTTTTGTAGGTCAAATAACACTATAAATAATTGAGGGAAGTTTAGGATATAATTTAATAACCAACAGAAAGAAAGATCTCTGCAAAGAGCATCTATAGGAATCTCTGAAGGTCGCTTAAGGAACCACAGTTGCCTGACATATGTATTTTTCTTTAGAAGATTTCTCATTTCCCAATAAGAATATTGGTATTCATTATCTCCTGAACTTTGCTACTGTTCTGTCTTTGTGTAACTTAATACACTTCTTTTGTAAGTTCATGAGTTTTACAGTTAACTTTGAATAGCCATGCTAGTTGAGAGAAAAGAGAATATGGAAAATAAATTCTCTTCAAATATCATTTTAAATAATGAGAAATTTTTCTACCTTGGAAGTTCTGTGCCTAGCCCATGCAATAACTTTAAGGGAATTAAAACTGGAAATTTTCATGCAGGTACACCCCAGTATCAAGGCAAATGACAGAGAAAGCAAAACTACCACATGCAAAGGATACAGTCAAGATGGCGGCAGAGGCAGATATGGCTCGCCTCTTTGCACAACCACATCAAAATTACAACTAAAATATAAAACAACCATCATCCAGAATCATCATAAACTGAAATTAATGGAAGTCTGACAACTACAGAATTAAAGAAACCACATCCATCGAGATGGCTAGGAGGGCCGCAGACTCAGTTCTGGCTGTTCCTCGCCCATGTGTGGTGGATAAAGATTTCAGTAGGGGTACCTTGGGAGTGAGGAGTCCCAGCGCCACACCAGGCCCTTCAGCCCAGGGTTCTAGTGCTAGGAAGATAAGTCCCCACAACTTCTGGCTGCAAAAAACCATTCGGGATTGAGATGGAAGAAGAAACTGGTAGAGTCCCAAGCAGTTCATCTTAAAGAACGCACACACAGACTCACTTATTCAGATTCACTCCATCTCAGGTCCAGTACCGGGTAGAAGCTTGAAAGGCACCATTGGTGTACAGGGAGAAACTAAAGTGTCTGGCATCAAGGCGAGCAGAGGCCCTTGTCTCTTTCCTAAACCCTTCCCTACTGAGCCAGCAAGCTGGTGCCATATCTGAGACTCCATCAACTTGGCTAACACAGTTTTACCCACCTTGGAGATCCCCAGAGACTCTGCCCCACCCCCATTTAAAGGCCCATACAACCTACTTTTCCATATGAATAGCTGGTCTTGGTTCATGCTTCATAACTTACTAAATCCTATCAAACAAGTAATATCGGGCATCAGTGGCTCCAGGCCCAGCACTAGCAGCAGCTAGTTTAGATTCACAGCTTGGCTTTGCCTGGGAATCTCAAAACCTAGCACAAGTAGCAGCCATCTCAGATTGATTTATAGCTCAGGCAGGGTGCCCTTGGAAAAAATGATGTGGAGGTTGACCTTGGCCTGCACCACCTAGCAAACCCCAAAGCCAGCACACCCAGTAGACAGCTACAGACCATGTTGGAGCACACCATCTTCCCCCTGCACTGCTGGTTCTCCATGGAGGGCAGAGGTTAGTGGTGAGTGATCACAGCCAGTCCTTGAAGCTGGCTGTCCTGGGTAAATCCTTCCCATTGACCTGGCAACAGCAACCAAGGCTCAACTACAAGATGAGGGTATTCTCGGTACACATGGAGAGCGAACCTCGAGTACCTAGGTTGGGGGATAGGAGAGGCTGTGCCACTGAACCCTGCAAGACACCTACTACATTAAGCCATATCACCAAGCCATAGAGTTAAAGCAGTTCTACTCAATACACAGAAAAAGACACAGGGAGGCTGCAAAATTGAAGAGACAAAGAAATATGGTCCAAATGAGAGAACAGAACAAAACCCCAGAAAAAGGACTAAACAAAATGGAGATAATCAACCTATGAAATGCAGAATTCAGAACACTGGTGATCAGGATGCTCAGAGAAATGATTGCATATGGCCACAAAGTAAAGGAAGAAGTGAAGATTATAAAAAGTGAAATAGGACTCCCGGCCAAGAAGGAGGGGTAGACAGACACGCTGCAACTCCCTCCACAACTATGAAGGAATACAACTACATCGAAACTAGAAACAACCAGAAGTTCCAGAAAATCAAACTACATGGAAGTCCAGCAAACAAAGATATAAAGAAGAAATACTCATCCAGCCAGGTAGGAGGGGCGGAGTCAGGGTGGAGCTGGGGTGGAGAGGACGTGGTGTGGTGGTGACAGCAGCAGCAGCAGCAGGCATGCAGAAAGCACAGACACACAGTTTAAAATGTCAGGAGGCACACCTAGGGAGCGTTCCCAGCTCCCCACTGTCCCTAGCTGCTCACGGTCCCAGCACCGGGAAAGTCAAGCCTCATTGCTTCTGACTGTGCAGACCAGTGGGGACTGGGGCAGAGGTGGAAACTGCCAGTCTCTCAGCAGAGTCTGTTTGTTTAAAGGGCCCCCACAGTCCTAGAATGCCTGCAGACCCACCCATTCTGGGAATGATGGCCGGGGCAGCAGCTAGAGAGACACCAGTCTGGTGCAGAAGTGGGAGAGGTGCCTGGGAAAGGGGCGAGTGCAGGGCAGGTGGCATTGTTCCCTCTCGGACCCCTCCCCCACATACAGTGTCACAACATGGTGAAACAGGTCACCCTGCACTGACGAATACCTAAGGCTCCACCCCTTACAACATAACAGGAGCGACTGCTTTACCTGAGACGTGGAGGCAAACAAACACAGGAGCCTGTCAGAATGAGGAGACAGAGAAGTATGACCAAAAAGGGGAAATGGATCAAGGTTCAAGTGGGAGAACTAAGCGACAAGGAGATAGCCAACCTCACAGATGAGGAGATAGACAACCTAACAGATGCAGAATTCAAAACACTGGTGATAAAGTTGGTCACAAGCTTGACAGATATGCTTGAGTATGGCAAATGCATAAAAGAAGAAGTGAAGGTTATGCTAAGTGAATGAAGAAAAATCCACACAAAACCAATGGTGAAGGGAAGAAAACTGGGGTTTGAATCAATGATCTGGAACATAAGGAAGAAAAAAACAGTCAAACAGTGCAGAATGTGGAAGCAAGAATTGAAAAAAATGAGGAAAACTTCCCAAATTTTGCAAAGGAGATGGACATACAGATCTGGGAAATATAGATGGTCCCGGGCACACTTGACCCAGAGGGGACCACACCAGGATGCATCATGAATGAGATACCAAAGCTGAAAGATAAAGAGAGAGTCCTGGGGGCAGCAAGAGAAAGGTAGAGAGTTGCCTACAGGGGCGTGCCTATAGGACTATCAGCTGATTTCTCAAAGGACACTTTGCAGGCAGGAAGGGACTGGCAAGCAGTATTCAATGTGATGAAACGCAACCTGCAACCAGGATTACTCTATCCAGCAAAGCTATCATTTAGAATGGAAAGGCAGATGGAGTGCTTCCCAGACAAGGCAAAGCTAAAGGAGCTCATCATCACCAAGCCATTATTATATGAAATGTCAAAGGGACTTAAGAAAAAGAAGATCAAAACTGTGAACACCAAAATGACAACAAACTCACAACTATCAACAACTGAATCTAAAAAATAAAAGCAAAATCCAACTAAGCAAACCAGAATAGGAACAGAATCATAGGTATGGGGGTCATTTGGAGGGTTATTAGCTGGGAGGGGAGAGGGGGAGAAATGGAGATGTGGTGCAGGGATTAAGAAGCATAATCAGTTGGTACAAAATAGACAGGGGAAGTTAAGAATAATATAGGAAAGGGTGAAGCCAAAAAACTTATATGCACAACCCTTGGACATGAACTAAGGGGAGTGGGATTGCTGGAGGGAAGGGGTGTACTGGGCAGAGGGGAGCAAAGGGGAAAAAATTGAAATTACTGTAACAGCATAATCAATAAAATATACTTTTTAAAAAAGTGAAATAAAGAAAAATATACAGGGAACCAACAGTTATGGGAAAGAAGCCAAGATTCAAACTAATAATTTGAAACATAAAGAAGAAATAAACATTCACTGGGAACATAAAGAAGAAACAAGAATTGAATAAAATGAGGAGGATTAGGAACCTCTAGGACAACTTTAAATGAATCATAGGGGTATCAGAAGGAGAAAAGGAAAAGATTGAAAACTTATTTGAAAAAATAATAAAAGAAAACTTCCTTGATTTGGTGAAGGGAATAGACATACAAGTCCAGGAAGCAGAGAGTCCCAAACAAGTTAGACCCAAGGAAGACCACCCCAAGACACATCATAATTAAAATATCAAAAGTTAAAAGTAAAGAGAAAATCTTAAAAGCAGCAAGAAAAAAGAAGAGAGTTACCTACAAAGGAGCTTCCATAAGACTATTAGCTGACTTCTCAAAAGAAACTTGCAGAAAAGAAGGGACAAGCAAGACGTATTCAAAGTGATGAAAAGCAAAAACCTACAACCAAGATTACTCTATCCAGAAAAGCTATCATTTAGAATGTAAGGGCAGATAAAGTGCTTCCCAGATAAAGTTAAATGAGTTCATCATCACCAAGCCATTACTAAATGAAATACTAAAGGGACTTATTTAAGAAAAAAAGAAGATTAAAAATATGAACACTAAAATGACAACAAACTCAGAAGTATCAACAACTGAATCTGAAAATTACAAAAGCAAACTAAGCAATCAGAACAAGAACATAATCATAGTATGGGGATCATTTGGAAGGTGGGGAGTGGGAGAATGGGGAAAAGGTTCAGGGATCAAGAAACATAATTGATAGGCACCAAATAGACATGGGGATGTTAAGAACAGTATAAAAAATGGAGAAGCCAAAGCACTTTCATGCACAACTCATGGACATGAACTAAGTGGTGAGGGACAGATTGATGGAGGAAAGGGTGATATTAGGTGGAGAAGGGCCTAGGGAAAAAATAGGGACAACTGTAATAACATAATAAATAAAATATACTTAAACAAAAAGAAATTACAGTCCAGGATTTTAGGAGGGGAGTGGAGGCACAAGGGGAACAAATGGTAACGTAAAAACACAAATAAAATTAAAAAAAAAAAAAAAACTACCACATGCCTCGTGGGTAAACTTGTACAGTGCATAATCTATACAACCACACGTGGCAGCTCGAACTTTGAAGAAAATAAAATTTTACTTGACATCAACTTGGTAAGTTGACAGTAGGGGCAAAAAACTGTGCTGCTGAAAATCAAAGTAGCATTTTAGCTTAATCAACTAAATTAAAAATATTTAAAATAATTGAGTAATATAGCATCCATAACCCTATGATCTCCTCACAACTGTACATTTTGTATATTATATTTATCATATTTATTATTTATACATTCCACCAAAGTACATACATTTAGTTTAATTTCCTTAATGTTATTCAGAAATAGATACAAGTTTCATATAATCTTTCAAATTATTCTTTTGATTAATTAGTAACATTCTATTTTAGCTAAATAATTTGAGGTATTTCATGACTTAATCCTTAGTGTTTGTTATCTCATTTCCCAACACTCATCTTTTACACTGTGATCTTAAATTGTTTGTCTCTCTGAAAGATTATGTGTTTTATTCTATCTGGAAAATATTTTATCACTTGTTTTTTCCATAAGATGGCTCTAGTAGCACTTAGTTGTCTTTAACATCATTTGAAACAATTTTGTTAGATTATATTGTGATGGTGTCATATAAAAGTGCATTTAAAAAACTTATCAAAATTAGTTAATTTTTGTATAAAATTTTAATATTGAAGATGGAAGAAAATACACATTTTCAACATATTATGTTTTATTATATCAAGAAAGGTAAAAATGCAACTGAAATGCAAAAATATGCTTTGTGCAGTGTATGGAGAAAATGCTGTGATTGCTCAAATATGTCAAAAGTGGTTTGCAAAGTCTTGTGCTGGAGATTTCTCACTGGATGATGCTCCATAGTCAGGTAGACAAATTGAAGTTGATAGCAATCAAATCGAGACATTAATTGAGAAAAATCAACATTATACCACTTAGGAGATAGCTCACATACTTAAAATATCCAAATTCATATAGTTATTGGTGAAAGTGTCTTTTATTTTATAGAAAAAGTCAATATCTCTGATTCCCATATTTCTCTAGTTAATCCTACTTATCCACCATGTCTTAGTTATAGGTTATTTCATATGGCAGATACTGAAAATTATCCAATAGTCAAATCCTACTTAATCTTACTTAAATTAAGGGTGGAAGTCCCTTGATTTCAAAAAGTATATGGGCCCTCCACTGACATCAAGGTATGAATCATAATGAGATTAACTTAATCATGGAAATTCTATTACCTTGTCTCAGAACTTTATCATCCTCTCACTAATCATCATTCTGGCAAATATATAGATAGTATAGTCCCTTGATAAAACAAAACTTCTTAAGGAGGGAACCTATAGTCCAACTCCACTCTTTTTACCCCTTGTATGGGATAGCATAGTGCCCTCAATTCAAATTGGCTGGCTACAAATTTGGAGATTCCCATAACCACTAGGACATTTGATAATTTCCCTCACAGTACTCAGAACAGTGCCAAACATGTTGTGTTTTATTATGGCAAAAGAATACAAAGTAGAAATGCACACATAGGGCATAGATGGGACTGAGAGAAGGGTTCCAAATGCAAAGCTTTCATGTCCTAAGGGATATGTTACCCTCTTAAAACTAAAGTGTGGCAATATGTGCATGAAATACTGCCAAACCAAGATGCTCATTTTAGCTTTGGTGCCCAGAGATTTAATTGAGGCTTCATTAGGTAGGCACAAGTGATTCTTGTCTACATGGTTGAACTCAATCTCTACCTCCAGCCCCTGGAGATCAGGCTTTGACATAGCCCAATCTCCCAACTCTCTAATTACATGATTGGTATTTCTGGGGTGGTCAGTCCCTACAGTGGGTCATCTCTTTGGATAAAATATTAGTTGGGATCTGAGGAGCTTAACACAAGTCATCTTGTTAGCACAAGCTACCAGGTGCAGTCCAGGAGACCCTCACAAGTAATAAAAACATTCCATTCACTAAGGATATTCCAAGAGTTTAGAAGTTACCCCCAAGGAGCCATGATTAAGGCCAGACATCTTTGCGTAAACTTCATTCTTCACTACACATCTTTCTAAGGGCTTTTTCATTATTATTTTTAACAGATGCTGGACTTTTATAAGTTACGATTTTTACTCTAATAATGATAAACATTAAATAACTTGTCAAAAGAGCTTTCAGAATAGAGCAATAGAGGAAACAGGAAATCTGGATAACCTATGAGTTGGATCTGAGCTTGTAATCATTTCTCTCTAATGACATGTTCAACTGTTAGTTCTCCTGTCCATGCTCAAAAACATTACATATACCTATGGGTGGGAAAACAGCTTAATGATGCTGAAAGAAGAAATGTGTCCAGTTTGTGGCCAAGAAGTCAAAATGCAAGAAGAGCTTCCTGGCTTAACTTCACAGCTTGACTCAAATCACAGAATTGGGGTCCAGAACTGAGTGTCTCTTTTCAGCTGGCTTAATGTTTAAAAGTGCACCATCCTGGAATGGGCTAATAGAACCATACTGATGCCTTACTTTGGGACAGTAAACAAGGACATTAGAATCTGGATACCTTGACCTGGTATCATGAGAAAGGTCAGTTATCTGGCTGCTACCGCGGGTCTTAGCAACTTTAATTGATCCTTCTTTCTGTCCTACCTCTTTTTCTATTAACAAGCCCTCAACTGGCATTTCAACTGGTATCATGTAGACTGAATGTCTGAGAATTCACTGCCCCAAATACTGGAATAAGGGTTTACAAATGTTTAGTTCTTCATAAAGGCATATATTCTTTTTCATTAACACATATATTTCATAGTCAGTATTCCTCACATCTGAATAATTGAGAAAAATATTAATAGATTTTTAATCTAAGAGATTACTAGGGATACTATGAAAAAATGATAAAGACCATGAGCTTGTCAGAAAAACTAGTTTTTAGATATTACTCTAAACATCTTTAATTCTCAGATATATCAGCTGTAAAACAGAAACCAGAATGGCTGTACCTCAAAAGATAATTATAAGAATTTTTAGATTATGCAGATAAGTTGTTTAAGAGAGGGAGAGAAACATGAATTTGAAACCTCTAGCTTGTCCCCAACCAGAGACTAGGCCCTAATTGAGAATCGAACCAGAGACCTTTTTTTGGTTCACAAGCTGGTTCATAATCCATTGAGCCACACCAGCCAGAGATAGATAAATTGTTTAGGTTCATACCTGATTCATACTAAATATACAATAAATACCAGCTGTTATTATATGATGTACAACATTTTTAATGGCTAATGTGCAGATATAGGAAGACAATGATAAACTTGACCTCAGTTTTTTGACTCAGTATGAGAATTATAACAATTTGTAGTAAAAATGAAGCCCATAGTTCTACAACCAACTTCTAATATATAAATCTAGCCACCTCAGTAAAAGTAAGAAAATCATCATATTAAATAAATATAGAAAAATGTAATCAAGCTTGTCAACACCCCTTTAGTTTTCTCATCATTAGATCAAAAAATAGATATACTCTAAAGATGGAAACCGACTACCAATATCACAACCATTTCTGTAATCATTATATAATAACCTTATGAAAACACATTACTGACTTTAAAATGTGCAGTAATAAATTCTGTTAATAAGTTATTTACCTTCATTCTTCTATGCACTTAGACTCCTAGCAGCAATTTGTTTTTATCAGAAAGGAATAGTGATGTCTTTTATTTTGTTAGTTCAGACATAAATGGGTGTATTCCCCTATCACATCTTTCACAAAGCTAGGTATCTGAAGTTGCCCACAGGCTCACAACTGATCCATTGCATTGGTGATAAGATGGACATGGCTGAGAATGAAATAAGTGAAAGGACAGGCTTTTGGGTTTTGTAATCACCTGAAGGACTGCAGATTAACTAATGGGCTGTTAACCTAATTAAACCAATGATGGGATAACCAACATTTAAGCCTTTGGATATTAGTGGATAGGGATGTTTGGAGTTATTTCCAAAGTCAAAGGTAATCTTAGGATGTTCCACCAAACAAGTAATAATAAAAAATTACTACTTAGATGACTTGGAAAGGACTGTATTTTGCTATATTCTCACCTTTAGCTCTAAGTAGTAGAATCCATCAGAAGCTTGCTGCAGAGATTATTCCATGACCAGGAAAGCTGCTATCTTACTTGGACAGATCTAAGAACAGTCAGCCTTTCTTCTTGGTAGTGATTCATTAATTAATACTGTCAATAAGTAATATGGATGCACTTAGACACTCCCCCAAGGAGAAAACATATTGGATTTCTGGAGGAGAGCATTGACACAATGTACTATGCTACATCTTTCAAGAGGAAAGTAATGGCTTCACATTGGGGTCTGATAAGGTCTGAGAATTTGAATATAGCATTGTAGAGACTTTGAATCAGAGCTGGAAATTACAGGCAATCACCCATTTTCTCTTGTGCCCTTTCATATGCATGCTGTTTATGCCGACTTTTGCACTAAAACTACAAATTTGGGTCTAGTTGTGACATAGGCAGTATGAATCACATCATGTAAAATACTATCTTGCTCTTTACAGAAAAGAATTTTCAACCCCTGATCTGAATGATGCAAGACCCTCATCACAGACTATAAGAAGGATCTATATAGAGGTTCTATTCTGTCTGTCAAGAAGGCTACCAAAGTGGGAATAAATTGAAGAGATGGGGTATGGGCACAGATTGGGCACCAGGGGGAGCTTGGAAGGAAATGACTGTAGCGGCAGTGTGCCTAGTTTTCCACTCTTGTTGTGAATAGCCTTTGCAACTCAAGTTTAATGGAATAATGATCATTCTGAGCCAATGCTTTGTACTTATCAACATAGTTATATTAATTAAAATATGTAAACATTTTAGTAATAGGATTGTTCTGTACTTTGTAAAATTAATTATAACATATGGACTAGGTTTGAAATTACAAAAGAAAATTTAAATTGTACTTTTTAAGTACTATTTAATTTTAAGTAAGAAACTATACTTCTAAGACCTGTAGAAGCTATTGCTAAAAATTGAATAATGAAATAAAATTAAGAGTCTTGTAAATGCAGAACTCTTGGTGAAAACGTAAATTAACAATATTATATTATTAATTACCAAGTAATTCAAACATTGATAAAAATTAGAGACTAGTCAAACCATGCTCATATATCCTTGTACATCATTTTCTGAAGATCTATTTTTAATAAAATAAACTATTTCAGTTGCAGATTTATTTCCATGCATGATTTTATACTTTTATTTTACATGTACATAACCACTAATGATATCTAATGTTACTTTTGTTTTAAAATTATGAAAATGTTATTATGTTTTGTGTATCCTTCTTTAAAAATGTCTTAAATGTAATTTGTTGAAAAACAAACACATTGATATAGTTCTAGTTTATTCATTTTATCTGCTATTAGATATATTGAAGTATGACTCACAATTACATATTCACTATGTATCTGACTATACTCTGAACTTCATACTAATCATTTAATCTTCACAACAAAGCAAATGGAGGTATAGTTTTTACCTCCATTTTACAAATGAAGAAACTAAAGCATAGAGATACATTTTGGTCTGGAGTTCAAGAGATGGACTTCAAACACCACCAATGATCCAAAAAGATCACCTTCAATCACTATTCCAAACTGCCTGCCTTAAGCATCGTTTAATTCTTTGTTCTGCTGTTGGTGGATTGTGGTATTTGCCATTACAGAAAATGCTATAATAAACATGTTGGAGCATGTCTTCTTTTGATAGTGTGAAAATTTCTCTATGTATATAGTAGTGAGATTGTTGACTTGTAAAGTATATGCATTTTTAGCCTTGTAGATATTGAAAAATGTGCTTTCCAAGGTAGTTGTGTGTATTTAAAATCTTATTAAAATATATGCAAATATACTTGGTATTTATAGATTTAAATGTTTTTTTTATGAATGTGATGGATTGAAAGTGATACCTCCTGGCTTTTAAGATTATTATTTGTTCAATTACTAGTGAGTCTCAACAACTCTTCATATGTTTATTGATAATTGATATTTTTATTGTCAAAATTGTTTGGTCTCTTTTATTTGCCTATGTTTCTATTGATTTTTCTTTTAACTTTTTTAAAAAAGATTTTATGTAGTTATTTTTAGAGAGAGGGGAAGAGAGAGAGAAATAGAGGGAGAGAAACATCAATGTGTGGTTGCTTCTCACATGCCCCCAACTGGGGACTTGTCCTACAACCCAGGCATGTGCCCTGACTGGGAATCAAACCAGTGACCTTTTGGTTCTCAGGCTGGCGCTCAACCCACTGAGCCACATCAGCCAGGGTTAGATTTTTGTTAATCTTACTAAATTGTAGAGCTTTAAAAATACATGGTAAACACTATATTTTTAAAAATTGTCATTATAAATTTATTTTTTAACCAGTTATTTGCTGTTAGTTTTATTGTGTGTTTAGTTCAACAGAATTTTGAATTTTAGTATAGTCAAATCCATCCATTTTTATGGCTATGTTTATATGTTTCATTTTGCTCATAAGTTCCTACTTCCAATGATAAAATATTATTTTGCATTTTCTTTTAAACTATTAAAGTGATATTTTTCACATTTAGATTTTCATTATTCTGTGTTTTATTTTTAAGTATGGTTTGAGGTATATAGTTTCAATTACTCTCTAAAAAAATATGTGGTGAAATCACTTACCCAGTAACACTAAATGATGAAGCTATCTTTTACATATTCAATGTATCCTCACTTCATTGTTTATTAAGATATGATGAATTAATGGGCTTATTTTTAAGTTCTTGGTTTTATTACATTACTTTATCATTTTTATTTACATAAGACAAGTATCCCCGTTTTTTTTATTCTTCCTCATGAATGTCTTCTGTGTTGTTCAGCTCTGATGTCTCATAAATAGTTTATAAAACCTTACTAAGACATCAACTACAGTTTCATTTAATTTGTAGAGTAATTATAGATATACACTCTTGCCATCTATGATCATTGTAAAGCTCTAAATTTGGTTATTCTGTTATGATTTCCATAGTTTTCCTTTTTTTTTAAAGATCTTGCAAAAGATTGTTGTTACATTTATACCAAGCACTATATAATGCTTGTTGTTATAAATTGTATTTTAAAAAAGAAATTTTACAAAATCTGGTGTTTGATGTGGAGGTAGTGGCGGCATGCCATTCAGATATACCTTTTATAATAAAACTGTTGTATAGACCTCAGTCATATAACAGTCTTGAGCTGTTGCATTTTGGGCATTCATTGCAGTTTGTGAGTCAAATACACACTCTCCCTAGGCAGCTCTCAGCCAATGACTAACCATGATAGACACATTAGGACCTGGTGTTGATTATCCTATACAATAGAGTTAACCCTGAATAGCATGTGGTTAAGGGAATTAACCTCACTCAGTGGAAAATCCATGTATAACTTTTGACTCTCTCAAAGTGTAACTACTAATAGCCTACTGTTGACTGGAGTCTTACTAATAACATAAATAGTCAAGTAACACATGTTTTGTATGTTACATGCATTATATACTATATTTTTGTCCCTGGCTGGTTTGGCTCAGTGGTTTGAGCGTTGGCCTGCGAGCTAAGTGTCGCTGGTTCGATCTTCCAGTCAGGGCACATCAGAGAAGGAAAACTCTGATTCTAAAAAACCTCCGCTGCCTTGCGGCATACCTCTTCAGGGGAAAGGCTAAGGGAGTAAACCCCGACAGAAAATCCGGAGCCGGAGTCCCTAAGGCGGTTTGACATTGTAGTCTACACCGGCAACTCCTGCGGCGCACCTGAAGCCAAGCTGTATTGACTCCGTCTTTCCCTTGGACCCTTCAGCTGCGAAGAGAGGGGGGGTCTGCTGCATGGGCAACAGCAGACCCTCCATATCACCCTGCCCAGGCTTTGTAGCTTCACTGGAGAGGACACTCCAGCGTCATCGCAAGATGTCGATTCAACACGGGAGGAGACAGATACCGTGTCACTCCCGAGTCGGACTGCACAGCCATTCTCGGTGGTGCAGATAGACTCTTAAGAAGCTACACCATCGTCTCTCGAGACGGACGGCTGCCGGACTATATTTTTGCAATAACATAAGCTAGAGAAAAGAAGGTATTATTAAGAAAATCATAAGAAAAATAATATGCATTTACAGTACTGTATAGTATTTTCCCACACCTTAACTTTACATCAACTATTTACAAGATGAAAAACATCTGCCCATTAGTGGACTTGGACAGTTCAAACCTGTATTGTTCAGTGGTTATTTATACTCCTTTGTGGGCAGTTTTTGCTCTGGTGCACCCAGTTAGAGCTGCCTAAGCTTTTCACAGAGCTTCATCACATTTTGAGGCTCCTCCTTTCTATTTTTAATTTTTTTTAAGAAACAGCATATTTCATAGAGATATGGTTTAATTTAAAATATTTGCAGAAATTTATAATCTGAATAGCTCTCATTCTGCTATTAAATAATCCGTAACCCCTTTTTTTATCCCTTCTCTTATCAGAATACATGATATAACATGCCTTTCTATATCCCAGGATTTAATTTATCTTGTTAGTTTTCACCATGGAATGAAGCTTCCGTGAACCCTGGTCAACAAGCATCTGACTGCATTACCATACCAAGCCTGTCTTTCCTTTTCCAACCCAGAACACATTTTTATATCAAATTGGAACAAACAGAACCTGCCAAAGAATTTGAGTTCATATTGTTACTATAACATAGGGAACTTCCAAAACAATATTTGATACATTATTAAAATTCACCCACAATTTTCATATTGTCAATATAAAAAAAATAATATGGATTAATTAAGCCAGGTGATAAGAATGCTGCACCAAAAATTCAATTTAGACCTAGGTTGCCAATATAAACATTTGTTACCATATATGGCTTTAAGTATTTCAAGATATTTGGTTTGATATTTACACCCTACAGTTTGTAAATCTTCCATATGGTAGTTTCCTATTTTACATAGGCTATATACAGTATTTGAACCCTGGCTGGTTTGGCTCAGTGGATTGAGCATCGGCCTGCGAGCTAAGTGTCGCTGGTTCGATCTTCCAGTCAGGGCACATCAGAGAAGGAAAACTCTGATTCTAAAAAACCTCCGCTGCCTTGCAGCATACCTCTTCAGGGGAAAGGCTAAGGGAGTAAACCCCGACAGAAAATCCGGAGCCGGAGTCCCTAAGGCGATTTGACGTTGTAGTCAACACCGGCAACTCCTGCGGCGCACCTGAAGCCAAGCTGTATTGACTCCGTCTTTCCCTTGGATCCTTCAGCTGCAAGGAGAGGGGGGGTCTGCTGCATGGGCAACAGCAGACCCTCCATATCACCCTGCCCAGGCTCTGTAGCTTCAGCTTCACTGGAGAGGACACTCCAGCGACATCGCAAGATGTCGATTCAACACGGGAGGAGACAGATACCGTGTCACTCCCGAGTTGGACTGCACAACCATTCTCGGCGGTGCGGATAGACTCTTAAGAAGCTGCATCATCGTCTCTCGAGACGGACGGCTGCTGACGATATACAGTATTTGAGTAATAGGGTAACAGAGCAGTAGTAGTTTTCATTTCAAATGTTAGTAAATGCATTCATGTAGGCACACACTCACACATGCTTTAAGGTTAGTATAAGGCTTTGAGACCAAGAAAATAGCCTTGGCTGTCATCCTAAAAATATATTGGAGAGATGTTTCAGCAAAATATAGATTATTTTTCCTATGCTATTTGAAGGACCTATTTTCAACTCTGCCTCCTATATTTGGCAACAAGATTCACCTTGTTACATAAAACCAGCTACTAGTACCTAACTTCTTGCTTTTTATATACTTAAAGAAGCAAATTAATTGCTATAACTCTTGTTTAGGTTATCCAATGAGTAAGAGACTCTAGTTTGAGTTGGAGTTCTGCAGAAAAAGTAAAGAAAAAAATTGGGATTGCTTGATCAGAGTCTATAGATAAATGCAACACTTTACCAACAGGATAATATTTTCTGTGTTCCTTTTGTTAGTTTCAAGCCCCGAGGACCAGAAACCTGACAGTACCTAATGTACAGCAATAGCAAGAAAAGTGTGGTGTTGTTTTAAAAGGACTTTTCAACGTTAAAGAAACTTTTCAATTAGCAGAAACATGACCAAAGGATTAAAAAATAAAAAGCAGTGTGTTAAAGACTTAATGCAAAGTCCACCCAATAATCTAGAAGGCATGTTTTGAATTCTCATTGCACAAATGCTCAAAAATGCCTTTTTAAAAATACAATTCCTAGTCAGAATGCAAGCACCCATTCCCCTCTGTGCTTAGTAATTATGAACCTTTGTAACCAGGAGTTCTTTAACTAAGACATTAGAGGAAATGCTTCAACAGGTGATATGTATTGTATATATCAGGAGAGAGAATAGGAAGGAGGAGAAGAAGAAGGAAAGAAAGAGTACGAATAAGGAGAAAAGAAAGAAAAAGAATGGCTGTTTTTTCTCTAAATAAATGTAATTCTAACTCAACAACACCTCTTGGGAAACATAAACTCTCAGACTTCCGACATGTCAGGTCACTTCCCATAATGTTCACCTCTCTGCCTCATTGCTAGCGGTCGCCAAAACAATTGTACCGTGTGTGTGACAGTGACTGAGGCAGTTTAATGAGCTGTGAGTCTTTCTGCAGAAATTCACACAAATTAACTTAAGTTGATCTGCACGACGAACTGGATAGACATTTCAGGGGTCGAGACAAGTTGCAAATTCCACATCCCCTTCAAAGCACTGGCTCTTGACTCGTTTTCCTAGAACCCCAGGTTTTCTGTGGTGACAGGAGTAGGTCTTGGGAGGACCAGATTGCTTTGCTTAACAAACAGGACATTTGCGCTACAATAAATATCCCTTCATTTACTGGTAATTATTCTCCTCTGGAGTGGGAGCAGTTGAGATTAGCATACTGTTCTCAGCAAACCCATAAAGGTGAAAACTTAATCCAAATAGAAAATGGGGCAAAAATCATAACTAAAATAAAATCTTTTAACTGTCAGGAATTAGAAGAGAAGGCAGTGTTTTTGCATGTAGTCTCTTTCAACATGCTCCTGAATAAATATAAATGGTAGCAGAAATTGAGTTTAAACCATTATGGATAATAACATTGGAAAAGAAAATGCTATCTTAGGTTATTTGTTGCCAGATGCTCACATTTGTAAGTGGTACAGTCCAATGCTACAGAACTTGCTACCTAAAATTATTAGTTTATTGGCTATGTGGGAAATGCTAACTACTTTTCCCAATCTGTTTTGATAATTAAGACAGTAAGTAGCTTTGGCTGGTGTGGCTCAAGTTGGTTGGAGTGTTGTTCCATAAACCGAAAGGCCATGGGTTCAATTCCCAGTCAGGACACATGCCTGGGTTGCAGGTTCAGTCCCTTGTTCAGGCATGTATGAAAGGCAGCTAATTGTTATTTCTCTCATACAGATGTTTCTCTCCCTCTCTTAATCCCTCCTTTCCTCTATCTCTAAAATCAATAAACATTCTTCAAGTGAAGATTTTTTAAAAAGAGAGTGAATGTAAGTAGATAGAATTTGTCTAAGTTCTAATTTGAGAATAGAATATCACTGGGATAGCTGTCTGAGAAAATATAAATCCCATCCCTCCCTTATGAATGTCAACTACACTATGTTACAAAAATTGTGAATTCCAGGACGCTTTCAAATGGGACATGTGATTAATGATTCAAGAGACAGTGGGTCTCTTCGGGTGTTAACTATATGATGTGTGGATTTAATCACTTCAGTGGTTTCAAGAAACTTCCTTTATTATAAGACATCTTTCTACATTGTTTCTCTCTGTATGAAGTCATATCCAAAAGTAATCCTTACTTTCTTTAGCAGAAACATATATAATATTCACCCTTAAAAAATTTATTGAACCAATCAGTTATTACAACTCATTTTTTTCTAAACCATCAACATTCACTAGATAATTGACCTCTTATGTACCAGGTACTGTATGAGGCTGTGAGCTTACTGAGATTAATAAAGTACCAAACACATATGATTTCAAGAAGCTCTGCAACTTAGTAATGAAAAAAATGTAAATATACATTATTTCAATGCAGCTTGATATGTGCGTTGAAAGAGAAGATTTACCCAGGGTTTTGGTCAATGGTCATCAGAGAGATATCCTGAAGGACAACAGGGTTGATTAGTTGAAGACTGAAGGTGGAGATAATAGTTCAGACAAAAAAAAGGTGTGTCTGAAAATGCTAAGAGGTCAGAGAGAAGAGAAAACACATTGGAAACTGCAAGGAATCGATAGGCCTGGGACAGAGCCCGAGGGAGGCAAGCTGTGGTGAGGAGGTTGGAGCCATAGGCAGAGAGGATGAAATTTTACTTATAAAGTTATTTTTCCAAATCAGAATTTCGTTAGTGGATATAGAGTATCTCTTTTGCAAAGAAAAATGAGTTCGAATATGATGGTCAGATATTGTGGAATACTTCTTTCCTTATTAATAATCTGTAACACATATAAAGCATATGAATCTTTTTTTCTTATTTTCAAGTTATCTACAAAAAAATGGTATTTCATTATTTTGTGTGTGTGTGACTGTAGGCTATACAAAGAATCCAATGAGATACAGAGTTTTTCCCTATAAAAATGCTATATATACATACATGTAAAGTTCTGTGTACTTAATTTCAAGGTGTTTTTTATGTTCCCTAATGCTCATCCAAGGTTAGTTTATGACACTGAATTAAGAATTCCAGAGGATCCAAGATGGTGGCAGAGGAGCTGGAGGCTACATTAATCTCCTCTCATCACCAACTGGAACTACAACTAAATTATAGAAAAATTAACCTAAATAACCAACCAAGGACATACAGAAGAAACCACATTGAGACTGGTAGGAAGTATGGAGAAGCAAGCGGGCTGTCTGGGCTTCCGTGGGCAGCAGTTGAAGTTCTAGAGCAAAATTTCAGAGGCTGAGGGGCTCCTCCTGTGAAGTGTGGAGTCTAAACATCAAGCCAGGCTCCCCAGCCTAGAACAACAAAACTGGGAAAAATGCCCACATAACATCTGGTTGGGAAAAGCAGCAGGTTTCTGTTCACCAGGGATAGATGGCTAGAGACACATCACACTCTTAAAGGACCAACACATACAATTTTGTTTGTAGCAACTCTCCCTGGGATTTGTTGGAGGGAGGATAGAGTGGACTAGAGATGCATGAAGAGAGTCTGGGGTTGGTGGCTCTAGGGAGAGAAGTAAAGGATCAGCCTTCAGGATTCCTATGCTTAGTCATTCCACATACTGCAGAGGCCACCTTAGTCAGAGCTCTTCCCTCCATGTGATATGATTCTGGAGGGAAGCAATAACCCTAACCACAGGAATGACTTTTGCCCCACCCTGAGGAGCTTAAGCCCTCCTGAGGGGTACAGCAGAGGGGTCTTTTAGTGATTAAGTCTAACAGGCAGCTTTCAGGTAGCAGCAGATCTCTGGGTGCTTTAAGACTTTAGCTGAACCACCTCTGGGCTCGGTGCCAGTAAAAGCTGGCCTTGGTGCACAGCTTGGTCTTTTCAATATGCACCCTGACACAGCAGGATGAGCCACAAACTGTGGATCACTGATAGCTCAAAACAGGTTGTCCAGGGACAGTCACATGCAACATCCGACATTGGTCTGCACAGAGTCTTTGCAGATCTATCTAATACATAGAAGCAAACACAGAGGCAGTCAAAACTGGAAGACAAAGAAACAGACACCAAATGAAAGAACACACAAATTCTCCAGAAGGAGAACTAAATGAAATGGAGGTAATCAATTTATTAGATGTAGAATTCAAAGTACTGATTATAAGGATGCTCAACAGCATGAAAAATGACATAGAACTCATAAGAAAGGATCATCCAGAAATAAAGAATGCAATATCTGAAGTAAATAATACACTAGAAGGAATAAACAGTAGATGAAGCAAAAGATCAAATCAGCAATTTGGAAGACAAGGTAGAAAAAAAGAAAAGAAAACAATCAGAGCAG
The DNA here is from genome assembly GCF_987537825.1 of Furipterus horrens. NCBI lineage: Eukaryota > Metazoa > Chordata > Mammalia > Chiroptera > Furipteridae > Furipterus > Furipterus horrens. The sequence goes on from NW_028327171.1 coordinate 136,643,853, forward strand.
GTAAAAGAAGAAAATAATTTTTTAAAAATGAGGATAGTTTAAGGAACTTTTGGACCAACATGAACTATAACAACATCCACATCATAGGGATACCAGAAGGAGAACAGAGAGAGAGAAAGGGATCTAGACTCTATTTGAAGAAATAATGACTGAACACTTCCATAACCTGGTGAAGGAAAAAGACACACAAGTTCAGGAAGCACAGAGTGTCACAAAAAAGATGGACCGAAAGAGGCTGATACCAAGATCATACTTAAATGGCAAAGCTAAAAACAAAGAGAGAATCTTAAAAGCCATAAAAGAAAAGAAGTTAGTTACCTAAAAGGGATATTCCATAAGAATGTCATCTAATTCTTAACAGAAGCATTTTAGGCCAGATGCAATTAGCATGAAATAGTCAAATAATGAAAATAAAGGATTTACAACCAAGGCTACTTTATCCAACAATGTTATCATGTAAAATTGAATGAGAAGTAAAGAGCTTCTCAGAAAAGAAAAATGTAAAGGAATTTGTTACTACCAAAGCAATATAGCAACAAATGTTAAAAGACTTGCTTTAAGAAGAAGAGGAAAAGGAAAAAAAGAGGAGGAAAATAATTTAAAATAAATGACAATATATACATATCTATTAATAATCACTTTAAATGTTAATGCCTAAATGTTTCAATCAAAATATATGATGTAGCTGAAAGGATAAGAAAACAAGACCTATATGTATGCTGTCTTCAAGAGACCCACCTCAGAACAAAAGTTACACAAAGACTAAAAGTAAAGGTATGAAAAAATTTTTTCATGCAAATGGAAAAAAGCTGAGGTAGAAATACTTATATCTTACAAAACAGACTTTAAAGCCAAGGCTATAGTAAGAGACAAAGAAGAAGAGTACATAATGATACAGGGAACAATCCAATAAGAGTGTATAACTCAGCATAGGAGCAACTAAATATATAAAGCAAACCTTGATGGACCTACATGGAAAGACTGAAAAGACTGACAGAAATATAGTCATAGTTGGGGATTTTAACACCCCCATTGATTTCAATGGAGAGATCATCCAGACAGAAAATTGACAAGGAGATAGTGGCCTTAAATGACACACTATATCAAATTGATTTAATTGATATCTTCAGAGAATTTCACCCCAAAGCAGTGAATATACATAATTTTCAAGTGAATGTGGAATGTTTTTTAGGATAGATCACATGTTAGGACAAAAACAAGTCTCAATAAATTTAAGAAGATTGAAATCATATCAAGCAAGCATCTTCTCTAACCATACTACAATGAAACTAGAAATTAACCACAAGAAGAAATCTGAAAAATGCACAAAGACATGAAGGGCTAAATAACATGTTATTAAACAATGGATGGGTTAACAATGAGATCAAGAAAGAACTTGAAAGATACCTTGAAAAAAATGAAAATGAGAACACAACAACTCAAAATCTATGGGCACAGGGAAAAAGCAGTCCTCAGAGGGAAATATATAGTGTAACAGGCCTATCTCACACACAAAAAAAGTTCAAGTAAAAAATCTAATTTTACACTCAAAGGACAGGAAAAAGAACAACAAACAAAGCCCAAAGTGAAGAGAAGAAAGGACATAATAAAGATCATAGCAGAGATAAAGGAAATAAAATCCATGAAAGCAATACAAAAGATCAATGAATCCAAGAGCTGATTCTTTGAAAAGATGAACAAGATTGAAAATCTTTTAACCATACTCATCAAGAAAAAAGAGAAAGGACCCAAATAAAGAATTCCAATTTAGATACTTATGCATCAATTTGTAAGAACTATTCTTCCACCCTTCCCCTGTCTTCCACCCAAAGTACACAGTAATAATTTTTGCTGCCAATTCTTTCATTTAGTGATACCCCAAATCATGATGTACATCAACACTTGACTTCTGGGCAGTGCCAGGTGTTTATCACTCTGGTCATGCAACACCCTTATCTATGAGTGCATAACCTTTCACAGAATAGTGCCTTTCCTTTTGCTTGCTCTAAATCATTCAGATGATATTATAGCCCTGTTTCCTCCTGTTTAGTCCTCATTGGATTTGAAAGCAAAAATGAACATCGCTTAAAGAGTCACTTACCTGTTGTAATTATAGGTGCTTAAAACAGGAACACTATCTTTTATAGTTATGATATGTCACAATAATTTGGGGCTGGATAGACTTAATCAATGTCACTGATGACACAACTGAATAAATACATTTACTCTTTTCAATTTTTCTTCAGTTGACACTTGAAACAGCTAGTCTTTTGTTATATAGCACAGTGGAAATCTTTTCTTATGGTGAGGCAGTTGAAGGCTTTTTTCACTCTCTTCATTGATTTTTCCTTGGCCACTTCTATATACCTTTCAGTGTAAGCTTAATTTACAGCAGGAGATGAATAATAATTTGATTAATATTTTTTAAAAGCAAACTGTGATGTATAATTGTAAAACTTCTAGATAATACAAAAGTGAATACATCTCTTCCATACATCTTTTTTTCAAATTAGAAAACTCAATTCCTTGTTAAATATTTTAGTCACTAAAATGTGAACCGATAGTGATAAAAATGAAAAGCCACTTAAGAAATCCTTCCATGTACAAATAATCCAATATATTCCTTACTGAAAGACAGGCTGAAAAGATTTGGGAAATGCAGCAGGTATGTTTTGACAATCATGTCTGTGAACCTCAGGAATTATTGGGATAGAATTTGTTGGTGGACTTTGTTTTAAAGAAAATGTCCATTAGCCAGAATATCAATTATAATAATTTTCCTATATTTCAACTTGAGCCAAGTATTTGATTGTGAGAAAAAATTGCCCATTGGAGTGAGTGACTGTAAGTTCTTTGAAAGCCTTCTTAGTTCAAGATATCTTTATCATAAGTCATACTTTCCATGTACTAGAGACATTGTTCCCAGTTAAAAACAATCTTCAGAAATCACTAAGGAGCTGTAACATATAAACCTACTCACTGACCACATTAACATTAACTTATTGCATTCATAAATTTCATTCAGCAAGATTCAGATGGCATATGACCCAAAAGAAGTCAAGAATACATTTACCTGAACAAAGATCAAATGTGAGTTTTCTGACTCCTAAAGACATTTCAAGAGGAAGGTAAAGTAAGAAGTAAAAGAAAAACTTGGCTTATAGCCTTCACAGTTTTCTGTTACTGAACCACATCTTTGGCCCATTCATTGCTTTATCTTTTTTTTTTTAAATAATTTATTTATTTGTTTGTTTGTTTATTTATTTATTTTATTTTTAGAGAGAGGGGAAAGAAGAAAGAGATAGAGAGAAGCATCATTGTGTGGTTGCCTCTCACTCACGCCCCCAACTGGGGACCTGATGTGCAACCTAGTCATGTGCCCTGACTGGGAATCGAACCAGCGATACTTGGCTCGCAGGCCAGCGCTCAATCCACTGAGCCACAGCAGCCAGCACATTGCTATATCTTTTGACTCGATGTTAGTTGAATATCAGTGACTTACAGTCATGTTTCTTACCCTTATGAAGCTTACAGTGGACTGTACAGGATGTACTTGCACCTTACGGTATGCAATAACCAGAATTTCCCAAATTCTCACTCATTTCAAACTGCTCACTTACATGAGCTATCACATGTTAAGTTAACCTTCAAATCCAAGAATAATATATACACTGACTGCAAGTATTCAGGTATCAGGCCATATATCAACTTTATGTTATAAAAATTACAAATTCACTTATGATTTTAAAAATTCCACCAAATCAGTGAATTACATCTTAGTAAATTCGTAACTCAGGAATGCAAAAATTAAAATTTTTATACAAATTAATAATTTAAGCTTCCTTTGCTTTAGCAAAGCAGAATCTTAAACTCAGGCAGTTTTGAATTTCTTTTCTCAGGGTTTTGTCTTCTGAGTGATAGAGTCTTACCAGGTACCAAAACAATGATTAGATGGAAAGGCAACTGGGAGACAGTGTATTGGCTAAAATAGCCCATCGTTCACCCAGCGTTAGCCACTGTTTTATGAGTTAGGTGCATGTTTTAGGGCATAAGACTCATTCCTCAGCTTGCATGTCATCCTAGGGCACAAAAATCTCTGTGAAGTGATCTTTGGACCTCTAAGTCATGTTTCCCTCCACAGCTATTTTCTTGTGAGAGTGGAGCACCCTTTCTCTTGACTTTAAATGGTGAGAGAAAATTTCCCTCTGACCTTCTTACCTTCATATCTATTTTGAGATTATTTTTTTCTCCGACAGCGTCCTGACATACTCTTCCACTATACATGATTAAAAATTTAAAAAGCCTGGCTGGTGTGACTCACTGGATTGAGCACTGGCCTGTGAACCAAAGGGTCGCTGGTTCAATTCCCTGTCAGGGCACACATCTTGGTTGCAGTCCAGGTCTCCAGCTGAGGGTACATGAGAGGCAACCACACATTGATGTTTCTCTCCCTCTCTTTCTCCCTCCCTTCCCCTCTCTCTAGAAAAATGAAATAAAATAAAATCTTTTTTTTTTAATTTTAAAGAAAGAAATGAGTGAGAAGGAGAGAAAAAGGAAAGACAGAAAGTTACTGTTTTAAAACATTGGACACTGGCAGGACCAGAATAGAAATTTCTAAAAGAAGGGGAACAAACAAGATCTAGCCCCAAAAAATCATTCCAAACTTTCTATTATTATTCATGATGTAAAGCGAGTTTTGTTTTGTTTTGTTTTTACCTTCTTTAACCTTCAGTTTAATGTATTGTCATATAGGTATAATAGTATCTATCTCATCAGATTGCTGTAAGAATTTAATAAAATACTATAAAAAAATTACTTTGTTGCCCATCAAATAAAAATCTTAGTTTGATGTCTAATGCAAAATAAAGTTTAATGGATACTATTAGTTATGTCACTTTTAGTAATAATAATTATTATAATTACTTATTCTTTGTATAGATATTTGTTCGGTGTTGCTATATCTTAGTGATAGCCAGAGATAGGTTACTTATATAGCAATAAATTCTAATATTATTTGAATTTGTTAGTTTTAAATCTATAGTAATAAAGTTAAATGATAAAACCATAAAGCTTAGAAGAGCTTTGAATAATTTTTTAGTCTATTGTATTATCTTCATGCAGGACATCATGGACAAACATCATTTTCCAGACAAAGTACAATCAAATGTATATTTATGTGCCTTTGAAAAAGAAGATGCACAGTCTCCCTTAATCTTCCATTCAAGGGTTTGACAAACAACACCTAATCTAAGGAGCCTCTGCTATGGTTAAAGATTTAGTTTTTGTTTTCCCCATGGAAAGAAAAATAATTTCTTCTCTGAATGCAAGAAAATACAAAGCAAAATGTATTACTTCCATTATTAAGCACACCTTCTAAATTCTACCTAAGCAATTGAGACTAATACTTATATTAAGACCTACGGTTTAAATAATTAACTTTAATAGTAGTGAATGCTAGCTCTCTTCAATTTCTTAGCTGTGAAATTTAATGAATCAGTCACTGCATATAACTTCACACATTTGTATCCTTTATTTTTTAGACTTTTTGGAAGTCAAGTTCTTACCTCATTTATTTTTTCTGAATTATTTTTAATCTATTACAGCAGATGTTGCTCTTCTCTTCAGTGTGACATTTTTCACCTTACTTGGCTCAGAAAGGTATTGGTTTTTCATATAATTAGAGATGTGCTGAAAGCGAAAGAACTAGACTGTTACATATACAAGTATCTATGATCTGTCTTATATTCTTCTTGGAATCAATTACATGAAGGATAATTACAGAGAAAACCAATGTAATTTAAAAGAGTATTTTGTTGAAATAAAAAGGACCTAAGATTATGCTACCTACTCATAAGATTTTAAGATAAATTTCAATTTAGACAACAAATATGAAAAAATTTGCAACTATGATTTTCATTATTATTGTTGTTACTACATAAGTACTTTACTCTTACCATATGAAAGATAAATACTCTATACAAAAAAATCATCTTCATTAAAATTCAACTAATAGCTTATTCTAATATCAAAGATTAAATCTCAGAGAAATCCTAGAGCAGTTTTGCTCTTCCATGTTGTTACTATTCATGATGCAATAAGCTTACTGTCAAGAGTTCTACACAACAATGCTATGTAGGGCATTATCTAATGGGAGAAAAAAAACTTTTTTTTCTTTTTTTGTGCTAACAACATTCTTCCCTTTTGTTGGCAAACATTTTGTCACATGCTTGATGTCAATCCATTTATAGGCAATATCAATGGGACTGCCATCATTAGTTGTGCTGAGTTGTCCAGTACAATAACCAATAACAACATGCATCTATCTAAACTTAAATTTATATTAATTAAAATTAAATAAAATTTAAAAAGTTAGTTTCATCATTACTAATCCCATTTCAAGTGCTCAATAGCCCCATTAGGTTAGTGACTACCATAGAGTGGGACAAAAGTAGATTTATAGTTGTGAGTATGCAAAACACAGTTTATTCTTGTATTATTATTTATTAATTATTGTATTATTTTTCATATGAACCACTGTAAATGTACTTTTGCTCCACCCTGTATATTGGAATAAAACATTTTTGTTGTCATAGAAATTTCTACTAAACAGTATTGAAAGTTAAGAAAGGTCAGGATTTACCTCTCAACTAGATTAAGGATCATCTTATTTGAAAGCTTAATATTTCAACAGATTGCATTGCTATACAGCAAGAAATATATAATTATTGGATTGTAGTATACAACATACTATATCTGCTACATTATTTTTTGAGGAACAAAGATAGTCACATCACACAAAACTTTCTCCAGGTATTACATATTCTATACCACATTTTAGCTCTCAAAAGGAAAAGTTACAGAAATATTGAAATAATAATATCTGTGCATTAGTTAGCCCTATAAATTGGAATAAGATAACTACTTAAAACTAAAGGCAAAATAATGCCTGAGAAGATAGCATAAAAATATATGAATGAATTATACACTTTCCATAGCAAAAGAAATGTGTCTATATTTTAATTTCTGCAACAAATTCCTGGTTCTGTTTTCATATTGCTCAATATGAAATGGAAACATATTTTGTACTTAGGAAGTATAGCCTATTGTTCAAAACTAATGGTCTGCATTATCTATAGGAAAAAATTGATAAGAGTCCAATGAGAAGTTGAATTTCTTCATAGTCTACTCCCTTGTCTTCAAGGCAAATTAACTAGCTAACTTGAAGATAAGTGACTCCCAATCCATTCCAGTTCATATGTAGCAGTCTCTAACTTCCCTTGTTGCTCCATCACCCCTCTCTCCACGAAAAGGAAGATGTCTCCTAGGAATACTGGAATAGCCCCCAAATTCTATTTAAACAGTTCAATTATTTAAAACACCAAAATGAAGAATAACTGCTAATAATTAGTAAGTCTCAACAAATTTCGATCATATTAAAGTTATGAAAATTTGTTAGAATGTTTTTTGGTAGCTGAGATAAAGAAAGGATGTCCTTTCTTACAAAGGAAAGAACAGGGAGGCAAATATACCTCACAGGTTACAAAGACCAAGGCAATTTACTCCTGTCTGTATTTTTATCAAATCTTTCATCTATAATGCCTGGCCTGAAACATTTTGGGCTTGGTGCCTTCACCCTCTCCCCAGCCTGAAGGCCATGCTCTATTCTGTTTGTTGTGTCTAAAATAGCTGAGTGCTTTCATCCTCAGTCCATGCTTTGGTTTCAGGACCTTTTACGTATCTAATTAGCTCCATCTTTTACCTCCCATTTTCGTGGTTTTTTGAACTTTGACCTTGTTGTTTCTGATGTTCTCTCCACACTCTGAGGGATATAGAACTGCAAAGTTGGCTTCAGAGCTCTGAGAGGGGCCGGTCTGGCCTCACTGCACTTCACCTACTACCTTCCCAAAAGAAGTCTGGTCTCTAGAGAAGTAGCAACCATTTTTTGAACAGTGAATTTAAGCTTTTCATTTATTTTGTGTCTTTCTTTCATGCTTTATAATAAGTTGAAATAAAAAAAAAATAAATTAAACAAAGGTCTGAGGGCATATTAAAGGTGACAAGAATAAATACCTCATATTACATATGTTATAGCATAGAACGAGTTCTCCCTTAAATTTATGTTGTCTGGTGGGTATTTTAAACTTTTATTTAAGTTGGGATCATTGAAATCCATTCATGGTTTACATTTTCTTGGGTAATTGTCTTGAACACAAATGACACTCAAGCTATGTATTTTGCCCATTTGATTAATCTAGATGTGGTGTTAAATATTTTATATTCTTTTCATTCCTAATTTAAACCTTAAATCTTATTTTTAAATTAAAATATGTGTTCATAATTCTAAATATTTAAGAGTGCCTCAGATAGTCATCATTCTTTCAATATTAATAGGATTGTCCTCTCAATCCAGTTAAGCTGTCGTCAAACCTCTGTAGGCTTATAATGTAGCATATAAAAGAATGTGGCTAGGACAGCCTAGACTATGTAGCCTCTGAGTCCCACTTTCAATAATAACTGGATGAAATTTGTCATAATCTATAATTTCCCATTGTCACAGTTTCCTCATTTGTAAGACTAGAGTGTTTGTCAAGATGATCTTGATTATCCTTTTGTTTTCAAAATTGTATAACTCATCAACAAAAATACAAATAACCCCATGAAAAACATGGGCAAAAGACTTGAATAGGCACTTCTCCATAGAAGATACACACATGGGTAATAAGCACATAAAGGTTTTGAACATTCTTTAGTTATTAGGTAACTGAAAATCAAAACCACACTGAGATACCACTCGCAACCTCTAAGATGATTATAATTTAAAAAACAACAAGAAAATCATGCAGTGGGAAGGATATGGAGAAATTGGAACACATATTCCTGATAGTAATGTAAAATGGTTCAGCCTCTGTGGAAAAGAGTTTAGTGGTTCCTCAATAAACTAAACATATAATTATCACATGAGCTAGCAATTCTACTACTGTTTATCCAAGAGAATTGAAAACAGGTACTCAAAAAGTGACACACAAATATTCGTAAGAGCTCTATTCAAAAGACTGGAAGGTAGAAACAGGACAAATGTCTATGAATAAGTGAAAGAATAAACAAAGTGTGTATATTCATACAATGAAATATTTAGCCATAAAAAAGAATGAAGAACTGATACATGCTATCACATGGAAGAATCTGAGTAACATTATGTTAAGTAAAATAAGCCAGGCACAAATATCATATGTAGGGGTGGGGGAAAGTAAGTTTACAGTTATTTGTATGGAAAACAGTACAATAATTAGTAAATAATATTAGGATAAATTCTGTATTTTGTATACTAACAAATGTAAACCTACTTTTGCCAACCCGTGTACCTTTGTATTGTGTAATTCCATGTATATGAAATATCCCAAATAGATGAACCCATAAGGACAGAAAGTGGATTAGTAGTTGTCAGGGGCCGGAGGAAAGGGAATGGGAAATAATTGCTTACTAGGTATTGGGGTTTTCCTTTGCAATGATGAAAATGAAAACATTCTGAAACTATATATTGGCAATGGTTGTACACATTGTAAGTGTATTAGATGACACTGAATTATGCACTTTAAAATAATAATTTTAACGTGATGTGTATTTTAACATGATAAAACAAATTATGGCTCAATCTATATAAAGTAGAAATTTACATTTCTACTAATGTAAGAAGGCCTGCCACCTGTGGAAGGGAAATTTCATTCTTATCAGTTATTGGAAGCAAATGAAAATTTTTTGTTTGTATAGTTTTATGGTTTAAAGAAATAGCATTTCGAGGCATAATACAAAACAGAGCTCTGCCTTATTAGTTTTCAAAACAGGCATGGGCTTCTGATCTTTAGTAAGTCAAGTCATTGCCTTTTATCTATGAGCTGCTTTGTTCTAATTGTGAAATTGACTCCTCTCTCTTTTTTCCTTTTTCTCTTTCATTACTATCATCTCTGTTTTCAGTATATGCTGGGCTTTCTTATGATTTGATACAAATATAACTATATCTCAATTATAGTGGTTTTGTTGCTGTTTAGATTATGGCCAGTGGTTCTCACACTATTACTGTGCATTAGGATAAATAGAAATACTTTAAATGATTCAAATTAAAATTTGGCAGATTTGGGCTCTCTCACTGCATTCTTACGTTTGTAAAAATTATCACACATACAGTGTTAGGTATAATGATGCAAGCAGCTGAAATAAAATTTAGTTTTTTCATCTAGTTTAATAAGTAACACACATGTATAGATATTTGATCATTACAGCGCCAATGACAAATGGGCATGAAAGAAAAAGTATTTTTTATTTATTAAATTCTGATTCAGAGCTTCCTGCTTGCCTTTTGTAGTCATTTTAATTTAGTTATTTCTGGGTTTAATATCTCATTCAATTCAGATTTGTTAGTCCAGTATCATTCTCATTTAAAATCTTATTTCTTCTCTTGTCCTTGCCCCCTCCCCTCTTTTGGGGTTGTTTTACATTTCAGGTGGTCTCTAATGCTGTCACCACTGGTTTGCTTATCCTGTGTCTGCCTGGCACAAGTGGCACTTATGAATGACTGGCACTTCAGATCAGAGGGCAATCCGAAGTCTTGTCAGCTTGTGGGGAAGCTCCCTGGGGGTGTGCTCTGCCCTGAGGAAAGAAGCTTTACCTCTCCAAGCCCCTACTAGTAATCCAGCTCAGTCCACACTTTTATGACAATACATTTCTCCAGTGGAGCCACAACTGACCAAATGACTCTTTCTCTCAGTAACCTCATCATTTCACTTGAGGCCATGAAGGCTGTGGCATTCAGAGAGCCATCCCCATTCATGCAGGCTGGTCTGGGCTCTACCAACTGCTCTCTCACTCTGTGCCTGGAATGGTGCTTCTGTATGTTAGGACCCTTTCAGGAATCCCAGAAGTGAAGCCAGGTACAGTGTCACCTTCTCCTATTTCTCCTCACCCTTCAAAGGGAACTCAGAAGTGATTTCAAACCTCCACTATGCTTGAATGTGAAGAGAACATGTAGATTACTCAGTTTGAATGGGCAGGATTTGCAAACACATAAGATGATCACTTCCACCCACCTCCAACTAAATACAGGTGCTCAGAACTTCCTTCCTTTCTTCCTTCCTTTCTTCTTTAGTTTTTAAGGAGAAAAAAAAAAAAGGAGATTTTAAGCAAATGGAGAAAGAAAAATGGAGTAGCAGAATTGCATGTACACTCAGCTGTGAACCCCATCCTGTCCCAGGTACAGTTAGAGAAATACCCTGCAGTGGCAGGTGAGAACTTCCAGATCCAACCATCTACAATAATTGCAAGGCAGCACCAAATTAGAAGAATCTAATGTCGCTCCCTCTCTCCCACCTCCTCCCCCCATTCCTCTGTATGTTGTACAGCCAGATTTTTTCTACATGGCTATCCTTAGGAACATTTGGGGTATATCCTACCACGCTGACATCTCAAGAGGAATTGGGCAGAGTTCCGGAGGTCTCGACATTCACCTGAATGAAAGGAATGTATCCGCACTATGTAATGCCTGACTGCCTGCCTCTTGCACTTTGTTTTCATCCCATTTATCCACTGGGGCTTGTAGGTGGTGGTGAGTATATGGAATCTGAAGCTGTCCCCCATACATGGAGAGCAGGAGGAAATGGGAGAAAAAGGCAGACCTCTCCAGATTGGTCAGTGGCAGGTTTAGCAAGGAAGAGAATTTGCTTAGGTGGTGAAAAGAGGAATTATTTTCTGCAGCCTCTGCCAAATCTTAAAAATTTATATAGAGGCTTCAACCAGGGTCAACCACATATACAGAAGGCCTTAACTGGATTCAGTCAGCACCCAGTCTCAATAGCACATTTCTATCTCGAGGCTATATTCCTTTTTTTTTTTTTTTTTATGTGTTTTATTGATTACAGTGTTACATTTGTTCCAATTTCCCTTCCCTCTGCTCCCCTCCACCTGGTGGCCCCCCTCTTTCCCCTTGTCCCCCCTTTTTATTCCATGTCTATTGGTTGTGCATATAGTTCTTCTCAACCTCTCTCTGTCTATTCCATTCCCTCCTACGATGTTTCTTAATTCCTATACCATCTCCCTCCCTCTTCCCCTTCCCCCTCCCTGATGACCTCCGCCCAATATGCTCCCCATACCTATAGTTCTTTTTCCACTCTCATTGCCTATTTAGTTTGCCTTTGCTTCAATTCCTTAGCTTCTGTTGTTGTTTCTTGTGATGCAGTTTTCATTCTAGTGTTCATAGTTTTGATCCTCCTTTTTCTAAACCAGTCCCTTTAACATCTCATATAACAGTGGTTTGGATCTAATGAACTCTTTCAGTTTTATTTTGTCCTGGAAACATTTTCTGTGCCCTTCTATTCTGAATGACAGCTTCACTGGATAAAGTATTCGTGGTTGTAGGTTTTTGCTTTTCATTACTTTGAATATTTTTTGCCAGTCCCTTCTTGCCTGCAGGGTCTCCCTTGAGAAGTCAGCTGATAGTCTAATTGGGACCCCTTTGTACATGATTCTTTTCTTCTCTCTTGCTGCTTTTAACATTCTCTCTTTATCTTTAATTTTTGACATTTTGATTACAATGTGTCTTGGAGTGGTTCTCCCTGGGTCCAGTTGTTTTGCAACTCTGTTCTTCCTGGACCTGTAAGTCTATTTCCTTCCCCAAGTTTGGGAAGTTCTGCTTTATTATATTTTCACTTAATTTTTCAATTTCTAGTTCTTCTTCTTCGCCCTCTGGTAAACCAATGATTCTTATATTGGGTCTCTTATAGCTGTCCCAGAGGTTTCTGATCCTCTCATCATTTTCCTTGCTTCCCTTTTTTTCTCTCTGCACTGGTTGACTGCTTGTTCCTTCTCCATATTCCAGTTTGTTGAAATGAACTCTGGATTTTATTTCCTCACCATCTGTCTCGTATGTGGTTTTGTTCCTTTCAGTATGAGTGTTTTTCAATTCTTTCTCATCTTTTTCTAGATCTTTTCTTAATTCTGTAAGCCTCCTGATAACAATGGCCCTGAACTGAGCCTCTGATAGGTTTCTTATTTGTTCATCTGTCAGGTTCTTTATCTGTTGCCTGGTGAGCTGCGCCACCAGGATTTCTATAGTTGTCTGCCTCATTTTGACAGATGCATTTTGGTTTCTTGGGCCGGCTATAGGGGGCGGTGCCTGTGTACTCATCATGACCCAGCGACCAGTGGCGATCCGCAACCTATTTCACAGCCCTGTGGCGCTTTGTGTGGGGGCGGGGGCCCAGGATGGATTCCCGAAGTTATTCCACTAGGAGACTGGGATCCGTCCTCCCGCCCTCTGGGCCTCACCGTTCAAGGTGATGCGGTGGCTGCTTTTCCCAGCGTTGGGGTCGCAAGCTGCTGGGGTTAGACTGCAGCTCAGATTGCTCTTCCTGCCGCTGTCCCTGGTGCTACTGCAAACAGCACCGCCCCCTTTATCTCTTCTTACCTGCCCAAAGAGCACTGCTGGTTTATAACTTCATACGTTGGGCTTCTGTGTAGCTTTATTTTCTGGAATTTCTAGTTATCTTTTGTTTTGAAGTAGTTGTATTCCTCTCTAGTTGTAGAAGGAGACCGAGCGTGTCCGTCTAAGCCTTCATCTTGGCTGGAAGTTGATATTCTGCCTCGAGGCTATATTCTTGAAGAAGCTTCCAGGAGCAGGCAACTTAAGAGAAGGAACATTCTATAGCGCAGGGAAGAGACTGGGGATCCTCTAATTGCCTGAGTCCAACTCTTGGGTCATATCTTCTTATGACTTTCCCTATTAGAATATTATTTCACTTATCTTCTTTGAGATGTTTGTTTGGTTAAACTCAGCAACCACATTCCTTAGATCTTTCCTGGATACATTAAATGGATATATAAAAATAATTTCTCTCTTGAAACAGCCTTGGTTTGAAACTCTTTTGTCTTGCTACAGTCTCAAAAACACTGTATTAGGTGTCAAAACTTGAATACTAACTTTCTGCTTTTGGGATGTAATAATCCTAATATAGCCTTGCCTTCATCTGCCCCCATCTATATGCCCACACATGCATAGATATCTTTAAGAATTATTGAAGACATCGGCCTAGACAAACGAGATTGCCAGATGTTTTTCAGTGTAATGCTGAACACTGATTAGAGCACATACCTTGACTCAGAATTAGCTAATTTTCTAGGCTTAGTTATCTTTATTAAACTGTCTTTTTTATTAATGATTAACATATTTTATGCTCTGTAAGGATAGATGTTAACTTGTATAAAACTGATATTAATGCAATTGTTTCTTGACTGACAACAAGACAGCTGATTCTTGTTAATAGTGATATAAAATCATATCTATCCAGAATGGAGTAAAATCTTTGACCTATTTGTTTATAAACTTTTGAAAATAATGTATGCACACCTATTCCTCACTTCATAAATTAACTTTAAAAAATTACATATAAGTGAAAAAATTAAATTAAAACATAATAAAATCATGTATATTTATATTAATTTTAATGAGTAAATTATGGTACAGTCTATACTAACCCAAGGTACATAATATTTATAAATAGAAAATACATCAGTTGAATTATACCAAACCACATGAATGTAAATAAATAACATTTTAAACAAATATTGTTTATAATTAAATTCAATTAATAAATTGTTTATTGTGCTAGGAAAAAAAAGGTCAATTTGGGGTTATTGATGAAAGGTGATGGAGAAATACTGAAATAATTTATTTTTTTAAAGAATTGTCTTTACACTCTTAGTGTTCATGTTTATTTTTCACTCAAATTGCACTTTGAAATAAGTTATAGAACATAGAAACACTTTTAGAACAAAATAAAGACTACACATTAGTCTCTTGAAATATGTGGCAATATGCCACATTTACAGCACTGAGGAATTCTAGAAAACATTGACTTGTCATCATTCTTGTTTGGCATAAAATTCAAAGCAAAACTTTTTTGGTTCATCCAAACATAGTGCACAGGTTCAATTTCATTCTTTATGATATTTTTTAGCTAGTAGTTTTGTTCAGTAAATTGGTGAGTGCATTTATGCTTCAAACTAACATGTCAGAATATTATTTCCTTCAGAATATCTATGGAGTATATTTAGGGGAGAGAGTGTAAAAGTGGTTTCAATATGAAAACAGAAGTTGTGTAAATTTTTCATGATTGTTCTGGTAAAAAAAAAAAAGTGGAACAATCATGTGAGGTAGGTCTGTATGTGGAAACTGAACAAGACTAGACATGGGCATAGGTGTAAATATAGATGCATAAATAGATGTACACGTAATATTGGCCTTGTAAGAAATTCAATATTTATCTGTCTGTCTGCCTGCCTGTCTATCCATTTATTTATTTTAACAAGCTGAATATTTTGGTTTTTAAAACTTCCAGCAACCTATTTGGGTTCTTTTTGTTCTGTGCAACAAATATTTTTATCTTCACAATAATCTGAACAGATAAAATAAGCCAGAAACCCCAACACTGACTTGTCCAGGTTTTGTAAATTACATGTTCCCCTACAAGAAAGCCCCCCAACAGTCTACTTACACTTAGATTCCAGTTTAAGTGAAAACAATTTTAAAGAGTAAATAAAACACGAAGGAAAGATCAAGTGCTTGGATAGGACATAGCTACACAAAATGTCTGGGATGTTGAGTTCAACCACAGATTATCAGGGAGCAAGAGGACATTTTGCAAGTTTAAACTTACTATTATATATGAAATAATGGTTCATTATTTATAAAATTATTTTATCTTTTCATAGTTTGATTAAAACTTTTTCCTCATTTGGGTGAAGTCATGGTGACCTGAGGTGTTGTGAGCAAGATGGTGAGTGTGCCAGAACCATTACACATTCATAAAACCATCAGACCCATGACACCTCTTTCCCTTAATTCCTGTGTTCTAAGCCTCTTGCCTTGACACGTTATTTCTGTTTATTACTGCATATATTTTCTTCATATGATTATGTGTTCTTTAGTTTTTTCTGAACCTCATTTTGACTTTCACTTTATACCTACCTAATACTGATTGCCCTGATTGTAAGGTGATGAACACATAGCCTGTATCCCTTATGTTCCCAGCCCCTATAATTTTTATAAAAATTAAGACAATAAATCCAAAAACACAAGGAGGAAGCTCATTGGCCCACAAACTGGGAGTGTCCTTGGAAGTGCAAAATAACTGAAGGAGAATTGAAGAATAAAATGACTACGGAGAATGCCTGAGGGAGATTATTGGTGCAAGAAAGCAGAATCGACATCAAAATGGGCCACACCTGGTATTGTTTGTGCTTACCAGGAGCAGAGATGGCTCAAAGACCAGAACTGAAACACTTTGGTTGGTATACTTGTCACAAGTATCTCTACCCTTGGCCATTAACCCTTACCTTGCTGTGGTCCAGGCAGCAGTCATGAAAAGGTCTAAAGGCAGAGAGCAGCTAGAGTTTGATTTAGATACTCAGGGCATAAAATTCATTAAAAAAAAATTAGTCTAACATACATTATATGTGTAGACTTTAGGTCTAAGTTCCCTAACAATTTCATATTCCTTAGAGAGCATACATAGCTAATTTAGTTCTATTCAACCCTTTTGCTCTAAACATAAAGACAGTCAAAATATAAAAAAGAGAACACAAAACATGACCCAGAAGTGCAAAGCAGTGGGTAGTGATAGACTGCTCTCTTATTTAGTTTTCTCTGTTCCAGATCGGAAATCTGGCTATTGAAGAATAAGAATAAAGAACTACAGCTTAATTTTCTTCTGTGTTAAAATGTTTTTTTTTAAATTATACTTACTATTATTTTTATAGCACCTATTTCAACTCATGGCAGGCATAAACTGGTTACTAAAATTCAGTGGCACACCAAAAAATATTACATGTTTTTTGCCATTCTGACAAAAAAAAATAGGTATAATTTTGATTTTTTCACATTAGATATCAACTGTTGTGTAGGCTGTTGTTATTTTTTTAATAAAGATTATATATATATATATATACATATATATATATATATATATACTTGCCTTTATTTGGCTTTATTTATTTTTAAAGATAGGGGAAGAGAGGGAGAAAGAGAGGGAGAGAAACATTAATGTGTGGCTGTCTCTCATGCACCCCCAACTGAGGACCTAGCCCACAACCCAGGCATGTGCCCTGACTGGGAATCAAACCTGCGACCCTTTGGTTCACAGGCTGGTGCTCAATCCACTGAGCCACACCAGCGAGGGCTGTTAATTTTTTTTTTTTTTAATTTAACAATCTAAGGGAAAGGAGGTCAGTGCTTTGGACTAAATAGTCAGGTATTGCTTGTTTTTAAAATTCAAGCAGCACAAGTGTGTGTGCCACAGCACACTGGTTGAAAAAGCACCGATTTAGTGTTGTAGAAGGTAGGTATATTTTTCTATTTAAGTACTGCTTACCTTATAATTTCACAAAACCATTTTAAGCCACTGCAGTGTCATTCTCACTGATCCAGACCTGACAGTCAGTAATATTTGGAATTAACTCTTCCCCCTTGATCCCAACTCTCTCCACTTTAGAAATTAGGCTTTATAATAGGTTTTCTTAACTGAGAGGTTGCTAGGAGCCCGAGTAGCTAATCTGAAGTGTTGATCATCAGTCATTCCATGTTCCCCCAAAATCATAATTTAGATAAAGTTCTCAATGTGTTCTTGACAAATGAAGCTTCTTATTTTTCCCAGAATGTTCTAAAAATGTGTGAACTGCTGTGAAATGTTTATTGTAGCCATTTTAAACAGATGTGCAGAAGTAACTATCTATGATAAACCATCAATGTGTGATAAATGACCTTTCAAACTTAGCAAACTAATGACAAATGCATGAAAGAAAACATTTTTCCATGTAAGCTCACAGCAGATGTTGCACAACTTAGAATCATCCACACAAGAAAATAAAGCTGGCATTATCTTTCGAAATTAGTTAGTCCAATTCTTCAATTAATAAATACATAAGCTTAAATTTAGGGTAATTCAGTGATATATGGGGTTACACGGTCACTTAGTGGCAGAATCAAAACTGCAGTACAGCACCTACCAAATAAATATATGAATAGCCAGGCGTTCTTCTAATTTCACAGGAAGATTACTGACTTCTATTCAGTTTTTTTAATAGGAAAACCTTGGGGAAGGGGGAATTCAAGAATCTAGTGCATGAGGGAAATGGTATAAATGAAACATAGGTGCGAACCCAAGAGGTTGAGGAGAAATAAAATTACAAAGTTGCTGAAAAAGTGGTAGAACTTCACTTTAAAATTTTGCCTACAGCTAATTATGTTAACGATAGTTGACAATTTAGGAGTGCCTGTTGATTGAACCAGATCAAATCTTACTGTTATTTTGTGAGTCTAGTGAGGACAAAGCAAAGCTGTAGCCCCAAAACTTAACTACCAGGACAGAAAAATAAAGTCTGCCTCCACCAACATGACTTTTATTTATTCTGGAAACTTGTTTCCAGGGAGATAATAAAGGTGAGCATCAATAAATAACTTCATTGTTTGCTTTTGGAGCTTTCCCAGCTCTAATTTTCTGAAAGGAGTATGCTCAACCTGCTTCTTTCTAGGACAATAGTCTGTTTATTCAGGTAGCAGTCTTCTCAGTGCAATGTTTTGCTCAGCCTGAGGGAAGAGATCCCTAATCTGAGAATGTCAACTAGGAAAACTTCATTAAGACCCTCACTTTCCTTTGTCCACAGATTCTAAACCGTCACATCAAAAACTGCCCATTCTCAATCAGATTCAGGCACTAAACAATTTGACTTCAACCACTGAATCCTTAAATCCTAGAAATAACTATTTCCCACCTTCCTCCTTTAAGAAACTGAGACTCTCTTAAGGTGATGTGCCCCCCTTACCACAATAAATTAATAAACTGAGTTTTCCTTGACCAACAGGTTACTCTGGTGTTTTGTTTGTTAGATTGGCAACTGACCCTGCTCACAGCAAAGAGAGCTTTCTACCCTGGGAGTAGTCGTCGTCGTCGGCAGCCGTCCGTCTCGAGAGACGATGGTGTAGCTTCTTAAGAGTCCATCTGCACCGCCGAGAATGGCTGTGCAGTCCGACTCGGGAGTGACATGGTATCTGTCTCCTCCCGTGTTGAATCGACATCTTGCGATGACGCTGAAGCTACAGAGCCTGGGCAGGGTAATATGGAGGGTCTGCTGTTGCCCATGCAGCAGACCCCCCCTCTCTTCACAGCTGAAGGGTCCAAGGGAAAGACGGAGTCAATACAGCTTGGCTTCAGGTGCGCCGCAGGAGTTGCCGGTGTTGACCACAACATCAAACCGCCTTAGGGACTCCGGCTCCGGATTTTCTGTCGGGGTTTACTCCCTTAGCCTTTCCCCTGAAGAGGTATGCCGCAAGGCAGCGGAGGTAGTAGTTACTACTGGGAGTAGTAACTACTTGATTATTCAGAAGATAGATACATCCTAACGTTCTTGATAAAATTCTGATTTATTTTGCAATGTATCATTTATTTGTAAGGCAAGAGATTATGTAAACTACCTGTCTGTGTCAGACAAATCCTTGTAACCAGCATTTTCTGTCATTTTTCCTGGTGAGCCTTTCATAGGCGCCAGTAAATGAAGCTGCTGGCTTCTCGATTGCACTGCTATGGGGCAGGGGAGCTTTGCTGGCTCACGCCTCCTCTATTCTCTCCTTTGTTAGGACTACTGTTAAGAACTCAAGGGATTCCTTGCTCAGAGTGTTCTATTCAAGAGGGAGATGTGGTTATCATTAAATAGTTTTAAGTAGTTGTATTTACTAGCAGCAAGTAAGGCAGACTGGGATTCACATCCCAAAGTCTATCTCAGGAAGGGAGGCTTAACCATTGCATTTGGTTAATTACAT
Organism: Furipterus horrens; assembly: GCF_987537825.1. NCBI lineage: Eukaryota > Metazoa > Chordata > Mammalia > Chiroptera > Furipteridae > Furipterus > Furipterus horrens. The sequence continues at coordinate 136,663,711 of NW_028327171.1, forward strand.
GTTGATTTCTTCCTTGGAGTTAGCTAACCTTATCTGGCTCAGGCTCACCCAATTGCAGTGTATCTCCAAGTACTGTGCTACTTTTAGCAATTAACAAAAATAGTCTTTAGTAAAAACCTCGCAGATCTTGTCCTCCCCAATACCACCTCTGGCAAATACAGCTGATGCCTCTCTGCCCTGCTAACTCTCAGCTCACTTCTTCCCTCTCCTCGGGGGCATGAAGAGGTCCTGTTGACACCACAAGAGAAACTGGTAGCTCTTTTGAAGCCTTGCCTAGCCTGCCAGAGCTGTGAGCTGACTTCCCTCTGAAGTGGCCCCCATTTGGGGTGCTACTGTGGAGTCATGGGAGGAGTAACTATATCCCCAGTTCCCAGTGTGGAGTCTGTGGGCGGATAATCTCACCTAGGAATCTCCCTGAACCTACAAAACAAGCACTGTAGTTTGAGGCAGAGAGGAAACATAGTTGCACATCTCTGATTAACTACCCCTGCATTTTACCTCCTCCCCACAGCTCAATGGGATCAAAAAAAGGCAGCCTTGGCCTGGCTTCATGGTCGTGTGACATGCAGTTTAGAGGGCACTGCACTTGGTTTAATGCTCTGTTGTCACTGTTCTTGATATTAATAATTTTGGAACAAGGGAACCTGAATTTTCATTCTGTAAATTGTATAGCTGGCCCTGGGCAGACTTCTTAACCTTCTTTCCTAGATACCATGCTCCTTATGTAATGTAAAATAACAAATTCTCTAAAATCCTCTCACCAATCTTGCCTTTCTTGCTACAAAATATCATCTGTCTTGCTGCTTCAAATAACAAATCTAAATTTAGGGAACAAAATTTGAAAAACTTTCCATTTTGAAGTCTCTTTTTAATAAATTTAACCTCCACTACAGCTTCTCCAAGGCAGAATAAATCTTGGGCTGTTTAGGGAGACACTATAAACATGGAAATTGAAGGAGAAAATTATATTAATATAGCTTTTATTTTACACACTGTTTAAAGAATAAAATAATTGGGTTAAATATTGGCCATAAATATAATAAAGTTTCAATTTGGTAACAAATACCAATTAATAAGTGAGATATGTACCACAACAGAAAAACTCATGAAAATATAAACAGATAGCCATTAACATGTAAAATAGTAGTCAAGTTTATTAAAAATAAAAGAAGTGCAAATTAAAACAGGGAGGTATTTTATTTGCAAATCAATTTTAAAATAATTTTATAATATAAAAATTCCTTTAAGAGTGTCCAAATCCATTCTTATTCTTTTCTGCCAGGAAAATTGAGTATATTTGTAAACAAAACTTTACATTTTTTATACCTGTCATCCAGTACTCTCACTTGAAGATATCTACCATGATAATAAGTAATGTCAAAGAGTTATGTATACAAATATTCACAACAAGGTGCAGACAGTATGACTCTAGAAGTGGTGATATTCATAGATGCAGTCTGCAATTTATATATAAATATGTTCACTTCAGTGTTATTCATAAGACAATTTCTACCTTTGTTTATAATTCCTTCTTGAAAATATGTATGCACTTGAATATCTATGGGATGAAAAACAGATTTACATAGAATAGTCTTCTATTCTATGTGGACTAGAAATAGCAAAATATTTCTAATACAGTCTTGCCAAAATTACAGTTTCAGTGAAATATTTCCAGATATCCTGCTTTATATTCTACTTTGTTTCAGTTTTATCTTGAGAATGATATTTTTTTCTTGTTAGTATCTATGGTATTTTATTCTTATATTTTCACACAGTTAACAATGAGTAATTGTAAAATATGATAAAATCCTCAGTTATAAATATTCAAACAACCAAAATCACATAGCCTAATATGTTTGTTCATTACTTAATTAAGTTATAGTAAAGATTCAAGTCAGCATGTGAGATGTGCTGTAGGCAGAGTGACACATATTTTATGAGAGTTTTGAGTTTTGAAAATGAAATATATTTGTCAAGGGCCACCTGTGGTTAAAGAGAACTCAAAAGTACACCAAAGTAAACAACATAAATTTTGAAATAAGAGAATTATAAATACTTTATGGGAAAGCCTTTCAGTTCTTTGGATTATTGGAAGAGCTATTCCAGGTGGAGAACATTTCAGTTCATGGGCTTTCTGGACAACATACACAATGTTGGTTGTTTCAAGAGTAATTGTACTTTAGGGAAGAAAAATGATTTTCTTGACCCTCTTAGGGTTCTTGGCTGGTTCTGAGATTTAATTGACAAAGATAGATTAACAAGAGGGAAGCATATACATTTATTTAACACATTTGACATTATGTGACATTCGAGGCCTTATAAGGAAATTAAGACCCCCCAAAATAGCTAGGCCTGCCTGGATATTTTTTATGCTAAGTTTAATGAAGATTATGTAGTCCTATAGAAATATGACAGAGAGTGGGAGGTAAGTGTAGCTAACTGAGGAAATTTAGCAAACTACCTAGGAAATTTAGCAAACTACTTAAGATCCTTCTTGGTGTCTGTCTGCAGAGATAAGAATGTCCCTTTCCTCTTGGTATAAGGAAGGCACTTCTCACATGAAGGCATGAAGGTTTTAGACATATTTTAGGAAACTGTTAGATAAGACAAGAGTCTCAAGGTCTGTGCAGTTCTTACTAAATGCATTCTTGCTGAATGTTAAAATGTAACAGAGTATTTTGCAACCGTAGCTGTAAAGAGATGAGAGCTTGACAGGAATGCTACCTGATAAGCGTAGCCAACTGCAAGAAGAAATCAATGTGTAATTGACTGGGTAGTATATATATATATATAAGCAGTGGCTAAGCCTCTCTTCCTTTCCGGAGACACAGTTTTGGATGGGAATTTCCTGTCTTTTTTACTCACTACAAGTAAATTAAACTACCTTGGGACAACCCTGTCTCTCTCTTGAAAAGAACACCCCAAGTGGCAAGCCCCTTGAGTTCAGTAACAGAATAAGGACTCAAATTCCTTTAGCTTAAAATATTCAACATAGCAAGTTTGTATATTTTGGGGTAGCATGTTCTGAACCTCATTGGGACCATCATCCCAGTGATGTGTGGGCCTGAAGGCTCATGACCATGGAGAAATCAACATTTTTGCAGACATCATGTTCTACAACTTTACTACTGAAACTGAGGGTCCCGATTTATTGTGTGACTTTTATTATGTAGCCCCTGCACTCAATTCAGCTTCTTCACAGCATGCCTCATAAGCCTGGGCTCTTCCCCTTACATTTATTAACTCCTTGTGGCAGTAAGAAATGATGACCAGGCCCAAAGATCACAAGGCATGGGTTTTCTTAAGCTAAAGATAACATCATTCCCTAGTTTGTGTTTCAGGTCCTGAGCCCTAGAGCAGAACTACCTCTTGGTCATGTCCTTATGAAACCAAACTGATCAGCATCCCAAAGCTGATCTCAAGACCTAAAATTATTATTTATTGCCCTTACCTCAGTCTTGACATATCAATTTCACCAATATACCCCAAACCCCTTAATCATGATGACATGATTTTTGCTATAAAAAGCCTCTTATTTGTCAAGCATCTGAGACTCATGTTTTTTGGAGCACAGGTTCACAGTTCCCTGGAGAGGTGCCAATCTTAAACTAATTATTTTCTCCACTGCAAACTCTTGCTTGTGTGTATGTTATTCAAATATATATAGTCTGGGGGGTGGGCACGTGAACACTTTTCCTCACCCTTTTGAACAAAGTTGCAGGTTAGGTTTGTGATGGAGCTGGCCTTCTTATGACTCAACCTGTTGAGTCATATTTAAGGCAAATTTTCTCTGCAGTCTGGTAAAATAAATTTATATCACTTTGTACCTTAACATGTACTAATAAATCTTGGATACAGAAAATATGACAAATAATAAATGTGTTTTAAGTTACTGGAAGTTTTCCTTGGCATCTTTATTTCCAGGTTGTTAACTTAAACGTCAAGCTCTTACATATCCTTTAGTACTTCCTGTCATAAACAATACTGTCAGCTTTCTACAAATGTTTATTTTTCTGATCCATTGTAAGCTCCTTAAGGGCAGAGAATTTGTTGATGTTTTGTTTTATTCTCAGCACCTAATAGTGAGACGTACATAACATTGTGCTCAGTAAATACATATTAAGTAAACAAGTAAATATTGGTTGAGCAAATGAGTAGTAAAGCTCCAGGCTGGAAACTTCTGGAAATCTGCTTAAGACCAGACTCCATAGGGTAAGGTTTGCCATGATCCAACTCATGAGTGAGTGTACCCTAATTAACCTTGGTGCTCTATGTACTACATGTCAGTCATGCCAAATTACCCTTGGCAATTACATCATTATCAAAATCAACCATACACTTGCAGGCTTTTTCTCTTATGTATTCTTAGAGCTGATAAAATAATGTAATAAAAAATAATTGCTTAAAAAATGTTGAGCTGCATGGAAATGTAGGGATGGAAAAATTTTCCCTTTTCCCTCTTAAGTTTTTTGTTTTTTTTTTTACCCTGGTGTGTGAACTATTTTGACAAAAGACAAAGTAACAGGAGGAAAAACATACAAATTTCAGTTAATGTTGATGTTTTTTAATGTGTACAGGGATTCACAGAAAAGGAATGCAAAACTCAAAGATGTGATTAGACTAGGGAGCTTATATATCATTTTAACAAAGGGATATAAATTGTGGTAAGGTGATGAGGAAATAAACGGTAAATAAGGGTTTTTTTTGTCTGTGTGTTTGTTTGTTTGTTTGCTATTAGTAGGTAAATTGTTTATGCAGACATACCCGTGCCATTTCCAGTCTTTCTGGTATGACAGGGGCATCATTTTCACAAATGGAAGTTTATGTTGCATTCACAAAGGAAAAGGTATGCGCCGCTGTTAGGCAGAAAGGAATAGGGCAGAAGGTTCCTTCTATGTCTACTATTTCTCAGTTGCCTGCAATTTAAAATAATCTTTATGCCAAAGTGGCATATTTAGGACTGGCTTATTCTGACCCTCCTTGGAAATTTCCCTTTTCGAACATCCTGGCATTTGATCATGTACTGGTTTATATTTTCCCTGTATGTGTCAGTCACACATCCCTCAAAAGAAATTATAATTACAAGATTTCATTATATTTTAGATGCCAAAAATCTCTTCTTTGTCTCTTTAACATGCTTGTAAATTCTTGCTCTTCACAATCCAAGAGAAAACAATACATCTTAACTATTTCTAAAGGCTGTTTTGAAAAATATCTGTGGATCAATAAAAAACATTTTATTGGGAAAGAAATGTATAAATCACTTTCATAGACCTATGAAGTGAGAAATGATTTGAAAATAGGAAAATAAAATTATACCTCTAAGCTATATTGGTTTATTTTTCCCCAAACCTTGCTATCTCAGTATGCTGCATTTATTTCTTGAAAATTAAATTTCTTGTAAGTAGAATGTCATTCCGGGCCTTTTTCCATTGGCCTTTCATATTTGCATATAACTCATTCCAGTGAGTATGTGTTTTGCTTGACAATTAATCAGTGTCAGGATGCCTTCCATTGCACAAAGTAATTCACATGCAGGTAGTTTCCTTAACTTTCTTTATTGAATTTCAAAGGAAATGTATGAAGCATCTGGATTTTTGACATACCTTTGTGTCAATAGATGAAGTGATAATGTTTTCATTGAAGAGATGTAAAACACCTGGGGTGTTAACATTTAACTGAAACTTATTTTCTTGAACAGAAATAAATGTGTGCCTTGTCATAATCCATTTCCCAAAGGATGCAGTTACTACACAGAAATCAGACAATCAAACTGTTACCTCATTTGACTTTTAGCCAAATTATCAGAATGCTCTTTATCTAAGGAATACTAATGCAATTGTAATGAAAACATTGGAAACAAGAGTAAACACTATCTCATGATAACTGTATATTTTATTGAACAAAACTGTGTATTGTGAACATGTTTTTACACTTATCCTTTTATTCTATAATATTTAAAGACAGTTTGCCCTGAGTAATCATGTCTCATTGAATGTGAAAGAATATAAATTCTGTTATGAAACTTTCTTACATGTAAACACCACACATAATAGCAAAATACATTGCAACTGGCTAAATGCAGAAAAGTTCAGGATGATAGTTTTGGTTAAATCTTATCATTTCAGAGGAGGGTCTTACAGGTTTTAAATTTCAAGAATAATAAACAGCTAAAATTTGTCTTCTCTTTTATCTTCCTGGTGCATAGCACTACATAGGAGCTACATAACTGGAGCATCTTTATACACAATTATTTTAAGTCCCTTATCCATGCAATGTAACTTTTCCCACTTTTATTGTTAAGAGAACTTAGAATATGTGCTGAAGATATTTTTAAGTTTAAATTATGACATAGATTCATCAAATAATATATTTCACAGATTTTGTTCAGCACAACAATTTTGAGGGAACTAGGAAGATTTAAATCTGCTTCAAAAGAGAATTCAAAGGACACACGTATAGAGAAATAGAAGTACTGAAGAGAATTTGGAAATGCATAAATAATTGTATATCTAACAAAAATAATTATTTGCTTTAGTGTCAGTTTTCCACAACCTACTATTCACCCTGAGAAGAACAATTCTTTTTATGTGAACCTTAGAAGGAATTAACTGCTGAGGCAGAATTCTCATGGTCAACCAAGGCTCCAAATTTTATAAGCACGTGGCAGCCTTTGCTGACAGGGGCTCCTCACATAGTCTGTATACTGGGAAAAATCTCAGGCTGAATTCTTGCCTTGTTGCACTATGTCCTGCTCGTTTATGCTGTCTGAGTTAACAACTACAAAGAAACCCTGGTTTTTTCTTTCTACTGATGGACTAAGACCTGCCCCATCCAATCTGTACAATTTGGATACCACATTTACATAAAGCAGACCTAATTGGGAACCTGTAGGGAACTTCTGCTATAAAAGGCAGCCTCCCCTTTCTCTTAGTTGAACACAATTTAAGTTACTGCCTGAATTTGTGTTTCCTGGGCTAGAGCTCCTTTCTGCTCTTTTTTATTCCTTATTACAGTCTAAAATTAATTTTGGTTTATATTACAAAATTTTAAATTAGATTGAAAACCAGGAAAGGCTAAAATAATCTTAGTGTTCTGAACAAGGTGACAGGATTCCATTTTGTCTATTTCATATTCTCTTACAGTTTTTATTGATATATGTCATTGTGAGGCCTTATTTTGAGAAGAGATGTTAATACTGCATTGCAGTGTGATGCAGTAAAATTAATGAAATAAGAACCACATTCACAATGAGTCTCTATTAAAAAATAATTTATCAAATTTGAATACTTTTTGTCTATTTATATGATAAGCAAGTGCAATTAACTTTCCTCAAAGTTAACTTTAATCTTATATCTCACTTTATATACCACTTATGTGTTTGGTCTTCCTTTGTAATAATTTTTAATATTAAATGACAATAATGTGAGCTGTGTTAATTAAAAAATAAAAACATGAGGACTTCCTGCCAAGATGGAGGCCTAGACAGACACATTGTGTCTCCCTCCACAACTAAGAATGAATACAACTACCTCTAAACTAGAGACAACCAGAAGTTCCAGAAAATCGAGCTGCATAGGTGTCCAACAAACAAAGATATAAAGAAAAAATACTCATTCAGACAGGTAGGAGGGTGCAGGGAACGTGGTGTGGTGATGGCAGCAGTGGCAGGCCAGCAGAAAGCACAGTCAAACATCTAAAAAACTTGAGAGGGACATCTGGGGAGCACTCCCAGAACCAGAGCCAACCGCACAACTCATGGTTCCAGTGCCAGGAACAATAAAGCCTCATTGCTTCTGACTGTGCAAACCAGTGGGGGTTGGGGCACAGGAAGAAACTGTCAGTCTCTCACCAGAGTACACTTGTTTAAAGGACCACTACAACCCTAGAACATCCGCAGCGCTGCCCACTCTGGGAACAATGGCCAGGGCAACAGCTAGAGAGGTGTCAGTCCCATATGGAAGTGGGAGAAGGGGCAAGTGCTGAGGAAGCAGCATTGTTCCTTCCAGACCCCTCCCCCACACGCAGCACCACAATGTGGAGAAACGAGTCTCCCTGTACTGATGAACACCTAAGGCTCCACCCCTTACAACATAACAGGTGCAACAGCTCTACCTAAGACACAGAGGCAAACAAACACAGGAGCCTGTCAAGATGAGAAGACAGGGAAGTGTAGCCCAAGAGGGGAAATGGATCAAGATTACAGTGGGAGAACTAAGCGATGAGGAGATAGCCAACCTAACAAACAAGGAGATAGCCATCCTAACAGATGCGGAGTTCCAAACACTGGTAATAAAGATGCTCACAGACTTGACAGATATGCTTAAGTATGGCAAACGCATAAGGGAAGAAGTGAAGGCTATGCTAAATGAAATGAAGAAAAATCCACACAAAACCAATGGTGAAGAGAAGGAAACAGGGGTTCAAATCAATGATTTGGGATATAAGGAAGAAAAAGCAGTCAACCAGTACAAAATAAGGAAACAAGAATTGAAAAAGATGAGGAGAGGCTTAGGAATCTCTGGGACAACTTTAAACATGCCAACATCTGAATCATAGGGTTGCCAGAAGGAGAAGAGGAAGGGTAAGAAATTGAAAGCTTATGTGAAAAAATAATGAAGGAAAACTCCTCAAATTTGGTGAAGGAAATAGACATACAAGTCCAGGAAGCACGAAGAGTCCCAAAGAAGTTAGATCCAAAGAGGACCACACCAAGACACATCATAATTAAAATGTGAAAGGTTCAAGATAAAGAGAAAATCTTAAGAGCAGCAAGAGGAAAGCAGAGAGTTACCTACAAAGGGGTGCCAATAAGACTATCAGCTGATTTCTCAAAAGAAACTTCGCAGGCAGGAAGGGATTGGCAAGAAGTTTTCAATGTGATGAAAATCAAGGACCTACAACCAGTACTACTCTACCCAGCAAAGCTATCATTTAGAATGGAAGAGCAGATAAAGTGTTTTCCAGATAAGATAAAGCTAAAGGAGTTCTTCCTCAACAAGCCATTATAGTATGAAATGTTAAAGGGACTTATTTAATAAAAAGAAGATCAACATTATGAACATTAAAATGACAACAAACTCAGTTATCAATAACTCAATCTAAAAAATAAAAACAAAAACAAACTAAGCGAATAGCCAGAACAGGAACAGAAGCATAGGTATGGGGATCATTTGCAGGGTTATCAGCTGGGAGGGGGAAGGGGGAGAAATGGGGAAATGATGGAGGGACTAAGAAGCATAATTGGTTGGTACAAAATGGACAGGGGGAAGTTAAGAATAATATAGGAAAGGGTGAAGACAATGTACTTATGTACACAACTCATGGACATGAACTAAGGGGAGTGGGATTACTGTAGGGAAGGAGGTACTGGGAAGAGGGGAGCGAAGGGGAAAGAAATTGGGATTACTGTAACAACATAATCAATAAAATATATTTAAAAAAAACGAGAAAGCATAGAGCTTTGTAAGCATATAAACAAATTAGTTTTGGTTTTTGTAGTATTGTTTATACTTAGTGGAGTTTACATATAAACTCTCATGTGAATATCCCCCTGAAATTTTGGAATGTGGTAGACTTTATATATTTGCCTAAACTCATATTTCTTGGATAATATCTAATTCTTAATGTTATCCACAGTTCTTGAAAGGTTAAAAACTTCTTCAGAACAAGATTATTCTGACCTAGCTGTCTGCCTGATATTACCTCATTCGATCTTTCAGACTAGTTATAACAGGGTAGACAGGTGGGTTATCACAGAAACTCATGTATCCTGGAAAGACAAGCAGATCTGTCTGAAAATCACCTTAAGATTTCACACTGGTTGTCTGGAAATTAAGCTATTTGGGAACTGAAGTGGACTACAGCTTTTCCTACCCAAAATGTCCCTTTTAAGATATTGATTTTAAGCTGATGATTAATAAATAAGGACCTTTGACCTTCTATCTTTTTTTTTGCTTAAGAATATTCAATGGAGAGGCATGCTTTAGGAGCAGAATCTTAGCAAATTCACTTTAGTTTATTTAAATTAAGTCTGGTAGACAGGGAAGATCCATGCAAAATCCTGTTCCCTGGATTCACCACTGTGTCCCGTTGTTTCTGTATGTTCACCCTTTCCCCTTTACCTATAAATTGCCTACTTCCCCCTTGACATCCCAATCCCTGCCTCCCCTTCTCCTTTGTCCAAAATAGCATATAAATCTCAACTGTCCAATGCCTTTTTAAGCCTCATATTATGTGACGCTCAAACATTCATTCGGAAAATAAACTTTGGGCCTTTTCTCCTGTTAATCTGAATTACGTTAATTTCATTACCAGTCTAGCTAGAAGAACTTAGAATGTGGGAGAAAAATTATTTCTGTACCCCCGCAGAACCCCTATTTCCATATTCACACCTTATTCCATCAAAAATGGGTGCGCCAGAATTAACCTTGTCACAGGACTGATGACCTCTTTCCCCTAGCAGCTGAGGCCACAATCAACCTATTGAAACTCCAAGGCAGGACCTTTTTGTCCGGCCAATAGGAAAAATATGCGAGGTAAAGCTGGAATCTCTGACATTCCTTTATTGCAGATAGTAGTACAGCATCTATGCGTGCACATCTCTGTGGGCATGCGCTGGACCACCAGCCAGCCACCAACCACATTCTCACCGCTCACCCTGCACCTCTCGCCTTTCGCCACTGCACTCCCATGGGGGTTCTGCCTCTTATATATTATGCATAGACAAAACTGGCTACTAGCCAAAATATGAGATCAGTGCTTATATAACTGTGAGTGCACTGTACATGTGAATCTAACTATTATCTCTAAGCATCCCACACCTGGACATCTGCGATGAGGGAGCCTGACAGACTTTATTGTCCTCACACAACGCTTACCAGATAACTCCTGTAAAGCCTTGGTACTTCTGGCTTGTCAGTTTGCCACAATTATTTGTCAGTTGTTCTATAAGGAGAGAGAGTGTGGGCTGATGTAGAACCCCCTGGCATGATGCCAGCCTGTGTGATAATACTGAAGATCAGAAGACCTGTGCCCTTTTGTTAAACCTTTGCTGCCAAGTTCTTATATAAAGGCCTTTCCTATTCCTCAACCCATGCCATAAGATATTATGTAATTTTTGCCTAGCTCTAGGGAGATACAGTTGATGATGCTAAAGGGACACAACTAAGTGAGAAATGATTATCATAAGGAGGTCAGATATATACTCCAATCATCATGATAGTACATGTGTATTCTCTGATTTTTCTGATATTTATGAACTTGCTAAGAAAAAATATATATGTGAGCGTTGAGTATTCAGAGACATACAAACAAGTATAGTGACCTTGGTGTTGGCAAGGATGTAGAAAAAAGGCAATCCTCAAAAGAAAAACAAAAGAGATAAACAACTCATGGACAAGGACAACAGTGTGGTGACTGCTGGGGGTGGGAGGGAGACGTAAGGGGAACACGGGGGGATAAATGGTGATGAACTGAGACTTGACTTGGGGTGGTGAACACACAATGTATACAGATGATGTGTTGTAGAACTGTGTGCCTGAAACCTGTATAACTTTGTTAACCAGTATCACCCCAAAAAATTCAGTAAAGGGAAACATATAGGATAACAACAGTAAAAAAAGAATAGAAAGCAAAAAGGAAACCCTTATGCACCATTGGTTGAATTGCAAATTGCTACAACCACTATGAAAAACAGTATAGATATGATTTAAAAAATTCAAAATAAAACTACCATATGACCCAGCAATTCCACTGCTGGGTCTTTATCTGAAGAAATTCAAGATATATGCAACTCTTTGTTCATTGCAACATTATTTACAATAGCTAAGATATGGAAGCAAATTAGGTGTCCATTGACAGATGATTAAATAAAGAAGATGAAGTACATATATACAATGGAATATTATTTGGCCATAAAAAGAATGACAGCATGGATGGACATAGAGGGTATTATGCTAAGTAAAATAAATGGAACAGAAAAAGACAAATAGCATACGATTTCACTTTATATGTGTAATCTAAAAAAACAAAGTACACTAACAAGAAAGACAGAAACAAACTCAGAGTGAACAAATTGATGGTTGCCTGATAGGTGGGGGGCCCTAGTACAAATTGCGAAGTACAAATTGGCAGTTATAAAATAGTAATGGGGATGTAAGATAGAGCATAGGGAACAGTGTCAATAATATTGTAATAGTTATGTATAGTGTTGGTTGGGTACTAGACTTAATGGAGTGGTCACTTTGTAAGTTGTATAAATGTGTAGTCATTATGCTGTATACTTTAAGCTAATATAATATAGTATGTCAACTGTAATTAAAATTTTAAATAAATAAATAAATAAACAAAAGTATGGTGAACTTGGGAGGAGGCAGCAGAAAGTAAGTGGCAGGTAGGGCTCCAGGTTTCATGGGACATAATACACTACTAAGAAGACAAGTCTGGACATCAGAATTCAGCAACTGAAATGAATTGAGAGAGGATATTATGGCAGTGTCATTTGAAGGCTGCATCCCTGACTCAGTCCATATGGCAGCACATTCACACCATGGGTAAGAAAAGGACTATTGATAAAACAAAAAATTGAGTTTTAATTAAGTTTTGGGACCTTAGTAACTCTGGTGTGGTGGCCCTATTTAAAAAAAAAAAAAAAGGATCATAAAGTGATAGAAGACATTTCTGTATCTAAACTAGAAAATTAAGCATATGTTGTTCAGAACATTGGGAAGCATTTGTCAAATAACTAAGATTAATAACATTAGTGAGAAGAGCAGACTGAGGGGAGATCTGTCGCATGATAAAAATAAGTAGAAGGGAGCTTTGAGCCATCATTAAGAGCAGCCCAGGAGCAGTGAGGGGAGCAAGTATCTATCTGGACCACATTCAATGGCAGAACATCAGCTGTTCAAGGTAAAAGTGACAGGAATTTCAAGGGCAATGTCATAGTTTGACCTGCCCATCCAGAAGTGTTTGCATGCATTGACATATAAGTATGTAAATTTGACATAAAAAAATACTTATTACAATATAAACGATAAGCCATAATAGCTCTTTTGCTTCTTGGATGTGTCTTGGATATCTTTCCAAATCAATATGTGTGGATCTTCAGACTCACAGAGCTTTAGCTTAAGGCCTGAGTTTGCAAATTAGTGAGCACACCTCATTTTGGCTTTGCACTGTGGTTCCCTTGGCCTGGGAGGCTCTTCCTACATCTTCATAGTTTACACCATTCCTTGATATGTATCTTTCAGTGTCATCACCACGCCCCCTCGTTCTTTCACTCTTTTTCTTAACGGCACTCACCACTATCCACTTTGCCATTATATATTTATTGTCTACTTTTCTTACTGAAATGTGAACTGCAGGAAGATAAATCTTTGCAGATTTTATTACTACTATATTCCCCAAGCTCTAATATAATGTAAATTCTAGAAAAATGTTGAAAGGATAAATGCATTAAGTATTTTTATTTGATGATTATCAATAATGTGACTTTCTTATAAGCATCCTTGTCTTCCATACATAAAAATGGGGATAATAATATTATCTAGCTTATATGGTAGATGTAAAGACAAAAAAGATTGTTTTACTAATTATAATAATAGCTAATTCTTATTGGGTGTGTACCGAGCAGACTTCTCATTGAATCTCTCAAACTTATAAAATACAGACTATAGTTAAAACCACTATGGATGTATAAACTGAGGCTCAGAGTTCAGAAGCGATAGAATATGCTTTTATTATAAGTAGCCAGATTTCAGAACTCTTTCTGCACAACTATACCACGCTACTTCCTTAATACATATATCATGAGCTCAACCGAAGATGATTAATATCATTGGCAACATTATTGTTGTCACTATCTTATTCTTGTCATGACCACATAGTATTCCATCACATGAACATACTATAATTTTATTTAGCAGATTTTCTACTGTTGTATATTTAAACTACTTCCTTTTTTAGAAATCATTACAAGCAATGTCAATAAATTCTTGTATATCTGTGTGTATATGAGAAAATACACATATACTTACAGAATAAATTTTCAAAAATGTAATAGGCAAGTCAAGCATCAAAACTTTTTATATTTATTATCACTTTACAGTTTCAGGAGACTGCACATTTACCTTTTCAGTCCTTAGAGAGTACTTCACATGTATTTTTTGCTCACTTATGCCCTTGTTCTCATCAGCACTATTTCATTTTACATAAGAAGTTTAGAAGTTGCTCTTCAGAATTCACAAAGTCATAATCTCCTTGAAAAACCAAAACAAATTTATCCTACTTGTCTCACTACCCAAACTATTGTAACTGACTTTGCTGTTCTCTTTGAAACTATTACATCTTTGTTTCAGCCATTTGACTTCAAAAGGAAGTTTTCATATTTACTTATATTTTAATAAAATGGTGCAAATGTCATGGCCTCTTGATCTTGAAATTTCTAAGTGATTATAAAAGGTTCTAATAAATCATGAGCTCTTCATACCAGCAAATATTGGGGGGGGGTAGGCTTACCCTAAAGTGTTCTGAGCAAAGGCACTTCTGGAGCATTTATTAAACTACCGTAATATGCTCTCTGACTTTACATCATTTTACAAAACAGAAGCATTTAAGTAATTTACATTACTTTACAGAACAAAGCTGACTCAAAAAAAAATGCATTTTTTAAAGTCAAGTATCCAAATTTTGTTTGTAGTCTTTAGCTTATTAAAAGGAACAACACAAGTCATTATAATTTTTCTTAAAAAATACATGCTCTATGTCACTGAAGAGATTACTGAATGCTTATATAAATACTGAAAACACTTCAGAAGTGGTTATGACTGAAGATAGTCATTAGCATTTCTAAATGGAATAGAGTACCTATAAGATACTAACTTGTATAAATAAAATATTAAGTGTAGCTACAATAACCTTATTGCCATCACTTTTCCAGTGAACCTTTTCAGAAGACACTTGAGGAGGTTTGCCAACTTAAATCATCCAATTATTTGGAAAGCCTTGCAAAGTACCACTCATAAAGACATGTAAAATAAATGAAATACACATTTCACATATTTAATTGCTTCTCCAACTTTTATACAGGCAAGCTAGGATTGTGTATGTGTGTGTACATATTTGTGGAAAATTGTTTAAAAATCAGTGTGGTTTCTTATAATGTTCATATTTATTATCAACAGGATCTACTTTAATTGAAATAAGCACAAGATACTGTTTGGCTGAAAGCATTAAATTAATGTTAAACAAAATGGAATGCATAGAAAGCCTTGTGACAACTGTAAACAATTCCCTATCTGAATATGTGGGTCTATTTTTGTGTACGTAGTGCAAGTTTAGTTCACTATGATGCTAAAAACAAGGAAGAAAACAACTCTTGCCTCTTCCTCTTCTTTTTTAAGTTCACTGCCATTCTCTTAGTTCAAACCTTGATTACTTATACTAACTGGTTGTACTGGCCTCCTCTTTCTTCAGAGACCTATAAATGTTTGCATTTGACAGTGTTGGCTTTATCCCCAGTGAAAGGTAAAACAGTTCAATAAGTAAAGACATGGAATTTTATCTGAGCCATAATTTAAAAGGAATGCCTATTATATTCTTATATGGCCACATGCTATGTAAAGCATTATCAAGGATGACTTTATAAATTAGTTTTCTGAGAGATTTATTTGATAAATTTACTCACGTTTCATTTTTATGATATATGTTAACTTTGATATTTCTGACACATATCATTTTGACTGTTTTTTTTTAACCCTGTGAATCTAAGGAACCTAAGGGAGTAGAAAAATGAATTAAATTTTATTTGTAAACCTAGATATTCATTATCATATTTAATTAATTTGGAAACATGTACAAAGTAGGATACACCTACTATGTGAAAGATTTTTGAATGTGCTCAGTAGTGAGGGAGATATAAAACTTTAGAAGTTGGGATCCCTGTCACAAAAAGCTCACAATTTAGTAAAAGGGATACTATAGAGGTACATAAAAGCAAAATTCAAGGATGTATGCAATTTGGCAGGAGACAGGAGAGATGTAGACAATGAGTATTATGGAAATTCATAGGATGAAGATAATACTTAGTAATTTACAGCTGAAAAGTTCTTTGCTTTATGCATCTTCAACAAAACAATTCTGATTTTATCTGTTTTATTTGTTTATGCTCCTGGCTAAGATTTCTTCTAAAGATAGGATTCTGTGGGAAAAATAAGTTTGAAAATTACTGTTTCCATAATGAAGTGTACCAGTGGCAAAGCTTTGTAAAACAATATTGGGTAACCTAACTTATATGCATATGTTTTTTTTATGATGCATCATGTGGTGCTTTGGAAACACATTGGTTTACTTTTTAACCTGCCAACCTGTCATGAATTTCAAAGAAAATATAGATGTCAGTGTCTTTTCAAATTCCTCAATCATCTGCAATCACCTAAAGAATAAAACCCAAACTTTTTAACAAAACACATTCCCCATCTGGTTCCAATTTATCTTCCTCTATTCCATTTACTTCATTGCAGCCTAATACGTGATACCACTACCATTCACTTTATGAGATGTCTATTAAAAGGCTTCAGAACAGGCCTCCCCAAAATGTGCCACTTTAGCATGTGAATTATTTTGAGCTGATGGCAATTGATGCCTGCAGATTCATGAGAAATGTTTACTTCTCCCTTAAAGAATTTAAACTTGGGGCCTCACCCAAAATAAGTTATTTTATTATATATGGCAAGTCAGACTTCTAATTGATTATCTTCTGGTGAATGACCTTCCTTGCCCTCTGAAGCTCCAATGCCTTCCTTCCCTTTCAGCTCAGAATGTCATATATATCTCATTTTCTCTTTCTGTCACTGACTCTCTCATGTGTGGTGTTTCCATACATAAGTATATAATTAAATTTACTTATTTTCTCTTAATAATCTCTCTCAGTAGATTTAATGAATAGGCCAGTCAAAAGAAACTTGAAGAGTAAATTTTATTTTCTCCCATATTATTCTTAATTTCTTTCTTTCAACTGAGAAAACTAAGACTTGGTATGGTTTTTCAACCATAGGTGAGAGGCTGGCACATAAACTTAGGTTCATTTGCTTCTAAATGTGTGCTATTAATGTTATTTCCCATGAGTTATTCACTTCTACAACTCCAATGCTTAACCCATAACCCTTGTTCAATATGTGTTTGTTATATTAATAACAAACAAGAAATCATATATAAAAGAGAAAGAGAAGACAAAATTTCACCCTCAAACTTACCATTTCATGATTGGGTACATCGCATAAATTGTCACATTTCCTAGCCTCTCAGTATATTTTCTTTTGTAAAAAAGGGCACAGTTTACCAGTCTTTGATGGTCTCTGAAAACTGATAGTTCATTAATCTCAGCGGCAGATTATTAAAGGTTGTGTAGCAAGATTTTGAGAGTTTCAGTACCTCTTTTGGAAAGTGAAATGCTACAGTGTTACAGCTTTCTAGAATATTTTATGGATGCTGTGGTCAGGTGAGGATAGGAGGAGAAGTAAAGAGAGGGTATATAATTCATGATTTCATCAAAAGTCCTACAATAACTTTTATTACTTTTATAGCTAACCAAGTATATTCTTTTATTTTGAGAATAAACTGAGGCAGAATAAACACCTTACATTAATTTCTATGTTGCTTACAAAAACTGACATATGAAGTGCCAGATATACACAGTTCAACTATTTGGCAATATTTCAAAAGAGAGACATTTTCATTCAGTCAAGTTACTTAAAAACAACAACAACAACAACAACTTCATTTGATTTATTGGATTTCTAGATAAATGTAAGACAAATTAATTTACTTAGCCCAGCTTCTGAAGCATGGCATAAGAAATGACTTTTATGCTCTGGCCGATGCGGATCAACATCATCCTGTAACCAAAGTGTTGTGGATTCGATTCCATTTAGGGCCCATATAAGGTCTTTCCATAAAAAGTTTAACCATTGTTAATGTAATGAAAAGGGTTTGCACAACAAAGAGAGTGGACTGGAATGTGCATGCATGAACAAGGACGACTTCACTGTACTAGTCAGTAGGGGCTGTAGGTGCATTGAGCAAACATGTCTACTGTGTGTCCATCGCATTCAAAATGACTGAGTAGAGCAATGAATCTGCATCAAATTTTGCATTAAACTTGAACATTTCTCCATGGGAACTCTTTGGATGATTGAGAAGACCACTGCTGTGGGCAACTAGTGATTGGCAGCTTCATCAGGACAAGTCTCATTCAGAGTTTTTTGGCAAAACATCAAATCGCCTAGGTGACTCAACCCCCTACCCCTAAGGCTCAGATTTGGCACCCTGTGACTTCTGGCTTTTCCCAAAACTAGTCACCTTTGAAAAGGAAGAGATTTCAGACTATCAGAGAGATTCAGGAAAATATGACAGAGCAGCTGATGGTGACTGGGAGAACTGTGTGAGGTCCCAAGGTGCCTATTTTGAAGGGGATTGAGGTGTCACTGTCCTATGTACAATGTTTTGTATCTTCAATAAACATCTCTATTTGTCATACATGGCTGGATACCTTCTGGACAGCCCTCATACCTAGGTTGTGAGTTCAGTGAAGTTTACCACACATCATTTGTACACTATTGTGTGTTCACCACCACAAGTCAAGTTCCCTTCCATCACCATTTATCCCTCCTATACCTTTCTCTATCTCCTTCCACCCCCTTTCCCCACTAGCAGTCACCACACTGTTGTCCTTGTTCATGAAGGTCTTTTTCTATTTTATTACTTTTTTTTTTTTCATAATTCTTCCACTAACCCCAACCCAGACTCTCCAACCTCCCTGCCCCAGAGTGGTCAGCTATCTCTCTATGAGTGTGTCTTTGTTTACATGTTAGTTTATTTTGTTCATTAGATCTTATATGTGAGTGAAATCATATGGTAATTATCTTTCTGTGACTGATTTATTTTACTTAGCATAATGCTTTCCAAATCCATCTATGCCATCACAAAGGGAAAGATGTCCTTCTTTTTTCACAGCTGAGTAGAATTCCATTGTGTAATTGTACCACAGCTTTTTTATCTACTCATCTACTTATGTACACTCAGCTGCTTCTAAATCTTGGCTATTGTAAATAATGCTAAAATAAACTAGGGCTGCATAGATTCTTTCAAATTAGTATTAGAGTTTTTCAGATGAATTCCCTGATGTAGAATCACTGGGTCATAAGGAAATACCATTTTTAATTTTTTTTTGGTAACTCCACACTGCTTTCCACAGTGGCTGCACCAATCTGCATTCCCACCAATGGTGCAAAAATGATCCTTTTTCTCTATATCCTCAGCAACACTTATTTGTTGATTTATTGATGATAGCCATTCTGATGTGTGAGCTGATATCCCATTGTGGTTTTAATTTGTGTTTCTCTGATGATTAAAGATGCTGAGCATCTTTTCATGTGACTATTAGTCATTTACATGTCCTTTTTCAAGAAGTTTTTATTAAGGTCATTTGCTCTTTTTTTAAATTGAATTTTATTATTATTTTTTTTAGTGTTGAATTTTATAAATTCTTTATAAATTTGGGGTATTAATGTTTTATCATTGGAGAATATGTTCTCCCATTCAGTGAGTTGTCTTTTCATTTTGTTGATGGTTTCCTTTGCTGTGCAAAAAACTTTTTAGTTTATTGTAGTCCCATTTGTTCAATTTTTTTTCCTTTGCCTGAGGAGACTAATCAGGAAAATATTGCTACAAGAAATATCCAAGATTATAGTGTCTATGTTTTCTTCTAGGATTTTTATGGTTTCAATTCTAATGTTTAAATCTTTAATTTATTCTGAGTTTATTCTCGTGTAAAGAATAATTATGGTGTAAGAAGGTGGTCTAATTTCATTTTTTTAATGTATCTGCCCAATTTTCCTTTCACTATTTATTGAATAGAGTATCTTTACCTCATTGTATGTTTTTGCCTACTTTGTTAAATATTAATTGACTATAAAGTTATGGATTTATTTCTGGGCTCTCTATTATGTTCCATTTCTATATGTCTGTTTTCATGCCAGTACCATCCTGTTCAATTACTGTGGCTTTGTAATATAGTTTGGTATCAGGTAGTGCAATTTTTTCTACTTTGTTATTCTTTCTCAAGATTGTTGTGACTATTCAGGATATTTTGTGGCTCTGTATAAATTTTTGCACATTTTTTTCTAATTCTATGAAATATGTCATTGTTATTTTGATAAGAATTACATTGAATCTATTCATTGCTTTGGGTAAATAAAGACATTTTAATAATGTTAATAATTTTTATTCATGAACATGGTATATATGCTTCCATATATTTGTATCTTCTTCAATTTTTTCTTCAGTGTCTTATAATTGTACAAATACAGGTCATTTACATCCTTGTTGAAATTTTTTCATAAGTATTTTACTCTCTTTGAAGCAGTTGTGATTGGAATTGCTTTATTAGTTTCCTGTTCTGATAGTTAATTATTGGTATATGAAAATGCGACCGATTTCTGGATATTTACTTTGTATCCTGCTACATTACTGAATTCATTTATTAGTTATAATAGTTTCTGGTGGAATTTTTTAGGGTCCTCTATATAGAGTATCAGAGTATCATGTCATCTGCAAATAATGACAACTACACTTCTTTATTTCCAATTTGTGTGTCTTTTATTTCTTCTTGTTGACTGCTATAACTAGGATTTCCAGTTGAATAAGAGTGGTGAAAGCAAACATTCCTATCTTGTTTCTGATCTTTAAAAAAAACACTTGTAGATTTTCCCATTGAGTATGGTATTGGCTGTGAGTTTGTCTTATATGGCCTTTATTACATTGAGGTGTAATCTTTCTATTCTCATTTTGCTGAGCATTTTTATCATAAATGGGGATAAACTATATCAAATGCTTTTTCTGCACCTATTGATTTGGTCATGTGGTTTTTATTCTTCATTTTGTTCACATAGTGTATCATGATTTTTGATTTGCAGATATTACACCAATCTTTTATCCCAAGAATAAATCTCACTTCATCATATGTATTATCTTTCTAATGTATTGTTGGATCTGGTTTGGTAATTTTTGTTGAGGTTTTTAACACTTATGTTCATCAGGGATATTGGCCTATAATTTTATTTCTTTTTATTTCATTATTTATTTTTTTTATCCTCACTTGAGGACATTTTTTCTTTGCTCCCAGAGATAGAAGAAGGGAAGGGAGACAGAGAAACATCAATGTGAGAGAAAGAAACATTGATTGGTTACCTCCCATATGTTCCCAGACAGGCAGGCAGACCAGAAATTGCACCACCCAGACCAAGGATTATATTTGCCTGGATTGGGGATCCAACCCACAACCTAGGTATGTGCCCTGACCAGGAATCAAACCTGAAACTTTTTGTTACAGGAAAACATTCCAATCAACTGAGCCACACCAGCCAGGTTATAATTTTCTTTCTTTGTAATGTCTTTATCTGGGTTAAGAATTAGGATAATACTTGTCTCATAAAATGAACTTGTATATATTCTCTTTTTTTATTTTTATTTTTTGGAATAGTTTGAGAAGAATAGGTATTAGTTTTTTGAATGTTTGTTATAATTCACCTGTGAAACTCTCTGTTTGTGGAAATTTTTTTGACTACTGCTTCAATTTCACTAATTGCAATCTGTCTATTCAGTTTCTCTGATTCTTCGTTTTTCAGTTCTGGAAGATTGTATGCTTCTGTGAATTTATCCACTTCTTCCAGATTGTCCAATTTGTTGGCATACAGTTGTTCTTAATATTTTCTTGTAATCCCTTGTATTTCTAGGAGTAAGTCGTTACTTCTCCACTTTCATTTCTGATTGTGTTTATTTTGGTTCTTTCATTTTATCTTGATGAGTCTGGTTAAAAGTTTGTCAACCTGTTTATCTTTTCAAAGATATAGATTTTGCTTTCATTGATCTTTTGTATTGTTTTTTAGACTCTGTTTTGTTTATTTTCACTTTGATCTTTATTATTTTCTCCTTCTACTAACTTTGGGCTTTGTTGTTCTTTTTCAAGTTCCTTTAAATGTAAAGCTAGATTGTTTATTTGAGTTTTCCTTGTTTCTTGAGATAGGCCTGTAATAAATGCTATGAACTTCCCTTTTAGGTGTGTCTTCTCTGTGTCCCACAGATTTTAGGTTATTGTGTTCTCATTTTCATTTGTTTTAGGTATCTATTGATTTATTCTTTGATCTCATTGTGAACCCATTCATTGTTTAGTAGCATTATTTAGCCTCCATGTATTTGTGTATTTTATAGTATTTTATTGTGATTTATTTCTAGTTTTATATGATTACAGTCAGAGAAAGTGTTTAATGTTATTTCAATCTTCTTAAAGTTATTGAGACTCTTTTTGTCCTAACGTGTGATCTGTCCTAGAAAATGTTCTATGTGTATTTGAAAAGAATGCATATTCTGATGCCTTGGAATACATCCTGTGAAGATATATTTAAGGCCACAATTTTCTTGTTAACTTTCTGTACAGAAGGTTTATCCATTGATATAATGGGGTGTTAAAATCTTCAGCTATCATTGTCAATCTTTCCCTTTATGCCCTTCAAGATTTGCTTTGCATATTTAGGTGCTCCTATGTTGGGTGCATAAATGTTTACAAGGGTTATATCTTCTGGTTGGATTACTCCCTTTATCATTATGTAGCATTGCTCTTTATCTTACTATAGCCCTTGTGTTAAAATCTATTTTGTCAGTTATAAGTTTTGCTACACCAGTTTTTTATTCCTTTCCATTTGCATAGATATCTTTTTCCATCCCTTTACTTTTAGTCTGCTTATATCTTTCATTCTGAGGTGTATCTCTTGTAGTAAATATATATTTGGGTCTTGAATTCCTACCCATTCTATTACCCTATGTTGTTTGATTGGAACATTTAAGCCATTTAAATTTAAAATGCTTATTGATAGGTACATATTTATTGCCATTTTATTTTAAAAATAATATGTTACTTTCTTCTCCTCCTCCCCCCTCCTCCCCCTCCTTCCTCCTCCTCCTCCTTCTCCTCCTTCCCCTTCCCTTTCTTCTTCTTCTTCTTCTTCTTCTTCTTCTTCTTCTTCTTCTTCTTCTTCTTCTTCATCTTCATCTTTCTCCTCCTTCTCCTCCTCCTCCTTCTTCTTTCTCTCAAACAGGCCCTTTAGCATTTCTTGTAATACTGTTTTTGCCAACAAAATGTTTTAGCTTTTTCTTGTCTGGAAAGCTCTTCATTTCTCCTTCATTTTTAAATGGTAACCTTTTTGTATAAAGTAGTCTTTGTTTTAGGGTCTTGCTTTTCATCATTCTGAATATTTCATGCCAATACCCTCTGGCCTAAAGTGTTTCTGTGAAGAAATAAGCTGACAGCCTTATAGGAGCTCCCTTGTCTTTCTCTTGCAGCTTTTAATGTTCTCTTTATTTTTAACCTTTGCCATTTTAATTATGATATATTTTGGTGTGGGCCTCTTTGGGTTTATTTGTTTGGAACTCTCTGCACTTCCTCTACTTGTATGTCTTTTTGTTTCACCATGTTAAGAAAGATTTTGGTTATTATTTCTTCAAATAGTTTCTCAATCCATTCTCTCTCTCTTCTCCTTCTGGTATCTCTATGACATGGATGTTGTTACACTTCATATTGTCGCAAAGTTCCCTTACACTATCCTCTTTTTTAATTCTTTTTTCTTTTTGCTGTTTTGTTTGTGTGTGTGTATTTTTTTTTTTCTAGCTTGTTTTCCAAATTCTTGATTTGGTACTCAGCTTCACCAAACCTACTGTTTATTCCTTCTATTGTATTCTTCATTTCAGATATTGTATTCTTTATGGCTGACTGGTCCTCTGTTATGATTACTATATCATTTTTCATGTTGTTGTAGTTCTCACTAAGTTTCTTGAGCATCCATATAAGTATCATTTGCAGCTCTATATCTGAAAATTTCTTGCCTCCTTATCATTTAGCTCTTTTCCTGCAGATTTCTTCTGTTCTTTCATTTTGGGCATGTTTTTCTTGTCTACCCATTTAGGCTACCCTTTTATGTTTATTTCTATGTATTGGGTAAATCTGCTATGAATCCCAGTCTTCATGGGGCGACCTTATGTAATAGTGTCCTGTGAGGTCCAGTGGTGCTGACCCCTTCATCATTTGAACAGCATGCTCCAGGAATGCCCCTTGTGTGGGTTATGTGAGATCTCCTGCTGTATTTGTCTTGATTGTTATTGGCTCTTTTGTGTGTGGGATTGACTCTCAGGATCAATAACTCTGAGACTCAACCCTGACCATGGTATGTGAGCTGCTGTCTAGGTACTGAGTACTCAAAGTAAAATTTGGCTCAACAGGGTTTGGTACCTGCTGAGGTCTCTGTTTGGATATTATGCTTGTGAAGTTTATTGGTTCCTGTTCTGATGTTGTCTGAAGCTAACCCCTGGGTATATTGCTTTGGGAGAGACTGGTACAGGCCAATGCAAGGGTCTTGGCAACCTGTTTGGAGCTACAAGTGATCCACAGTTTTGGCTGCCTTTGCCCAGCCTGGATGCATATGGGAAAGAGAAAGCTGTTCACCAAGGCCAGCTTTTACTGGCTCTGGACACAGAAGCATGTCAGCAAACTCTCAAGGCACCCTAAGATCAGCCTCCACTGGCTTCTTCCCGCAGGCTACCTGTTAGGCTCAGTCACTTAAACATCCTCTGGCTGAACTCCTCAGCAGTACATAAACTCCACACGGTGGGGTTATTACAGATGGGAGTGAGAGAGACCTGACTCAGTAGGCCTTTCTTCCCCACCTTGGTTCTTGTCTCATCACAAGAGAATAATTCAAGTGAGAGACAAACAAGTATAGTGGAAATGAGATAGCAAGTTTATTTATGAAACATATACAAGCATGGAATTGCAAGCAGGCACCTAGCAAGTCTAAATGCCCCATGTAGAGAGGAAAAAGAGTCATGAGTAAGTTTGTGAGTAAGTAAGTGATTTCGTTCTATACACTTGAGCTGAGGCTACACGTGGGTACTTAGCTAATCTAAGTATGCCGACTATTGGGGTTTGGAGGTTATATACTTCAGCTGGCTTCTAGGTGCCCTTCTTTCTTCCCCTTGGGAATAATGTACAGCTATAAAAGCCTTGATTTCACAGTTAGTAAAAGCTCTTTGTCTTAGTGAAATTGTTACAGAGGACCCCTTCCCAGAATAGGCCCCCTCTTTCTACTGTGCAATTCCTACTTTAGATGTTCAGAACACCCAGAAATCTTAGTAAGATGGTTACAGAAGCCTGTTTTCTCAGCACAGGCCTAAGTACTCTCCCTCCTGTGCTATTTTGTGTGTGATTCCCCAGACACTTGGCAATCTTATCAAACCAAGCTCAGGACTGCTGAGTTTATTGCCAAGGCATGTCTTTCTTTTGTTTCTAGCCTCCTGTATTAAGTTATTTGTTATATTGTAATGGTGAGGATCTTGCCTTTATTTCCTCCCTGGCTACTCATTCTTAGCTGTTACCTAACAGGGTGAAAGGAAGTTGAGGTGGTAAGCCCATTAATTTTCCCTGGGCTGATGCCTCATGCAAACTATTCTACCCAAGAAAGGTGGCATCAGCAATATGGCAAATGACTCAGCTTGGGGATCCTGGCAGCTGTCCATTAGTTCTCTTCCTTGAGCCATAGACCCCAGACTCTCCTTACACAATTGCATTTAATTCTACCCTCCCTCCACTGGAGCCCAAGGTGAGTGGCTCTGAACAAATTTTTTTGCATTGACCCTTTAAGAGGTTGCCTGTACCAAAATCAGACTCTTGTTTCTTCTCCCTGGTGGGTAGAAACCCTGCTGCTTTTCAGAGTCAGAGGTTATGTAGGTGCCTCTTCCTGACTCTGGTACTCTGGGCTGGGGAGACCAGCTCAGTGATCTGAGCTAGGGAGTCCAGTTTGGGGTTCAGACCCCATGCTTCTCTGGGGAACCCCCACAGCTGAGCTATCCCTGAGAAACCTCAGACCCTACAGATGGGAGTGAAGTCACGCTTTTTCACATCTCTGCTCTTCCTACCAATCCTGATGTGGCTTCTTCTGTATATCTTTGGTTATTAAACTTCTGTTCAGCTAGTCTTAAGTTGGTTATTCAGAATGATTGTTTTATAATTTAGTTGTAATTCTAGTTTGATCCTGGGAATAGCTTCTATCTACTCCATCACCATCTTAGATCCTATGAAAATTGTATTCTTACAGGAGAATTTTATTAAGTTCTTTGTCACTGAGATAAAGTGTGATAGGAAATAATCTTTAATAAATTCTCTATTTACTTGATAATTGACTTTAGGGGAAAAAAAGAACAAGTGCTCACATACTTTAATTTTCCCAATTAATAAAATGTCCTCAAACCTTCCTTAGTATCTCCTATTAAGTATAATATGTCTGTGCATTTTTATCTTTAATAAGCAACTTGATATAGAAAAGGTTTTGCTTTGTTATGAGAGTTATGTCATTTTATTCTTGGTGAAAACCTTTGCTTCTGCTTGAGGGGCTGTAGCACCTTAATAAAAATGGCAAGCCTTCAAAAGAGTTCTGAAAGCAACTGTAATATTTGAAGATAAAAAGGATGAGCGGTGTTCCGGCCAAGATGGAGGCTTAGACGGACGCGCTAGGTCTCCCTCTACAACTAGAGAAGAATACAACTACTTCAAAACAAAGGATAACTAGAAATTCCAGAAAATAAAACTACACGGAAGCCCAACATATGAAGTTATAAACCAGTGGCGCCCTTTGGGCAGGTAAGGGGAGCGAAAGGGGGTGGTGCTGTTTGCGGTCGCACCTGGGACAGCGGCGGGGAGAACAACCCCGGCTGCAGTCGAACCCCCGGCAGCTCGCGACCCCAACGCTGGGGAAAGCAGCCACCACGTCGCCTTGAACAGTGAGGCCCAGGGGGGCAGGAGGACGGATCCCGGTCTCCTAGCGGAATAACTGTGTGAATCCATCTTGGACCCCCGCCCCCAAAGAAAGCGCCACAGGGCTGCGAAATAGGTCACGGACAGGCACCGGTCACTGGATTGTGACGACAAAGCACCACGGCACAGCAAGAAAGGCTGCCAAACGGCGCCGGTCGCTGGGTCATTACGAGTACACAGGCACTGCCCCCTACAGCCGGCCCAAGAAAACAAAACGCATCTGTCAAAATGAGGCAGACAACTATAGAAATCCCGGTGGCACAGCTCACCAGGAAACAGATGGAGAACCTGACAGATGAACAGATAAGAAACCTGTCAGATGCTCAGTTCTGGGCCATTGTTATCAGGTGGCTTACAGAATTCACAAAAGATCTGGAAAAAGATGAGAAAGAAGCGAAAAACACTCATAACGAAAGGAACAAAACCACATACGAGACAGATGGTGAGGAAAAAAAATCCAGAGTTCATTTCAACAAACTGGAATATGGAGAAGGAACAAGCAGTCAACCAATGCAGCGAGAGGAAATGGGAAGCAACGATGAGAGGATCAGAAACCTCTGGGACAGCTATAAAAGGCCCAACATAAGAATCATTGGTTTGCCAGAGAGCGAGGAAGATGAACTAGAACTTGAAAAATTGAGTGAAAATATAATAAAGGAGAAGTTCCCAAACTTGGGGAAGGAAATAGACTTACAGGTCCAGGAAGCACAGAGAGTTCCAAAAAAACTGGACCCAGGGAGAACCACTCCAAGACACGTTATAATCAAAATGTCAAAAATTAAAGATAAAGAGAGAATCTTAAAAGCAGCAAGAGAGAAGAAAAGAATTATGTACAAAGGGGTCCCAATTAGACTATCAGCTGACTTCTCAAGGGAGACCCGACAGGCAAGAAGGGACTGGCAAGAAATATTCAAAGTAATGAAAATCCAAAACCTACAACCACGAATACTCTATCCAGCGAAATTGTCATTCAGAATAGAAGGACAGAGAAAGTGTTTCCAGGACAAAATAAAACTGAAAGAGTTCATTAGATCCAAACCACTGTTATATGAGATGTTAAAGGGACTGGTTTAGAAAAAGGAGGATCAAGACAATGAAATCTAAAATGAAAACTGCATCACAAGAAACAACAGAAGCTAGGGAATTGAAACAAAGGCAAACTAAATAGGCAACGGGAGTGGAAAAAGAACTATAGGTACAGGGAACATATTGGGGGGAGGTCAACAGGGAGGGGGAATGGGGAGAGGGAGGGAGATGATATAGGAATTAAGGATCATGGTAGGAGGGAATGGAATAGACAGAGAGAGGTTGAGAAGAACTGTATGCACAACTAATGGACATGATCTAAAAGGGGGGGACAACTGGAGGGAGGGGGGCCACCGGGTGGAGGGGAGCAGAGGGAAGGGAAATTGGCACAAATGTAATATTATAATCAATAAAACACATTAAAAAAAAAAAGGATGAGCAATTTCCTGCATTCTTCCTGTAATCCTGAGGGCTATGTCTTTTGATGTTAAATTGTAAGGACTTTAATTCCTTTATCTTTCTATTTTTAAAATACAGTCCATGAATACTTTTTATAAAAACTACATTACATTTTCCATACTGAATCATTGCTATTTTGTATGCAGAATAGATAAATACACTCCATTTGAATGTCACTGTCTCATTACATTTATTTTTTATATCTTCACTGAAGTGGACTATTTATAGTTAAATAGAAATCTTGGATATCATTAAGTATATTAGGAAATTAAAATTACATAGAAAATTCAATACCAAAGAAATACTTACTGGCCCATCAATTAATTCATTATCAATCAGCATTTTGTTGTCATTTAAAAATGAACAAAATGTAAAATTTTAGTTTCATGGTTTTCTATGGCTGGTAGTAAACATCAGAGAATAAATATATGAAAGAAATTGTATGGAACTTGAATTGTCCTGTGGGGTAAACCTATTTACTCACAGAGAATATCCTGTCTTCTGCAAATCCACACAAGTACACTACCAATATTTCTGGAATTTCCTGGCAAAGTCTTACCTGTACTCCCAAACTTCGTCTGCTCCCCACGATCACAGAGCTACTGACACTCAGGGCTGCTGAGGCTCTGATGGTTTGCAGCTTCACCACACACCGTGCTGGGCTTCTCAGTCTCTCCCGGGTCTCTTCCAGATCAAAGCACTTAAAACATTACTAGGGACTGATCTGAAGCATCTACTTTGATTGACATTTTGCAACTAGAGACATATCATTTAAATATGGTCAAATAGATTAAAAGGTAGAAAAGATAATGTAATCTCTATATATCTATCATCCAGCAAGGTAAATAAAATATTACTAATAAATTTGAAGACCCCTCTGTAACCTACCCCTTCTCCAGGAGGTTCCTCAATTCCAAGTAGATTCTGTTGGACTATGCGCCAACACGTCCTCAGACCTGTGTTAACTCATCATCAAGGCTTTACAATAGCATGGAGATATTCAATACAAATATATTTATACATTTTCTTCATTCTTGAGGCGTGATTTTAATTCTATCTGCATTAAATTGCAAAAATATTTTAAAAGGTGAATTTTTTAATTTAGAGTTATGAGTGTGTAAAACATCACTTGTATCATATATCCATATTAGTTCAATTTTTTAATTCCATTTTCACTTTGTGATTCATTCTCTTATTTAAAATTGTGTTTTCACAGTTTTCTCTAAATAATATATAGAAATAAATGGTATATTACTTAAAAATTCAAGTTTGTTACTCAGGAAATTGGGTCTACTCTTAGAATGTATCTGAAAAATCCCAAAGTATAAAGTAATTTTTAACAAGAAGAGCAAATAAGAACTGTTCTAAGTTAGATAATTATCTCTTTCCATCTGTTGCAAATGAGGACTTCTTAAAATTTGACTTTCAATGTTCGAAGCTGAAAGGAAAATAGCATGGTTGATCACAGATTCTAATATCCCTTTCTTATAATGCTTATCAAAGTCTTCCTGGTTCATATTGTACTCTTTTTATTATGAGTAACGATGTAAATATTGATGCAGGCCGGCACTGAGTCACACTCTTTCTAATTTTGCACTCTTTCAAGCTTATCAAGTATATCAAATTTATTTTAATTCCTTGAATGGGTTCTCCTTCCCCATCCCCCAGATTTTGTACATGCTCCTTCTTCTGTCAGAGATACTGCTTCCATACTTCAGGGCAGGGGTAATGTCTTGCTTCATCATTGTGGTCCTATAATGCCATAACTGTACCATATCTGGTACATAGCAAGCAAACAATAAAATCTGCATTGGTCAAGTCATGATAGAATCTTCATGCTATTCCGTGTTTTCCTCTAACCAGCTACTCTCTCTTTCCAAGCTTGTCTCCAATTAAACTTTATGAGTCTGCCTCCCTAATCAGCAACATACAGAGGAAAATATTTCATGAAAACATTTCTAGTTTTTCCACCTTTATCACTTTCAGTATGGAAAGGTAGCATCTTTATGCCCTTGTAATAGTTATTTGTAAACATTACTATTGTGATTACGGGTAGCTCTATCAACCAGGCTCTTGATAGGAACAAGCTACAAAACTGCATAATCTGAGTAGAGTTTAATAAAGAGACTATTTACAAAAACATAGGATTCAAAAACACAGAAGACATAGTGCAATACTCTGGGGCAAGTAGTGCTGTTAACACACCTAGGCTAGTATCTGGATTTTGGAACCTTGAAAAAAAGTGTCATGTGTAGTGAGTCAGCTTGAAGGAGTTGTAACCTTTAATCTAGGGAACCAACCAGGCCTTGGAGTCACATAAAAAATCGGCAGATAATAACATCTGACATTTTTCTCCTTCCACTCTCTAATCTTCTGCTGAGGAGTCCCATTGGCCATATACTAAAGGCAGGAGTGCTCAGTTAATATTGTTCATGCAGCTGAACTTCAGTGCCCAGAGAACAAGACAAAGAAGTTTGAAGAGGAGATCTGAAGGACAATGTAAAGTACCCAGCAAAGTAATTAATTATTCATATAAATAATAAAGTAACATATTTCTTTAATGTTTATAATTTTAAATACTTTATATATACATTTAACCATAAAAAGTCAGCAAAATATCAATAATGCATTAAGAGTTATCAATAAATGCATTAAGTCATGGATTAAGATTAATAAAATTTGTTTTGAATTGATTAAATTATAAAGCACTTCATAGTTTTCATCTGGCCATATGTCTTTCAACTGAAATGTTCAGTAACTCCTTTTACACTGTGAAATGTCCATGCTATAAAGCTGATGTTCTGATGTGGCTCATGAATTCTGAGTGTGTGTTAAATCTGCTTGATATAATTGTGTCCTCAATCTAATCTGTAATATGAAGAAACTGCTTTCATAGTTCAAGCTCCAGTCTGTTACATATGTAGTGTTATTGTGTAGTCTTACTTATGTTTTCTTTTTTTTAACCCTTTTATTTGTGACATTTCAATTAGATTAGTTGTGCATTCTTTCAGGAAGTGTTTTTCAACTTCTAGCATGCATTCTATCACCTGAAGGGTTTTCTATAACACACATGGCTGGTTCTTACCCCAGAGCTTCTGATACAGTCATTCTGAGGTGGGGTCCAAGAATTTGCATTTCAAACAAGTTCTCTATTGTTCTGATGCCTTTAGGGTGGGGACCACACTTTAAAGATCACTCATCTATGGGTCTCTACAAACCATTATCTTTTAACATAATTTTTAAAATGTCATTATATAATCCTAGAAGTTGTATATTTTTTAAACTATCATTTTTTAAAATATTTTATTTGGGTTACTATATATATTTTATCCAGGTTCAAGAAGCATTTACTAAATATATTTTATGAAGGTTCAAAGAGCAATTGGGGATCTAATTATAATAAGAGCTTTAGAAATGTGACATATTGTATTCAGAGATTTAAAATAATGGACGGTTGGAGGGGGATGACTCTTTGATACTAAGAATGATTAAGGTGTTATTAATATGGTTTTAGAATAGTGAAAACAACTGGACTTGTTTAAACTTTGATTCTAATTTATATTTAAATTTTGGTAATTCTAATATAACAGTAGCACTTCAGCAAATTATTAAATTACTTAAATAGACTCACACTGTTATATAAAAAGGTATGATATTTTCAGTGTCAAGGGCAAGAATTTTGTACAGTAATACATTTAAAAGTGTATTTTTCATTGATAAAATTAAGAATGTAATTTTCAAGTCACTAATGTGCAATTCCATTCTTAATTTAGAGTTATGGATTTAAGGACTTACTTATTTCTAGATTAAAAACAAAAAGACGATTCTTGTTTATGCATGTTTATTTATTTGTTTGTTAAGTTGTAATTTATTTAAAATTAATTTTGTCCTAAGCCCTTTTCTACTTCATAAAAATTCCCTGATGTGTTTGGATAGGCCTCCTTTGTCTTTCTTTTCAAAAAACTTAGCATGGTACTCCAAGTAGAATTAAGATACATATATGTTTATAAATTAATGAATAAAATGAGCATAAATTATTATACATAATGTAATAGAAGTATGTAATGGTCACAGGAAAAAAGAACAAAAGAACAAGTGGTTAATTCAAACACTAGAGCACCACTGTTCAACATAAATTTCTACAATAAAGAAAATATTATATTTCTACCCTCTTCTAATATGGTAGCCGCTAGCCAAACATGGCTATTGAACACTTGAAATGTGGTTGATGCACCTGAACTGAGGAACTGAATTTTTAATTTTATTTAATTTCAATTAAAGTTTAAATAATGACATGTGGGTGGTGGCTACTACAGTAGTCCCATCCACACTTATCCCTGGTTTTATTTTCTGTTGTTTCAGCTAAATATTAAATTAAAAATTGCAGAAGTGAAAAATTCATAAGTTTTAAATTGTAAGCCTTTGTGAGGCATATGGCAAAATCTCTTGCAGTTCCACTCTGTCTCACCTGGGACATGAATCATCCCTTTGTCCAGCATCTCCATGCTGAGTATACTCCCACCAGTTAGTCACTTAGTCATGTCTTGATTATCACATGGACTGTCGAAGTATCAAAGACCTTGTGTTCATGACCCCAAAGAGCAAACCGTAGTGCTGCTGGCAATTCAAATATGCCAAAAAGAATCCTTAAAGTATATAAGAAAAACACAGTATATGTAGGCTTCATCACTATCCACAGTTTCAGACACCTACTGAAGGCCTTGGAACATATTCCCTACAGAGAAAGGGAGAGAAAAGGAGATTGAAAAGTCTTCATGGAGGAAGAGAACTAAACCTTTAAAAATGAAATGATATTTATCAGATAATTGCCATTAAATAGATTTGGAGTGAAGCTTCAGAAACTAAATTATTTACTATCCGCTGCACAATTCACACCATGATTCTAATATTCTAGTTGGTCCCCAGACCACAGTTTGAGACACACTAACATATTAAGGATATACGATAAAACCAAAGTAGTGACCGAGGAAATGTGGTCATATAAGAAATAAAAACAGGGGAAAACACTGAGAGGGCCTTGCAAGCTTTGGGGAATGAGACAAGAAGATGTGTTTTTAAGGGTCAGTCAGGGAGTGGTGGGAGAGGAATGGAGCGGTCAGCAGTTTTATTACCAGAATAAATAAAAAGGTGGACTGAGGCAAAAACATTAGATTTGGCAACTAGGCAGCTTTGGCAGTGCTTTTTGTGAAGCAGTGTAGTGGTGCTAACAGCCAAAGCCTCCATTGTTTTAATACATGGAAGACGAGGGAGTGAATAGTTATTTTGAGGATTATACTACATAAAGAAATGATAAGGGAACAGCAAAAAAATTTAAAACATGGATTTTTATGAGAAATGTTTGAGTTAGTTTGTAGTCTCTCAGGAAAGGGGTAAAGAACATATAAGAGAAACAGGTAGAAATGAGCTACGAATATCTGGGAAAAATCAAGATTAATTAAGAATCCAGGTGATGATTCGCTGAAAGTATACGAAGTTCTTACAGTCAATAAAATTTTTTAGCCCTTATTATATACCAGACACCTATCTCTCTGAGAATTTTAATCATATTTATTTAATCCTCATGTTCACCCAATGAGGTAAGAAATTAATTCCAATATTACAAAGTGGTGTGCTCAAGGAGGTAACTGGCTCACCTGAAGTCATCCAGCCAGTAAGTGGCAAAGCCAAGAGTACGGCTAATTCTTTCCATTCCCAAAAGGTCTCCTCTCTCTTTTTTCCAAGCTTTATTTAGTCATGATTTTAAAATGAAAATTGTATATATGAGAGTGTACAATGCAAGGATTTGAGAGATTTGATGTATGTATACATTGTGAAATGATTACCCAATTTAACTAATTAACACATTTATCACCTTACATGGTTACTATTTTCTTGTGTGTGTGGTGAGAACATTTAATATCTACTCTCTTAGAAAATTTCAATTATACATTACTGTACTGTTAACTATAGTCATCATGCTGTACATTAGTTCTCCATAAGTTCCTTGTTTTATAACTAAAGTTTGAACCACCTGTCCAACATTTTCTCCTCTGCCCCACCCACCCCCAGGCCTTGGCAACCACAGTTCTACTCTCAGTTCCTTTGAGTTCTACTTTTTTAGATTCCACATGTAAGTGAGATCATATGATATTTGTCTTTCTCTGTCTTACTTATTTCACTTAGCATAATGCCCTCAAGGTCCATCCACTTCGTCGCAAATGACAGGATTTTCTTTTTTATGGTGGAATAATCCATTTATATAAATATTATGATTTTATATATGTATACTGGCTGGTTTAGCTCAGTGGATTGAGCGTCGGCCTGCGAGCTAAGTGTCGCTGGTTCGATCTTCCAGTCAGGGTACATCAGAGAAGGAAAACTCTGACTCCAAAAAACCTCCGCTGCCTTGCGGCATACCTCTTCAGGGGAAAGGCTAAGGGAGTAAACCCCGACAGAAAATCCGGAGCCGGAGTCCCTAAGGCGGTTTGATGTTGTAGTCAACACCGGCAACTCCTGCGGCGCACCTGAACCCAAGCTGTATCGACTCCGTCTTTCCCTTGGACCCTTCAGCTGCGAAGAGAGGGGGGGTCTGCTGCATGGGCAACAGCAGACCCTCCATATTACCCTGCCCAGGCTCTGTAGCTTCAGCGTCATCGCAAGATGTCGATTCAACACGGGAGGAGACAGATACCATGTCACTCCCGAGTCAGACTGCACAGCCATTCTTGGCGGTGCAGATAGACTCTGAAGAAGCTACACCATCGTCTCTCGAGACGGACGGCTGCCGACGACGATATATGTATATGAATGTATATCTCTTTATATATAGGTATATATTCATTACAATGGGTCCATTCATCCAACCAAAAGTCTTGTCTTCAATAGGTAATTTATTTTCATCTCCGTATCCCCCAAACATACCATTTGGATATTATCTAAAGTGATTTCCTTTGCCACTTGACCTCATCTCTTTCATGATAAACAAAGCCTAAGCTGATTTCTCTGGGTGAAACAAACTCCCTTCCCTGACCAGTAAGACTCATCTCCCATTCTCCAGTCTCCACATGCCATCAATAAAATGCCCAATCCCTTAGAAAATGGTATTCTAATATTCTCTATGTGCTTAATATTAACACAATCAGAGGGGTGGTAATTATATGCAAAATACCATATTACCATGTTCTTCATACTAAATAATATAAATTAGTTCAGCTGTAAGTAATTCAAAAGAAAACTCCATGGAATCAAAAGTCATGAATATGAGTCAGGCTCTGCCCATTATTAATTATAAATTGGAATCTTGGAAACATAACTTACCTATCCCAACTCTTTCAGTATGCCTCGTAGAATTTTTCTGAGGTCTGTCAAGATCACAAAAATGAAAATTCTATATAAGATGAGGTGTACTGAATACAATACCAGTTTCCATGTGTGTGTTTTATAACAGCTCTACTGAGATATCATTCATATAGCATACAATTCATTGTACAGTTTAATTGTTTTTAGTACATTCATAGAGTTTTACAACAATTACTACAATCAACTTTAGAATATTTTCATTATCCCAAAAAGAAACCCCATGCATTTTAGCCCTCTCCACAATCCTATTATTTCCCATCCCCACCCCACTAGCTCTAGGTAATGTCTAATCAAGCTACTTTCTGTCTCTATAGACGTGTTTATTCTGGACATCTAGATAAATAGCATAATAGAATATGTGTGTTTTATGCATCCATATTGCAGCATGTATCAGTACTTTATTGTGGACATTTGATATATTTCTATTTTTTTGGCTTTTATGAATAATACTGCTATGAGCATGCATGTACAAGTTTTAGCATGTGGTATTATTTCTCTTGGGCATATACTGAGGAGTGGAGTTTCTGGACCATATGATAACTCTATCTTTAACCTTATGAGGAACTGCCACACGGCTTCCCAACATGCCTGCCTAAAGGTATTCAAAAAACTGAAGCTTTACCACTATCAGTTTCTATTTTCTTATGCTAAGTGAAATAAATCAGACAGAAAGGACAAGGACAATATGATCTCACCCATATGTGAGATATAAAACAAAAAGGAACAAACAAAAAACAAACTCATAGATGCAGACAAACAACAAAATGGCGGTTACCAGAGGGGTAGGAGGATGGGATGCAATTAAGGAGGGTAAACTTGGCCAAATGTATAATGAAGGAAGGAGACCAGACTTTGAGTGGTGAATGTACAATGGAACATATAGATTATATATTATAAAATTGTACAGCTGTAAGCAAGCTGGCTTGGAGGTCCTCAAGGTGGGGTCCCCGGGAACTCGTTAGAAATACAAGAACTTGAATCCCTTTTCAGCTCTGCTGAGTTCGAGACGCTGGGGGTGGGTCCCAGCAGTCTGTTTCTTGGCGAGTTCCGTCGGTGGTTCTGACGCACGGCCAGGTCTGAGAACCGCTGCTTTGGTGAAGGGGGCGGCAGGTATAGAGGCAGAAACTGGGGAGCAGAGCAGTGCGGTGTTTTTATGTACTTTATACATCACAGATACCCTGGCTGGTTTGGCTCAGTGGATTGAGCGTCGGCCTGCGAGCTAAGTGTCGCTGGTTCGATCTTCCAGTCAGGGTACATCAGAGAAGGAAAACTCTGACTCCAAAAAACCTCCGCTGCCTTGCGGCATACCTCTTCAGGGGAAAGGCTAAGGGAGTAAACCCCGACAGAAAATCCGGAGCCGGAGTCCCTAAGGCGGTTTGACGTTGTAGTCAACACCGGCAACTCCTGCGGCGCACCTGAAGCCAAGCTGTATTGACTCCGTCTTTCCCTTGGACCATTCAGCTGCGAAGAGAGGGGGGGTCTGCTGCATGGGCAACAGCAGACCCTCCATATCACCCTGCCCAGGCTCTGTAGCTTCAGCTTCACTGGAGAGGACACTCCAGCGTCATCGCAAGATGTCGATTCAACACGGGAGGAGACAGATACATTGTCACTCCCGAGTCGGACTGCACAGCCATTCTCGGCGGTGCAGATAGACTCTTAAGAAGCTACACCATCGTCTCTCGAGACGGATGGCTGCCGACGACGACGAAGGTATATAATGTTGTTAACCAATGTTACTCCAATAAGTTAAATCTTTTAAAAATCCTACTTTACCTTTGGGCCTCAGCTTGAATGTTACTGAATCATAAAGCATTCTCTGCTTAAGTTTTCATTTTTTGTGCTCCCTTGTATCCTATGATTATGTCATGATAGCACATCCTGTTATATGCTAATTAACCATTTATTTTTCTGACATCTCTTTGAGTGCTTTCTGAACTGCTGATTGCCTACTGCTTAACACATAAAAGAAACGAAATCAATATTTGCAAACTGAATCCAAGTGTTTGAATATAAGAAACTTTTGCTCTTTTTCTGAAATTTAAAACCATTTTTAAACGATGAACATGTATTATTTTTTGTAATACTTTTATAATCAGAAGAAAGTTATGATTATAATATATATTGTTTTATAATTATATATTACGTAATTTATTTTTTATTTCTTCTACTGAGTATGTTTAATGATATCATCAGGTAAAAATTAACTAACAAAATTCTTTAAAATATATGATATCAACTATTTTCTTTAGCATAAAAAAATACCTTAAATTGTTTATGGTGGCCCTTTTGGATACTAATATTTTTGTGAAACATTTTTTTTTATATTCCAATTCTCTATAATACAGTGAATTATGTTTTATTTAAAATATCTTTATTTTGGAATATATTTCATTAAAAATTTTTGTATTAAATTCATATTCAACGAGAAGTCTCGTAAGCTGCATTTACTTTCAAAGTAGCTCTGAAAATCTCCTAAGCAGAAGACATGAATATTGTAATCTTTGAAAAGGTAAATATAGCCTCTAATATACAATGGATGCATTGTCGTTCTGAAACTATATTTAATAAATCAGTCTCTGACAGCTGGATTAACTTTGAAGGTACTAACAGAATTGAATTTTCATATCTGTAAAATTAAAAACCAGAGTATATGTGGTGACGACTTTTGGATTTTGTTATCATATAAAACTCAGCCTAAAGCTGGCAGCCAGTCTTCCTCTATGACACAGCTATTATGCTATCATGAACTTTAGTAAATATACGAGATTAAAATATTTGTGGCTCAGATCATTTCAATTTTTATAGTACATAATAATATACTTTGAACCTAGTGAATAGGTCAATCAGTATGTGATTGCTTCCATGAAAAGCATACACTTTAGCAAAAGATGGGAGAGTGGTTAAGATATGGACTTTGTAGACTCCCGGCCAAGATGGAGGCATAGACTGACACGCTCTGTCTCCCTCCACAACCAAAAAGGATTACAACTACTGCAAAACCAAAAATAATAAGAAGTTTCAGAAAATAAAGCTACATGGAAGTCCAACATATGAAGTCATAAACAAGTGGTGCTCGTCCGGAGGGGTAGGAAGGGCGAGACCGCGGCTGAAAGATCGAACTGTGCTGAGGCGGCAGCTGCACCAACAAACAGTGGGACCCGGTAAGCAGACACCTGTATTTGTGGGGAGGAGAGAGGCACCTGGGAGCTGGCCCTGGCTGCAGATCAGACCCATCGGCTCACGATTCCAACGCCGGGGAGGGCAGACCCCATTGTCTTGGACTGTGGGGATGGAGGAGGCTCCCGGTTCCTCAGTGGAGAGTAACAGCAGGAATCCATCTTGGACCCCCGCCCCCACGCAAGGAGCCACAGTGTGGTGAGAAAGGTCACCAGGTTGTAACCAGTACACGGGGCTCTGCCCAATATAGCGTAGCAGGTGTGACAGCACCCTGCCCAAGAAGGAAAGATAAACAAAATGGTCAGAATGGCAGAATTAATAATTGAAATACCAATCACACAGCTAACAAAAAAACAAATAAAGGCCTTGACCGATGAACAAATAATAAATCTTTCAGAAGCTCAGTTCAGGGCTATAGTCATAAGGCAGCTTATAGACCTAACAGCGAAGCTGAATCAAGACAGGGAAGGAATGAAGGCTAGTCCTGCTGAAATGAACAAAAATACATACAAGACAAGTGGTGAGGAAGGGAAAGGCATAGATCAAATCAACAAATCAGAACATAGGGAAGGAACAAAGAGTCAACCAGTGCAGAAAGAGGAAACAAAAAGTGAAAAATATGAGGAGAGGCTCAGAAACCTCTGGGAATATTCGAATTATAGGATTGCCAGACGGTGAAGAAGAACTAAAAATTGAAAAATTATGTGAAAAAATAATGAAACAGAACTTCCCTAACTTGGGGAAGGAAAGGAACTTACAGGTCCAGGAAGCACAGAGAGTTCCAGATAGGATGGACCCAAGGAGGACCACATCAAGACATATTATCATCAACACGTCAAAAATTAAAGATAAAGAGAATCTTAAAAGCAGCAAGAGAGAAGAGAAGAATTATGTACAAAGGGGTCCCAATTAGACTATCAGTGGATTTCTCAAAGGAGACTTTACAAGCAAGAAGGGACTGGCAAGAAATATTCAAAGTAATGAAAATCAAAAACCTACAACCACAAATACTCTATCCAGCAAAGCTGTCATTTAGGATAAAAGGGCAGAGAAAGTGTTTCCAGGACAAAGTAAAAGTGAAGGAGTTCATCAGATCCAAATCACTGTTATATGAGATGTTAAAGGGACTTGTTTAGAAGAAGGAAGATCAAAACTATGAACATTAAAATGAAGACTGTATCACAACTAACAGCAGAAGCTAAGGAATCAAAACAAAGGCAAACTAAGTAGGCAATGAGAAGGGAAAAAGAATTACAGGTATGGGGAACATATTGAGGGGAGGTCAGCGGGGAGGGGGAAGGAAGAAAATGGAGGGAGATGATGCAGGAATTAAGAAGCATAGTAGGAGGGAGTGGAGTAGACAGGAAGATGTTGAGAACTATATGCACAACCAATGGGCATGGACTAAGAGGTGGGGCAGGTGGAGGGAGGGGGGGTCACAGGGTGGAGGGGAGCAGAGGGAAAAGAAATTGGGGCAACTATAACAGCATAGTCAATAAAATAAAAAGATATGGACTTTGTAGCCACACTGGCTCCACATCTTTGCAGCTATGGGAACATGAATATATTATTCACCTCTCTGTTCCTCAATTTCTTCATTTGTGAAATGAGTACAGAATATCTACTTTATAGGATTCTTATAAGGATTACATATGAAGGCTTGTACAGTATAATGATTATATTTGTAAGAACATATTTGGCACTATGTAAATATTAGCTAAAATTACTGAATCTATTCCTTTTGGCCAATGACTGGATGATTTTAAATGTCTCACTCTCATCTCTTATATGTCAATCTATAATGTAGACATTTTAATGATTTAGATTATAATTACTCAAATGTTTGAAAATATTGGGACTTTACATACTTTTCAATGTCTTCTTTACTCAAGTTTTCCATCAAATCATCTAGAGATGCATATAAATATAAATTCAAGCATAGCAAAAACAGCTCTAAAACATTACCTATATTTGAACTTGAAATTATGAAATTAAAAAGTTTCATTACTTGTAGAAATTAGTGTGCTAGAAATACTTTCACATGTTTAGTAGAGAATATAATTAGAGAACATAAAAATGTACTTCTTATTTGAATTAAATGTTGAAAGCACTGTTAACTCAGATTAAATATGAGCAGCCTCTGGTAAAGTGAATGAAAAGGTGCTTTAAAAATTGCCACTGGGGAATTTAAGGAAATAACTTCCACATTAATAAGTTAAAGCTATCAGTGTAGCGTTCTGTCCATTTTCCCTTGAGTCATGATTACTTGTCTAGTGAAGGGAATAGTTATATTAAAAGCCAACTTTGAATTTTGTTCTTTTTTTCTAGAAATACTATGCATTGATCATTTTTTAATCATTCTTTTTCAGTTACTATTGCCTTTAAGGAGCAACAGAATGTAGTGCTCTGTAAAAAAAAAAAAAAAAAAAAAAGAAATGACAAAATGTAGGGCAAGAAAGTCAAGGCAAAAGGAGACTGAGCTGTACCTGAGGATTTATTGGATTGCCTTGATAGGTAAATGTTCTCTTTGGGCTCTTTTGTGCATGTAATTCTTTGCCTCTACTCTGGTGATTTTCAACCTTGACTGCATATTAGAATCAATAGGGGAGCTTTTTAAAAATTCCAGTGCTCAGACTGTACAATGGGCCAATTAAATCAGCATCTCTGAAAGTGAGACCCAGGCAGCAGTATTTTTTAAAACTCCCCAAATGATTTCATTGTGCAACCAATGTAGAGAACCACTGCACTAGAAAATTTCTGCCACCTCTTTGGCAAAATAAGTTAGAGGTCATTTCCCACAACCAATATGTTTTTCGTTAGTAATCATAACATACTTCTCCTCGAAGAAGTAGAAGAGATATTGGCAATAACAGTTTCTTCATTTGCTGTGACCCATAACATTCCACTCATCTGATGTGTTAGAGATTTAAAAAACTCAGCACCTTGGATTCTACTAGTATACTCTTGGATGCTTTAGATGGTTATTTTGTGGTCTGAATAACACTACTGTTCCTCCAAAAATAATAGCAATAACAATAGTAAATATTTTGCATATACTTTAAGGTTTCAGGGAGAAACTTATACATAGTCTCACAAAGGCATGACAACTCTCTGAAGTCGGTAGAGCGTCTGTTATATTGCTTCTCCCAGTACAGAAAAGAATAAACAAAGCCTCAAAATATTTTTCAAGGTTATCCAGCTAATTAGTGGACTTGCACATGGACTCCAATATTCACCTCCTCATTCTCTTTTCAGTACACTTTATTCAGCCAGTTCTACTAATATGGCTTTTATTATAATGGCCCAAAGATGAATATCTTGTGAAAGCCATTGGTCAGCTTTCCAGCCTCATATTATTTATTTTTTAAGTATATTTTATTGATTATGTTGTTACAGTAGTTCCAATTTTTCCCATTTGCTCCCCTCTGCCCAGCAGCCCCCTCCCCTCCCGCAATCCTACCTCCCCTTAGTTCATGTACATGGGTCGTGCATATAAGTTCTTTGGCTTCACCCTTTCCTATATTATTCTTAACTTTCCCCTGTCTATTTTGTACCAACCGATTGTGCTTCTTAATCCCTGCACCATATCCCAATTTCTCCCCCTCCCCCTTCCCAGCTGATAACCCTCCAAATGATCCCCATACCTATGATTGTGTTCCTATTCTGGTTTGCTTAGTTGGATTTTGCTTTTATTTTTTAGATTCAGTTGTTGATAGTTGTGAGTTTGTTGTCATTTTGGTGTTCATAGTTTTGATCTTCTTTTTCTTAAGTAAGTCCCTTTGATATTTCATATAATAATGGCTTGGTGATGATGAACTCCTTTAGCTTCACCTTGTCTGGGAAGTTCTTCATCTGCCCTTCCATTCTAAATGATAACTTTGCTGGATAGAGTAATCCTGGTTGCAGGTTGCCTTCATCACATTGAATACTGCTTGCCAGTCCCTTCCTGCCTGCAAAGTGTCCTCTGAGAAATCAGCTGATAGTCCTATAGGCATCTCCCTGTAGGCAACTCTCCACCTCTCTCTTGCTGCCCCCAGGACTCTGTCTTTATCTTTCACCTTTGGCATCTCAATCACGATGTGTCCTGGTGTGGTCCCCTCTGGGTCCAGCTTGCCTGGAACCCTCTGTGCTTCCTGGACCTGTATGTCCATCTTCATTACAAAATTTGGGAAGTGTTTCTCATTTTTTTCAATTCTTGCTTCCTCATTCTGCATCGATTGACTGTTTTTTTCTTCCTTATGTTCCAAATCATTGATTTGAACCCAGTTTCCTTCCCTTCACTATTGGTTTTGTGTGGATTTTCCTTCGTTTCACTTAATATAGCTTCACTTCTTTTCTTATGTGTTTGCCATACTCAAGCATATCTGTCAAGCCGTGAGCACCTTTATCACCAGTGTTTTGAATTTTGCGTCTATTAGGTTGGTTATCTCCTCATCGCTTAGTTCTCCCACTGGAACCTTGATCCGTTCCCCGTTTTGGGCCATATTTCTCTGTCTCCTCATTCTGACAGGCTCCTGTGTTCATTTGCCTCTGCATTCCAGGTAGAGCACTCACTCCT
This sequence comes from Furipterus horrens, assembly GCF_987537825.1. NCBI lineage: Eukaryota > Metazoa > Chordata > Mammalia > Chiroptera > Furipteridae > Furipterus > Furipterus horrens. The sequence goes on from NW_028327171.1 coordinate 136,707,210, forward strand.
GTTACATTGTAAGGGGTGGAGCCTTAGAAATTCATCAATACAGGGTAACCTGTTTCGCCACATTGTGGCACTGGATGTGGGGGAGGGGTCACCTCTCCCACTTCCTCACCAGACTGGCACCCCTCTAGCTGCTGTCCTGGCTGTCGTTCCCAGAGTGGGTGGGTCTGCAGACATTCTGGGACCATAAAGTCCCTTTAAACAAGTGGACACTGCAGAGACTGGCAGTTTCTGCCTCCACTTCAACTCCTACTGGTCTGCACAGTCTGAAGCAATGAGGCTTGATTTTCCCTGGTGCTGGGACTGTGAGCTGCGAGGTCTAGTGAGGAGCTGGGAACACTCCCCAGGTTTCCCTCCTGACTTTTTAAAATGTGTGACTGCGCTTTCCACTGGCCTACTGCTGCCATCACCACACCACGACCACACTGCCACTTCTTTGCACCAGCTCCACCCCTCCTACCTCTCGATGAGTATTTCTTCTTTATATCTTTGTTTGCTAGACTTCTATGCAGTTTTATTTTCTAAAACTTCTGGTTGTTTCTAGTTTTGAGGTAGTTGTATTCCTTCTTAGTTGTGAAGAGATGCAGTGTGTCTATCTACACCTCCATGTTGGCCGGAAGTCAGGATGAGATAGCCTCATCTTATTTCTTCTTCCAGCATCATTCAACACAACTGAATGTTTCTTTTTGAAACATTTTTTTTCTTAGTTTCTATGATACCAGATTCTTCTGAATTTTCCTTCTATCCCAACAACCTTTTTTCTCAGTTTGCCTGTCTGTCTGGCTGTTCCTCCTCTGCCCAATGTCCAGACCATGGAGCTTTCCTAGGCTCTTTTCCTCCACCTAAACTCCCTCCCTGGATGATCTCACTAGTCTCATTACTTTAAATAACATCTATAAAATAATACAACCCAGATTTATATTTAAGGTCCTGACTTGTCCACTAACCTTCATCTATTTACACAGTTCTTCCTCTTGCATGTCTACTAGACAGTGTAAACATCATCAATACCTAAGCAGCCTGCTTGATTTTATCCTCAGGTCTGCTATGCCATGACCAAATCACTATTTTTACCTGGATTGGAGCAGGAGGCTCTTAACTCTCTCTCTGCTTCCTTCTTATCTCTCTATAGACCATCTCCCTCCACATAAACCACAATAATTTTTTAAATTATGTTTTAGACCATAGCACTTTCTTGCTTAATACATTCCAGGAAAATCCAATTCTTTACTGTGAGCTACAAACCTGTGTATAATCTGATCTACCTTCCTTTCTTACCCATTCATTCATCTCAAACAATATTTATTATTTCCCCAAGAATTCTTAATGTATCTGCTCATATAAAACTGACTTTGGTAGGAAGAGAACAACTAAAGGAAAGAGGGTGTGTGTCTCCATGTGTTTGTGTAGTTAAATGTTCTTTTAAGAAAGGATGGTCAGGGAAAACCTCTCTGCTGTCTCTGTCTCTGATGGGGTGATATTTAGCAGATACTTAAATGAGATCGGGCAGGTCTGCCTAGAGAAAGATAATGCTGAACTACTTTATCACCCATACTTAGTCCATATCCTTCAGATGTAATAGCTCTTTTCCTCTAACTTTAACACCTCTAAGACCCTGTGGTCTTTAAACTCAAGTTTTTCCTTTACTTGGAGATCTCTGTGACTAGATGTTGTTGCCATCACTTGGATTTCAACCAAGCATCGTGTCTGCCAATAGCTTATCCTCAAGCACCCTAACTATCTCTACATCTTCTGCTCATTTCAGTTTTTAGTCCACTTATAAGTGTCTCATCAGTTTACCTAAATTAATCACAATAGGAAATTCTTTGCTTTTCCAGTGTGGGTTTTTTTTTTTTGTTGTTGTTGTTATTGTTTTATTTTACTTTCATTTATTTATTTTTGGTCTAACTGCTTCCATGACAGAAGTAACCTTAGTAGTTTTATTCACTCCTCTGCTCCCAGAGCACAGAACAATGACTATAATTCAATATTTTTTTTAAAGGAAGACTGGACTTGAACCCTGATCTTCAGACCCCATGCGTTCCACTGTACCAAAATAATTATTTCTTATTATTATAAGTTTTTCAGTATTTCAGAATTTCTCCTTTAGTTACTTTTACTCTTGTATTTGTATGAATTCCCACTATTAGATTATATTGGCAAGAAGAAAAATGGGTATAATCTTCAGAAAATATCAATTAAAAATTATATATTGCTATCTTGTTTTATTAGAATGAATTGGTTTATCAGATTCCTGAAATGAAACAAATATTAAGGCCTTAGAATATGAGATCTGAGTGGGAAAATTTCGTTGTTGACTGTAGGGAGGTATACAGACTCTACAAATAGTACTCACTTATCACATGGTCTTAGAAATCCCAAAAGCCTCCATCAGCAGCTTTAGATTTTTCAATGAGAGTGATCATTTAAGTTGATCTGGCAGCTAGGTTACCTGTTAGCCCAGGAGAATTATGTTGATTCCCTTTACAAGGTGATTCTTACTCTGTATCCACATTAGAATCTATAAGGAAGATTTTCTAATATACTTATTCCTACAGCTCACCTCTAGAGATTGCAGTATACTCAGTTCAGGGTGCAGCCAGGATGTGGCATTGAAGAATCCTCTGCAGTGATTTTAATGTGCAACCAACATTGAGAAACGCTGCTCAAAGAAGAAGTAGCCAAACCAAAATGAAGTGAGAAATAAGTGATAACTGTTTACACAAACCATTGCTCTGAAAAGTGCTTTGAGGATTACATACAATGCTTTTTAAATTATCTCAATAAAATCAAAATGGCATATAGGATGTATTGGGCATATCACAGGAAAGCATATGAAAATCGCTATCAGGAAACAGGTTTATGTACCCTAAGAGGATAAGAGAAATTCTGAGCTGCTTCTCTGAAAGAGAGTAATTTTTTTTTTCCTCCTGGTATCCCTTCTTCATGGCCCTGAGTTAAGGCAAAAAAAAAAAAAAAAAGAAAAAAAAAATTAGATGGAGCTCTCGATGAGCCCCTGTGGGAAATCCATGGAGGAAAATACGACACTTTATACCTGAGAAGGTAGCAGTTACAGAATCTTGCCTGCACCTATTTTGTTGCTATACTTCCAACATTTCTGGTCTGAGGCAATAATTATTTAGCACATCAGCAAAATATTGTTAAATTACTACACGAGTGCATTAAGTATGTGTTAAGAGCCTACTACCTAATGGACCAATGAATTAGGTGCTTCACATACATTAACACAATTTATTCTCAAAAAAATCCTTCCAAGTAGTTGTTTTTAATGCCATTCTTCAAATAAAGAAATAGGCTAATGAAAATGAGAAAATGTGCTTAAGATCACACAGCTAATAAATGATGGGTGGGTATCCAATGTCAACTTTTCTGGACTACACATCCATCCCCTTTGACAACAGTATTCCACAGCACTACTACTGTAAGTCTGACGCTAAGTTGGGTGCTGGAGAAGAACACTTAAAAAGGAAAATTGTAACTAACAAAGACTTCAAGTAACATTTCTGGAAGGAGAAAATGTTCCTGAAGGCATCAGTTCTCTTTCCTCCCATCTGCTTCCAACTAAATCAACAAATTGTCTCAGGATGTATCTTTCTTGAGAATCACAACATGCAGATGAACAGCCTGCCATAAAAAAGGAATCCACTTGTCTCAAAGCCAAATACAGAGATTGTCACGAATGTGGTCTTTATATGGAGTTAAGGAATAGAGACACATAACGGTGCTGAGATTCCCAACTAAAGCCAGAGGAGGTGAGCCGCTCAGTCAGCAGCATCCTCATCCAAGTGAGAGTCAAACCTGGAGTCAAACCTGGAGTCAAACGTCCACACAAAGAAACTTTGGCTGGGATACCAAGGAATTTATGTCATCAGGCATTGGGATTCTTAACTCCAGGCTGAGGAAAACTAGAACTACAGCTTCTAATTTGAAGATAATGAGACAATTAGAAATAAAAATGTGACGATTGCATAAAGCTAGGTAAGCCTTTTCCTTCCCATGCCTTTCTTGGAGCCATCAAAAGAAAAATTTTGATGATTTCTTTTACTTCTTTCCTAATTATCAAAGCAAAACCCACCAGTAGCCTGTAAAGAATGCAAGGGTGTGTGGGAGCCTGTGGCAAAGGCTCTGAGAACACCCACATGCACTTATGTTCTTCTAAGAAGAATTTGTGCTTTTTATGTGTTCAGTCAAGAGTGAAAACATTATAAATGTTATGCTTTCCAAGCGTGACAGATGTTCATCTTGGGATGAAATTACATACACAAATAGAAAATGAGTTGTAACAGTTTTTTGTTTTTGTTTTTGTTTTTTTTTTTGCAGAGGATCAGAGGGTGTTCTTTGGAAGCCTTGATGAAAACCCACTGTAGCATATATATTCCTTATTACCCAGATTTATTCTGTAAAACTTTCCTTCCACCATTTTTTACCATTGAACTGAAAATGTTCAGTGTTCCTATGTTATGACTGCTTACTTGGTATAGAGCAGAAATCATGTTTTACAGCAGCTATATGAAGTACCACTGAGAATTAAATTGCTTTCCTCTCTTGCTCATCATTGTGAATTTGGAGGAGATGAAAGATGGAAGACTGGCAGTCAGGGAGTTGAAAGTCCTCTGTCATCTGTGAGATGAACATAATATGGGCAGAGGCAGCCGAAACTTTCTCTCACAGCCATATGCCCGCTTTCAAATCTTGGAAAAAGAGCTCTGTGGAAGAGTGTGCCATTTGTAAAGGATAGGATTGTAAGATATGCTTTTTTTCTGAAAAAAATTAAAAAGGAAAAGAGTTGAGACTTACAAAGCAGTTAAAATGAAAAAGAAAATAAGTTTTAAAAAATTTACAAAAGCGGTTTTTGGGTTCCTGTTTAGTTTGAGAACAATGTGAGCTCTACTTTATTATTATTATTATTATTATTATTATTATTATTATTATTATTATTTGCTCCTTGCCTTCATTTGTATGTCTGTTTGCCATCTTGGTATTCTCTGCCCATTTTTTGTTGTGTTTAAGCAGGCTCAGTTCTGGTAACAAACTCCTTTATCAGTCGTAGCCAAGTTTTGAGGCTCCCAATAAAGACTTGGTCTGAAACGCCAGACCATGTGGAATGTCTCCACATGCTGCTTCCTCCAGTTCTCTCCCTCTGTTTCTAGCCTGCCTGTTCTCACCAGGTGATTTAACATTCTTGTTGCCTTGCACCTGGTCTCACCTCACGGCCTAGCTTGATTCCAGTTTTGTTCCTGAACAGATATTTTAGATCCCTTCTTGCAGCTTGGTAGCCAGGACCATACCATCCTCTATTGAACCCAGGCTCATAAAAAACTGGCCCAGGCTCACAGAGTTCTGACAGGATACCTCACAGGCAAAATGTGTGATGGGTTTCTTTCCATCTGCCAGAAGCCCCCCTCCCACTTTTTCTTTTCTTTTCTATTTTTTTTTTTGGTTTCCCAGGGATTTCAAAGAGCTTCTAAACTGCCCAGACTTTCATCGTAATGGAGTTCACTAAAGGCTCAAGTCAAAGCGTTGGTCTAACTTTTCCTCAGTCAGCCTTCTGTCGCTCTTCATGCTGCACCATTTACCTCCCTTTCTTCCTGCAGGGAGAGTTTGGCGGCAGATCCATTTAGCGTGTGCTGTGAAGCATAGGCCTGCATAATGTAGTATTTAATAAATGTTTTTCATTACGATGATGAGTGTGCTAACTGACTCCATGATTCTACTTTATCTAAATTAAATTTTTCATCTCCCAGTGCAAACCTGCTACTCCTGTGATTCTGATTTTTGTTTATGATGCCACCTTTTTTCCAGGCTCCCAGCCCTAAGTGTCATGGGCTCCTTTGATTTCTCCCTTGCTGCCACATTAAATGTCTTTTCAAATCTTGTTGATTCTCATCCATCCACAATTTTCTATTTCTACTGCTAAAGCCCTTATTGCTTCAGATGGAATGTTGAAAATGTCTTCTAATTTGCCCTCCTGCTTCCTGACATTTCCCCTTTGTATCCATTTTATAACCTACTGGCCAAGGCATTTGAATTTCTGTTCTTCATTTACTTTCTGGGTGGTCAGAGGCACCGTAATGAATTCTTTTTAAGTTTCAGTTTCTTTTCTGTAAATTATGATAATATCTCAAATAGATTTTCTTTTTAGTGCTTTATTGTCACAGGATATAGCACAAAGCTCTTAGTCTGCTCTTAACTGGCTTGTAAATGTCAGCCTATTTGATCAAATTTTTTTCCCAATTGTTCTTTTTTTACTTTTACTTACTAATTTAAGAGAAAGGGAGAGGGAGAGACAGAGATTGAGAGAGAGAGAGAGAGAGAGAGAGAGAGAGAGGCATCAACCTATTCTTCCGCTTATCTATGCATTCATTTGCTGACTCTTATATGTGCCCTGACAGGGGATTAAACCTGCATCCTTGGCTTATCAGGACAACACTCCAAATAACTAAGCTACCTGGCCAGGGCTCTGAATTGTTCTTATTCGTTTGCACTTCTGATGTCTAATAATGATGAAGATGATGATAATTGACAATGTTAACATCTAATAATATCTATGTACCGGAATTATTTTCATCACTTTTATGTGGATTAACTCATTTAAACCTCAAGCTATATTGTAGCTACAACTACAGTCCCTCTGTACAAATATTAAATTAAAGCCAAAATGAATTAAACTTGCCCTAAACCACACAGCAAGTAAGTGGAGGAACTAGATTGCCCTCTTAGGCAGTGTTCTAAGTTCCTTTATACATATCAGCTATGTCTTTTATTCAATACTACTCTTTAAAAACTTGTTTTTTATTATGAAATTTTGCAATAGACAGAAAAGTGGAAAAATATGTTTAATTCATTGATTCATCACAAAACAATACCCAGGGCAAATATAGAATATTGCTACAACTCCTGTAATCACCCTTTGCCCTCCCAATGCTACCTCTTCCATCCACAAACATAAGTATTTACTTATTTCATGTTTTATGGGAATCATTTCCTAGGTTTTATTTATACTCTTACCAGTATACCCTGATCATTACAGAGGAGTTATAAAGATTTTTGAAATTTATATCTATTCAAACACACAGTATGTATTATTTTGTGCTAGACTCCTTTTGCTCAATATTTTATGTGTGTAATTCATCTTGTGGCTGCATGGTTTTGTGGTTCATTCAGTTTCATTTTATAAAGTGTTCAAATGCATGAATATGCCATTTTTAATCCATTTTACCTTTGGTATACCTTTGAATTAAAGCTGCTATACACATCTTGTGTGTATCTTTTGGGGTGTGTGCCCATGCATTTTTCCTGGTTATATGCCTAGGAATGACATTTCTCGTTATAGGAAGTAAGTATATTCAAATTCAGCAGAATATGCTAAACTGTTCTCCCCCCAAACATATATACATACTTACATTAGCATCAGAAGCATATGAAAGTTCTCATAATTTCACATCCTTATTAATATTTAATAAATTCTAGTGAAGTCTTTTTAATTTTGGTCATTCTGAGAGAAGTACAGAGAAATCTCCTTGTAGTTTTAATTGGAATATCCCAGATTGCAGTATCACTGGTTGGTTGATCGGAAATATCTTATTTTGTGAAATAAGTTGTCTTTTTTCCAATAATTTGAATACATTTTCAATGTATTCTGGATATAAGTGCTTTGTGATTGTTTATTGCAAATATCTTCCTGTGTATTTTGGCTTGTGTTTTTCATTTCTTTAACGTTGTCTTTCAGTTTTCAGTAATATAATCCAATGTAGCAAGTTTTTTCTTTTCTTCTTTTTTTTTAGTATATATTATTAATTATGTTGTTACAGTAGTCCCAATTTCTTTTCCCTTTGGCCCCCTCCACCCAGTACCCCCTTTTCCTCCAGCAATACCCCCACCCCCTTAGTTCATGTCCACGGGTCGTGCATATAAGTTCTTTGGCTTCACCCTTTCCTATATTATTCTTAACTTCCCCCTTCTTTTTTGTACCAACCAATTATGTTTCTTCCTCCCTGCACCATTTCCTCATTTCTCTCCCTTCCCCATCCTAGCTGATAACCCTCAAAATGATCCCCATACCTATGATTCTGTTCCTATTCTGGTTGTTTGCTTAGTTTGTTTTTGTTTTAATTATGCTATGTCTTGGTGTGGTCCTCTTTGGGTCTAGCTTGTTTGGGACTCTCTGTGCTTCCTGGATATGTATGTCTATTTCCTTCACCAAATTTGGGAAGTTTATTTCATTATTTTTTTCACATAAGTTTTCAATTTCTTGCTTTTCCTCTTCTCCTTCTGGCACCACAATGGTTCAGATGTTGACACGTTTAGAGTTGTCCCAGAAGTTCCTAAGCCTCTCCTCATTTTTTTTCAGTTCTTGTTTGCTTATTCTATACTGGTTGACTGTTTTTTTTTCTTTCTTATGTTCCAAATCATTGATTTGAGCCCCAGTTTCTTTTGCTCCACCATTGGTTTCATCTGGATTTTCCTTAGTTTCACTTAGCATAGCCATCGCTTCTTCCCTTCTGTGTTTGCTGTACTCAAGCATATCTGTCAAGCCTGTGAGCATCTTTATCACCAATGTTTGAACTCTGCATCTGTTAGGTTGGCTATCTCCTCATTTATTAGGTTGGCTACCTCCTCATCACTTAGTTCTCCCACTGGAACCTTGATCTGTTCTCTCTTTTGGGCCATACTTCTCTGTCTCCTCATATTGACAGGCTCCTGTGTTTGCCTCTGTGTTTTAGGTGGAGCTGTCATACCTGTTACATTGTAAGGGGACAGAGCTTTAAGTATTCATCAGTATGGGGCAACCCATTTCACCATGTTATGGCGCTGTATGTGGGGGAGTGGTCTGAGAGGGAGCAACACTGCTTGCTCAGCACTCACCCCTTTCTCAGGCACTTTTCCCACTTCCTTTATGGGACTGGTGCCTCTCTAGCTGTTTCTCTGGTTGTGGTTCCCAGAGTGGGTGGGTCTGCGGATGTTTTAGGACCATGGAGGCCCTCTAAACAAACAGACTTTTTTAAGAGACCAGCAATTTCTTCCTCTGCTCCAAACCCCACTGGTTTTCACAGTCAGAAGCAATGAAGCTTTATTTTCCCTGACACTGGAACTGTGAGCTTTGAGGTCTAGTTTGGTTCTGGGAGTGCTCCTCAGGTGTCCCTCTCTAGTTTTTATATGTGTGACTGCACTTTCTGCCACCGAGCCACAGCTGCTGTCACCACCACTGCTGCCGCCTCTACACCACATTCCCACTGCCCCAGCTCTGCCCCTCCTACCTGTGTGGATGAGTATTTCTTTTTTATATCTTTGTTTGTTGGACTTTAATGTGGCTTGATTTTCTGGTACTTATGGTTGTCTCCAGTTTTGAGGTAGTTGTATTCCTTCATAGTTGTAGAAGGAGATGCAGTGTGTCTACCTATGCCTCCATCTTGGCTGGAAGTAGCAAGTTTTTTCTTGATGGTTAGTGATTTTGGTATCTAGTTTATTGAGATACCCACGCTGAGATCTTTGTCTTTACCCTTACCTACCCTGCTATCTTCTAGAAGATTTATTGTTTTAAATGTCATACTTGGATCTATAATACACATAGATTTAATTTTCCATTTAGAGTGTAAATCATGAGTCATTTTATTTTTATTATCTCCAACTGACCCATCACTTTTTGTTGAAAAGATATTGTTCTGTAATGTTACCACTGCTTGTAAGTAGTGTCCACATTTGCATGGGTCAGTTTTTTGGCTCTCTATGTTGTTCCCATTATTTCATTATGAAAATTTTCAAACATACTGCAAAGTTGAAAGAATGGTTAATTAATGCTAAATTCTGTGATCCACCTAAAATTAATACTTTTGTCTATGGTAGGGTTCAGCTCTAAGTATTTCAATATGATTTACTAAGCAGACTTTTATTTCCCCATTGGATTGCTTTAGCAACTTTGTTGAGAATTAGTTGAACGTACAATTGAGGGGTTATTTTTAAGTTCTCTCTTCAGTTCTATTGATCTGTATGTTTATCTTTATGACAAAATCATTGTCTCGATTACAGTGGCACTATACTAAGTCTTGAATGCCTGTAACTTTTTTTTTTAACTCAAGATTGTTTGGATATTTTAATACATTTATATATCTTTTGTATTTCCACACAAACTTTTGAATGTTTGTCTATTTCTAAAAAAAATATGCTAGGATTATTACAATTGCATTGAACCTATAGATTGATTTAAGGTAATTTGCATCTTAACAATATTCAGTCTTCCAATCTATAAGGATGGTATATTTCTCCATGTATTTGTTGGGTTGGCCAAAAAGTTTTTTTTTCTTTCTGTAAAATAAAAGACATATTTTTTTTATTTTCACCAATAACTGTATTGATTTGGATATTTTGAGTCTGTCCATGATCTCCCACATGGTTTAATATGAATTATCATCAATTAATGTCTCAATTTGATTGTTATCAACTTCAACTGGTTTATGTGACTGTGGAGCATTGTCCAGCAAGAAATCTCTAACACAAAACTTTGCAAACCACTTTTGACATATTCAATGAGTCACAGCACCTTCTCCATACATTGCACAAATTATGTGTGTGTGTGTGTGTGTTTCAGTTGCATTTTACCTTTCTTGAAATAATAAAGCACAATAGGCAAAAAAATGTCTATTTTCTTCCATCTTCTATATTAAAATGGCTACACAAAAATTCACCAATTTTGATTTTTTTTAAATACGTGCTGATATAACAGTTGTCACAATACAATCTAACAAAAATTTTTTGAATGAAGTTAAAAACAGCTAAGCACTACTAGAGCCATTTTATGGAGAAATTAAAAATACTTCTTGGCTAACCCCATATATTTTATTTAATTTTTTCATCAATGTTTTCATTTGTTTAGTATATAAGTCATTTTTATTGCTGTTAAAGGTAGTTTTCAGCATTTTATATTTATAAAGCTATTGTTAAAAAAATCAACTTTATTAAAGAGTAAATCACATATAACTAATTGCACCTTTTAAAAATGTGCAATTTGATGAGTTTTTACCACATAATTTATCAATTTTAATTAATAAACTTTATATTTTAGATAATTTTTATACTTGCAGAAAAACAAAACAGATAACATAGAGAGCTCTCATATAACGCCCCCTTCACCTTTTCCATATTATTAATATCTTTTATTTTTTGAATTCTCACCAGAGGATATGCTTATTAATTTTAGAGAAAGAAGAAGGGGGAGAAAGAAAAAGAGACAGAGAGAAATATCTATGTGAGAGAGAAACATCAGTCAGTTGCTTCCTATATGTGCGTGGATTGAGGTTGGAACCCACACCTAGTTATGTTCTCTGACTGGGGATTGAACCTACAGCTTTTTGGTGTATGAGACAGCACTCCACCCAACTGAGTCACCCTGTCAAGGCCCTATTATTAACACCTTGAATTAATGTACTATGTTTATTACAATTGGTGAATCAAAATTGATACATTATTCTTAACCCAAGTTCATAATGTACATTTGGGTTCACTGAATGTTGTACATTCCATGGGTGTTAGCAAATGTATAATGAGATGTATCCATCGGCAGCCGTCCGTCTCGAGAGACGATGGTGTAGCTTCTTAAGAGTCTATCTGCACCACCGAGAATGGCTGTGCAGTCCGACTCGGGAGTGACACGGTATCTGTCTCCTCCTGTGTTGAATCGACATCTTGCGATGACGCTGGAGTGTCCTCTCCAGTGAAGCTGAAGCTACAGAGCCTGGGCAGGGTGATATGGAGGGTCTGCTGTTGCCCATGCAGCAGACCCCCCCTCTCTTCGCAGCTGAAGGGTCCAAGGGAAAGACGGAGTCAATACAGCTTGGCTTCAGGTGCGCCGCAGGAGTTGCCGGTGTTGACTACAACATCAAACCGCCTTAGGGACTCCGGCTCCGGATTTTCTGTCGGGGTTTACTCCCTTAGCCTTTCCCCTGAAGAGGTATGCCGCAAGGCAGCGGAGGTTTTTTGAAGTCAGAGTTTTCCTTCTCTGATGTGCCCTGACTGGAAGATCGAACCAGCGACACTTAGCTCGCAGGCCGACGCTCAATCCACTGAGCCAAACCAGCCAGGGTCATGAGATGTATCCACTATTACAATATCAGGCAGAAATAATTTCAATACCCCAATAAGCCATATGCTTCACTTAAACATCCCTTCCTTTTTTCATATAAACACCTGAAAACTACAATCATTTTACAGCCCCTATAATTTTGTGCTCTCCAGAATGTCTCAGTCCTTTAGAAAGCCTCTTCTTTCTTCCAGGTGGAAGGTTGGAGGTGGCTGGAGTTGGGTATCTATCTTCTCTACAGATGGTTAAGCTCTGGTAAAATCCAATGTGCCAAAACCTTTGGCAAATAGTTTTCCCTGAGGGCAGGCTTTTGTTTCTGACATATTTCAGAAAAGTTACTTCCTCTCCCCCTACCCTGATCCTTCACCAGAAGCACAAGGTGATTTTTCTTTGACCTTTACTCTGAGAACTGCTGGGGCTACTAGAGATAAAATTGAGGAAAGTTTTTAAGTCTCTAGCTTATTCACACTGAGCCCTCCAGCAATTCATCAGTTACACATTCTGTTTTATTCCTTACTGGCCCTAGCAGCAGAGTTCTGCTGGTGGGTATAAATTCTAGTCTGGTGAACAGTGATTTCCTGTATTTGTTTTTCTCTCCAATTTTGAAGACAGCAGTTTACCCTGTGATGTAAATATAAGAGTAGTTGTTGATTTGTAGTTTGTCCAGCTTTTTTTGTTGTTGATAACTCCTAAACTCCTTATCTGTCAGAACAGAAATAGGAAGCTAACAAAATAATTTATAAATTTAAAAAATATCTTTTTCTCCTGACTGGTGTGGCTCAGTGAATTGAGCTCTGGCCTGTGAACCAAACAGTCTCTGGTTCAATTCCCAGTCAGGGCACATGCCTGGGTTGCAGGCCAGGTCTGCAGCTGGGAGTGTGCAAGAGGCGACCACACATTGATATTTCTCTTCCTCTCTTTTTTCCTCCATTCCACTCTCTCTAAAAATAAATAAATAAATATTTAAAAAAATATTTTTGCTAGTATGTTTTATTAAAATGGAGTGATTGACCCAAATTACATTGTCTGATATTACTTAAAGCAGAAGTCTCCATTATTATCTACTATAATCTTCATTTCAACTCTATGAATAGTTAATTAATGCTTCCTACAAGAGATGGTAGTAGATGAACATAGATGTATGAGAAATAAGTCTCTATGACTACCAAACTGGGAAAGTCTGTCATGCAAAACAAGGAGTGTGTATTTTTAAGTCTGCATTGGGAATCTACAAAATAAAGCTGTAGTTCACTTAATTTATTTGTGCATAGAACTCATTTCTAAGAGATACTATATGGGAATTGTGTGCTCCTCCAACACATCTTGTGAAAATTTTCTGAGACAATAAGCTTTCTCTTAGACTGTAGAAACTGGATGCCTGCAAATTAGGATAGATAGAAGCAAGATGGTAAAAGTGAGATATCATTTTTTTTCTATGTTAAAGCAAAGCTGAGCTTTCCCATAATGACAGGAAAAACTGAGTTGAAATGTATTAGTGGAAACATTTTCTCAAACTTGAAACATCTATTAGATTTTGCATTAGTCATGCTTCTACTTGTGGTTTTCACACCCTTAAAAGAGATTTTGAGAAATAGGAGAGGGTCAAGAAAAGTCACAAAAGTAATTAAAGAACTGTAAATCAAGAACTTTTAGAAAAAGTCAAAGATACTATATCACTTAATGTAAATATTTTAATTCAACAATTATATATCAAGTGTGACTTTTTACTCTCCATGATTATATGTTATATAAAAGGGAACATACAAAGTGAGTTTTGCACAAAGCAAGTAGCCTTAGCATTTAGAGCGATAAGGTTTTGCAAGTCAACTGCTTGGCATCACATTTCATTGTAATATTATTTCACTGGTAGGTTGTAGTTAAAAGTACAATATTGACCTTAAATCTGTTTCATGGCTCAGCTCTAAAATATACTTATCATAAAAACTTAGGTAAAATGTTATGCGTTTTGGTGTGCCTTGGTTTTCTTTATAAAGTAAGATATATAATAGCACCTAATTTAGAGAATTAAATAAATATTAATATTATATATATATATATATATATGCAGTCTCTTGATTGGTGCAGATTGAATATTTCATAATTTTTTTACATATTAGATTGAAAGCAGCTATAAAAAATGCCGTATTCTATATGGCTATAAAGAAGTTGCTTTGCAAGTACTCTGAAAAACAAAATGAAAGCAATTAACTTAAGGGAAATATTTATTATTGGAAAAAGCCAATAAATCTATGTTAATAATAGCCAATAATGATTAAGCACTTACTATATCACATTTCTATTTTAAGTACTTCACGTATATTGACTCATTTAATCTACACAAAATCTCCATGAAGCACATGCTCATTGTTATGCTATTTTACATGTGAGAATGATAGAGACTTTAGTAGTGCTTGCTACATCACACAGCTAAAACGGGGCCGGGGGGAGGTATGGATTTGAACCCAAGGACTTTTTATCAATTGATACAGCATCATGAAGTCAAGCAAATATTTAGAAATTCTTTAATACTGACATAGATTCTCACCTAATCTACTTTAAATATGTTTATTTCTACATTAAATTCTGTGCATATTAGTATGAGGGGGCAACTGGAAAAAGATCTGATAATTCTTTTTAATTTTAGCCTGCCTGCCTAAGTATCATTCCTAATACAACTTGAAAGCCAACATACACATATGCATGCCCATAGAGTCTGTTCTTAGTCTATAGACAATAAAACAAAATTTCCCTTTTCTATACCCGCTGTGTATTTTGGTCTTCACTAGTTTGCTTTCTGAGTGCTGAGTATTGCTTTATCAATGCCAATACTTTTTGCAATATGTTGATTGTACAGCATTCTGTATCCTAGAATGCAAAACTGAATGAAACTTCAACTACAGTGAAGATTCCCTGACCATGATCAACACATTATGTGTTTGATAATTTGACATAATTCCATAATTAATACCAATACCAAATAAATAGTTCATTTTTAAGGAAAACCAACTAATTTTTAAAATGAATCATTTCTGATGTGGAGTGATTGTGTGCAATATATTAAAAAGTATAAAGTGGATTAGACATATATAAATGAAGAAGTCAAATAAGTACTTCAATTCTGCATACGTACATAAATATTTTCAACCCAAGATCTCAGTTCCAAAGGTAGAGGGAAAAACAGATGAAACAGCATGCCACAGTGACACCAGTTTATACTTCCTGGTGTGATGCTTAGCTATAGTCTCCACGGATTCATGCCTGAGAGACAAACAGACAAAGCTGAGATAAAGAATATGAAATATTCAAGGCTAAAGATTTTTTAGCTCTAAGATAACAACCTTTGCCTAGATGTTACAAAAGTCATTTTAGACAGGAAATGTAGAGCGTATAATTGGTGGTCCGCTAAACAAGAAAGGGGAATGGAAATGTGTCATACTTTAACCTACATTTATATGCTTTTTTGCTCTTTTGACATTTGATTTGTATGCATGTACTTGAACATTAGGTTGATGTTAATGTAAACATTATCCACTTTTTGGCCTTTTCATAAATTATACATGATTTAAACTATTTGATTCCATGTTAATTATTTAATATTTCCCATTAATTGCTTTTGTTAATATAATTAACATAGATTAATTGTTTAATTTTTATATCTGGAGTTTTATTGAATTTTTGAAATTGGCTGAGAAACATAGTAACAGAAACCAAGAGGAGAATATTCCCTTGAAGAAAATATATATTAACTATTTTTAGTGATTATGACCCTAAGCACATCATTTTTTAAAATTGTTTTTCTAATACAGTTGTCCCACTTTTCCCCCATTGCTCTCCCCTGCCCTGCCCACCTCCCCCCTCTCCCACAGTCAATCCTCACCCTGTGTCCATGTTCATGCATCATTTATTTTAGTTCCTTGATTAAACACTTCCCCTTCTTTCCTCCATTGCCCCCCTCCCCTCGTCCCTCTGGTCACTGTCAGTCTCTTCCTTGTTTACATGCCTCTGGTTCTATTTTGCTCATTTTGTTCATTAGTTTCCTGTATTAGGTGATATCATATGGTATTTGTCTTTCTTTGTCTGGCTTATTTCACTAAGCATAATACTCTCTAGTTCCATCCATGTTGTCACAAATGGCAGGAGTTCCTACTTTCTTTCTGCTGCACAGTATTCCATTGTGTGAATGTACCACAGTTTTTTGATCCACTAATCCACTGATGGACACTTAGGCTGCTTCCAGCACTTGGCTATTGTAAATAGTGCTGCTATGAACATGGGGGTTCAAAGGTTCTTTTGAATTGATGTTTTGTGATTCTTAGGGTATAATCCTAGCAGTAGGATCACTAGATCAAAAGGCAATTCCATTTTTAGTTTTTTTGAGGAAATTCAATACTGTTTTTCACAGTGGCTGCACCAAACTGCATTCCCACCAACAGTGAACTAGGGTTCCCTTTTCTCCACATCCTCACCAGCATTTGTTTGTTGATTTGTTGATGATGACCATTCTCTCCAGTGTGAGGTGGTATCTCATTGTGGTTTTAATTTGCATCTTTCTGATGGCTAGTGATGTTGAATATTTTTTCATGTGCTTATGGGACCTCTGTATGTTCGCCTTCGAAAAGTATCTATTCAGGTCCTTTGTCTATTTTTTTAATGAGATTGTTTGTCTTCCTGGTGTTGTCATATAAGTTCTTTGTATATTTTGAAAGTCAAACCCTTGGCTGAGGTATCATTGGAAAATATGTTTTCACTTTTTGTCTTGCTGATGTTTCCTTTCACTGAGCAGAAACCTTTTAGTTTGATGTAGACCCATTTGTTTATTCTTTATTTCCCTTGCCTTAGGAGATATATCAGTGAAAAAGTTGCTACATGGGACATCTGAAATTTTACTGCCTATGCTTTCCTCTATGACTTTTATGGTGTCACAGCTTACATTTAAGTCTTTTATCCATCTCGAGTTTATTCTGGTGTATGGTGTAAGTTGGTGGTCTAGTTTCATTTTTCTGCACCAAAAAATTACTCAACCTAATAAGTGAATTTGGAAAAATAGCAGGATACAGTGTCAATTGGAGGCATTTCTGTACACCAACAATAAAATATCAGAGATAGAAACTAGAAAAAAATCTCATTTACTATAGCAACAAAAAAATAAAGTACTTAGGAATAAACTTAACCAAGGAGGTAAAAGACCTGTATCTGGAAAGCTACAGAGCACTTAAGAAAGAAATTAAGGAAGATACAAATAAATGGAAGCAAATACCATATTCTTGGATGGGAAGAATCAACATCATTAAAATAGCCATACTACCCAAAGCAATTTATAGATTCAATGCAATCCCTATTAAAATATCATATTTCACAGACCTAGAAAAAATACTTCAGAAATTTATATGAAACCAAAAAAGACCCCAAATAGCCTCAGCAATATTGTGAAAAGAGAACAAAGTAGGAGGAATCACAATATCTGATATCAAACTATACTACAGGGCCACTGTAATTCAAACAGTCTGGTACTGGCAGAAGAACAGACATATAGATCAATGGAACAAAATAGAGAGCTCAGAAATAAACCCAGGTCTTTATGGTCAATTAATATTGGACAAAGGGGGCAGGAGCATAAAATGGAGTGAAAATAGCCTCTTTAAAAAATGGTGTTGGCAGAACTGGACTGGGACATGCAAAGAAATGAAACTAGACTGCCAACTTGAGCATCATTCTTAAATGTTTGAAAAAATACTCGTCATTTATATCTGCTTTTTTCTTTTTTTCATTTCATTACTTGGCTTGTAATGGTGGCAATATCTTCTAAAATATTAATCAGATATTAAGTAATCAGAGATCTATATTTAAGTCACATGGAAGCCACATCATTTGACATGAAAATTGTTATAAGACATTGGAGGTAATAATAAAATGTGTTTAACAAAATGACATTAAACAAAAATTTCTTTGCATGTATTAATCTGTCAGGAAGTATTTACTTAATTTGTTAATTTGTGGTTTTGTAAAATGGAAGATAAACAATAATTTTAGAGAGTATATTGTTTGTCAATCATTATGCTAGGCACTTTGCATACCTTATTATATTTATATCTCAGAAAGCTTAAGTAAATTAGACATAATTATATGCATTTTACATGGAACATAACTGAGGTACTATAAGTAACTTTTCCAAGGTCAAACAGCTAGGAAATTGTGTACTCAGAATTTGAATCTACTACCATGTTCCTAATGTTTTTACCATTTTACCCACACTGTCTTTTCTGCTTTTGTTTGATGGTGAGAAAACTAAAAGAGGTGAAACAGATAAAACATATCAGGAGGATGTACGTAGGTTATATACAGGGCTTGGTCCCACACAGCCTTTCAAAATGAATTTACATGTGTCGAAGTCCAGATAAAACCCCTCAGCCTGCTGGAGCTCCCGCTTTTATGGTGTCAAACACTGACTCTCTCAGATCATCCCGAGTCTGAGAGAGCACTTTGTCCAGAGATGCCAGAGATGAAAATATTGTCTCAGTCCCAGGGAAGCTGAGGGCTTAAAGTCTCCTAGAATAGTTATTTCAGCAGCTGGGTTCTTTCCCTCATGAGGACAGACAGGCTGTGCTGAGACAGGAGGGGAAAGGGGAATGGCAGCTAATGACACTCTTCATACACATACAGACATGTATATGTATATTTTTAATTATTTATTTTTTAACTTTAACACCTTCACTGCTGCTCAAAGAAAGTATGCCAATAGACAGGAAGGGGAAACTGTCAGTCTCTTATGGCTTGGGTCTGAAAATGGGCACAACATCTTGAACTAACACATGATCAAACTGTCAAATGAGACACATAAATCAAACATCTTTCCCAATACTGTCCTTTATTATTCATGTGAAGAGTATAGGAAGTTCAGGTTCATACAGTATACAGGGAGATCTGAGGCATCAAGTGTTCACCTCTATATTATTCTTTCCTGAATCAGACATATACCTCTTGTGCAGAATAATAGATACAATCTCTTTCTGGGAAAGTGTTCAATTATATTTTTCAAGTCTCATAATAAACATTATTGCTATAATATTTTAAATTTCCAAAAGGTTATTTTCTTTTCTGAATGTTCTTTGTTTTAGCACCTTTTTCTTTGTAATGAATATAATATTTACTTTTATCTTCCTGGGGAGATTCATAGTAGTTATATATATATATATATATATATATATATATATATATATATCGTCGTCGGCAGCCGTCCGTCTCGAGAGATGATGGTGTAGCTTCTTAAGAGTCTATCTGCACCGCCGAGAATGGCTGTGCAGTCCGACTCGGGAGTGACATGGTATCTGTCTCCTCCCGTGTTGAATCGACATCTTGTGATGACGCTGAAGCTACAGAGCCTGGGCAGGGTGATATGGAGGGTCTGCTGTTGCCCATGCAGCAGACACCCCCTCTCTTCGCAGCTGAAGGGTCCAAGGGAAAGACGGAGTCGATACAGCTTGGCTTCAGGTGCGCCGCAGGAGTTGCCGGTGTTGACTACAACGTCAAACCGCCTTAGGGACTCCGGCTCCGGATTTTCTGTCGGGGTTTACTCCCTTAGCCTTTCCCCTGAAGAGGTATGCCGCAAGGCAGTGGAGGTTTTTTGGAGTCAGAGTTTTCCTTCTCTGATGTACCCTGACTGGAAGATCGAACCAGCGACACTTAGCTCGCAGGCCGACGCTCAATCCACTGAGCTAAACCAGCCAGGGCAATATATATATATATATATACACACACATACATACATACATATTTATATGTTTGTATAAGTATATAATTTTCTTCTTCCCAAATAATTGTTTCTCTTGATTTTTTCTATTGTTCTACTTTCTGGTTTTCAGATTAGAGATAATCCTTAGCTGCCTACTCATGTTCAGGAGTGGGATACTGAAAAGTTAATTGAAAGCTCTGAGCATATAGAGAGATCTCACATTTGAACTTTAGTGAGTTTGGCAATCACTTGGGTCTTTTTTTAATATTACAATATTAACACCATATGGTCTTCTTGAGTTAGTCATATTTCTCCAATATTCAGCACATAGTATAAAATTTTGCAGCATTCTGGGAATCCAAGTCAAGGAAGAAAACTGTGGGGCCTTCACATTCAATAGTCAGAATATATGCAACAACTTCTTTCTGGTATTATACCCACACATGCAACTGAGCCTTACACCCTCATGTCAAATCTCTTCTCTTTTACTTACTTCAGCAGAGGCAGATTAAGGTTGATTGAGTCCCCAGGCACAGAAGGAGATATTGTGCCCCTTAAAAAAAAGAGAGGGAAAATAAAAATACATGTTAACCATATTTTATGCAGTGTAGTAATGAAACCAAACTTGGTGTCATTAGGAAAAAGTGTATAGTTGGCTTTTTGTGGGGCCCTTCAGAAGTCGGGGCCCAGGGCACGCACCTGGTGTGCCTACCCTTAAATCTGCCTCTGGTCTTCAGAGGATAAATCTCCAATCATCTGCCTTGGGTATTCATAAAGTAAACAAAATAGGGTTTAAGAATCTGTTTTATAAACGTATTTTAACCTATCTTCTTTATTTTAACACCCCCACCCTTTCATTTCTGAGTTTTTCAAAGGTTTTATAATGTAAACTGTGTTGGTTCTCAGCTTTCTTCCTTGTTGGTTTTGGAATAAGCTTTCTTGAGTCTGCAAAGTTAGTTATTATTCCCTACCTTTTTTCAAGTTTTCAAAATTTTATTTTTACTGTTTCCCTTCTTATTCTCCCTGTGTTTTTTTGTTTCTTTCTTTTCTTTTTACAGGTTTATGAAACTTTAAAACAATTGCTTTATAGTTGTTTTAATGAGAGTTGGGATTGGAATAAATTTAATTTTTTATGTTAAATCCATTACCTTTACCTTGAAGTTTCACATACCACAAATATTTATTGAATTGAATAAAATATCTCTATATGAGGAAAAGGAATTTACTGAAATGTTAATACCATTACTCCTAGTTGGTTAAATTGATCATATGACAAAAAACTCATTAAATTCTTTCTTTTATTTAGATACATTTTCATTTTACTAGAACATTTAGCCAAATATTTGAGTTCCTTATGATGCTAATTGCTTTTTGTAATACCTAATTTTTTCATAAAGTCCAATGAGACAATTGAAAGTGAAAATAGCTCAGAAGAAATCTGAGTAGAAACTTTGCATCTTTAGTAAGAAGAAAAATATTTAGTTTATGTTACATGAAAGATTTGATGTCTTAAAATGCTGGGCCCTGGCTGTTGTGGTTCAGTGGATTGAGCTCTGGCCTGTGGACCAAAGGGTCACCAGTTTGGTTTCCAGTCAGGGCACATGCCTGGGTTGCAAACTGGGTCCCTATTTGGGGATGTGCGAGAGGCAACCACACATTGATGTTTCTCCCCCTTTCTCCCTCCCTTCCCCTCTCTCTAATAAATAAATAAATAAATAAATAAAATCTTTAAAAAAAAAATAAAATGCTGGAATAAATATAAATTTCATTACTTTTTGCAACTTGTAAACAGCTACTCATAGAATTTCCATTGTTTTAAGAACAAGAGAATTCAAAGTTTCATAACCTTTTATTGAATATCAAACCAATGCATTTAATCTTAAGATCTTAAGATATCAAAAATTTTAGAAATATAGCACTACCCTTACATTTATCATTATTGTTGTTGTTGTGGATTACTAAGTTTCAAAGTTAAAATAATGTTTCAACACAAAAAGAATAGTATAGACATTCAAAGGGCCCAACACATGTAATAAAGCACTTTACCATGTTTACTTGAGATTCTTTAGGAAAAAACAAACATAGTTTGAAAAACTTGAAATCTTCTACCATATCCCTTGCCCTCCACCTCTGCCCAGGAATACCATGATTCTGAAGGTTCTAGCTTTTATTCCCATACAATTTCATTTACATATAATACATAAATAATATATAAAATGATTTTGTGATTTTGAAATGATTGCATTGTATATCTCATTCAATAACACTCCTCCCCAATTTTGTTAAAGTTATTTGACTTTTGATATAGATATATTGATCTATGTTTATATATATTTTAGTTTTCTAAATATGTAATACTCTTTCAATGTGTGAATACACCTCAAATAATGTATCCCTTCTCCTTTGATGTAGATTTCTATAGTTCCCCCTCCTTTTTGGATATTAAATATAATATTTTGGTAAACATTCTTATATATTTCTCCTTAATTTATGTGTAAGAATTTCTCTAGGATAGCTATATAAGAGGAATTGCTAGACTATAAAGGATATATCTTTCTAAATTTACTAGATACTGCAAAAATATTTTCTATTGGGTGGTTTTACCAACTTACACTCCCTTGATTATGGTATGAGAGTTATCAATTGCTTTGCGTCTTCATAACCATTTGGTATTTTATTCTTTAAAATGATTCCAAAGTGAAATGTGGCAAGTTATATCTCATTTTGGTTTAAATTACATTTTCTTGTTACTAATGAGATTGAATTTCTTTTTATATGTTTATTGGCCACTTGGCCTCCTTCTTCTGATAAATGACTAATAATATCCATTACTCATATTTCTTTTTTATTTTGCCTCTTTTATATTTATTTCTAGGCTACAAACTAAGTATTTCATCAACTATGTATGTTGCACAAATAAAACTTTACCAAATTTTTAGCTTGTTTCTGAGGTTCACTTTTTAAATTTAATATAGGCACATTTATCAATCATTTTGTTTATGGTTTGGCATTTTTGCATTCTGTTTAAGAAATTCTTCCTTACTTTTATATATGTCTGTGTACAGTTTCTTCCCAAACTATTGATTTTTACATATACATAAAATCCATATGAAATCTCTTTAAGTGTGTGAAATGACATATGAATTTAATATTATCTCTTCCATGTGGAAAACCAATGTTACCAGGACCACTTGTTGAATGGTTCGGATTTTATCTACTGATTTTCTAAGCTAAACCTGTCTTATACAGAGTTTCTATAAATGAAAAGTTTAGCTTCATGCTCAGAAACACCTATTAACCTATCTGTTTATTTCTTTGTCAGTACCATACTGCCTTATTTACTGTTAAATGATAGCAAAATAATATCTGTTTGCACTAAGCCCCTTAGTAATCATTAATATGCCCTAAGTATTTATACTCATTTAACCTTTTTATGAATTATTTTTTCCTGGTTATATGAACCTATAGTAAAACTTGTTGGGATTTTGAGTAAAATGTATTAACTATATAGATTTATCTAATATGGGAATATTTTACATTAATGGCAGTGAAAATTTCTCTCAATTGACATTTACCTAAGGATGTTAAGTCTTTTTAATACCTCTAAGTTTTCTTTCTTCATAAAAGTTTTATACACATATTTTAAAAAATTAATACTAATCACATTATTTTTTCTTCATTTTTAATCATATTTTTATTTTTAAAATCAAGTATATTTCTTATTTTTTATGAGTATACAAGCAATCGCTTGATTTTTATTTATTCTGCTATTTAACACATTTGCTGAATTCTTTTGTTAATTGTGATTATCTGCTATAAAAGAAGTTTCCCTTGACCTTCTTAAGGTCTCTGGCTAGGTCTGAAAATTAAACTGACAAAGATTAATAGGAGAAAAATGTGAACATTTTAAAATATAAGGTTTATGTAACCCAGGAGTCTTAATAGAAAAATAAATATAAGTCTGAGTATTTTCAGGCTAAGTTTGATAAAGAATGGACAGTCATGTAGAAATATGACAGGCCAAATAGTGTAAGTGTAGAAAACTGGGAGAAACTTAGCAAGGACTGTTTTATTCAGGTTCTTCTGGGCATTCCTTTGCCTTTGGAGATAAGAATGCTCCTTTCCTCTATGTATAAGGAGGGCACCTCTCACATGAGGGTTTATTATCTGTTTCAGGGGAGAAGTGGAAACTTTGTTTTTTCAAACTCCTTACCTTAAAATATCTAATAAGACAAGGTGCCATATTTTGAGGAAAGCTGTCCTAATCCCTTGAATTTTCTAGGTAGATACTGCACAAAACAAAATAATACTTTTCCTTTTTATTCCTCTAATAGTTACTTGTTAAATGGAGCTTTAAATGGAATTCTAAAAATTAAATGAAATTCTAATAATTCACCATTAAGTGTAATGTTTATTACAGGGCTTAGGTTAAAAAAGTTCCCTTTTATTCCAAATTAATGAGATTTTTAAAAATTATATTTCATTGTTTATGCTATTACAGTTATCGCAATTATACCTACTTTGCCCTCCTCCACCCAGCACTCCCCACTCCCTCAGGTGATCCCCACACCTCTTTGTTCATGTCCATGGGTTATGCATATAAGTACTCCATTTCCTATACCATAGTTTACACCCCCATGGCTATTCTGTAACTACCTATTTGCACTTCTTAATCCCCCACCTTTTCATCCATTCCCCGACAACCCCTTCCATCTGGCAGCCATAAAAAATGCTCTCCTCTGTATCCATGTTTCCATCTCTGTTCTTGTTTGCTTAGTTTGTCTTTTAGATACAATTGTAGATAGATATGAATTTATTGCCATTTCATTGTTCATAGTTTTGGTCTTTTTTCTTAAGTAAGTCCTTTTAACATTTCATGTAATAATGGTTTGGTGATGATGAATTCCTTTAGATTTTTCTTGTCTGGGAAGCTCTTTAGCTGCACTTTGATTCTAAATAATAACTTTGCTGGGTAGAGCAATCTTGGCTGTAGGTCTTTGCTTTTCATGACTTTGAATATTTCTTGTCAATCCCTTCTAGCCTGCAAAGTTCCTTTTGAGAAATCAGCTGACAGTCTTATGGAAACTCCCCTGTAGGTAAATAACTGTTTTTTTTCTTGCTGCTTTAAGATTCTCTCTTTATCTTTAACCTTTGGCATTTTAATTATGATGTGTTTTGGAGTGGGCTTCTTTGCAACCATCTTGTTTGGGACTCTGTGCTTCTGGAACTTGCATGTCTTTCTCCTTCGCCAAATTAGGAAGTTTTCTTCATTAATTTTTTAGATTTCCAATTTCTTGCTCTTTCTCTTCTCTTTCATGCACCTCTATGAAGCTAATGTTGGACCTCTTGAAGTTGTCAGGGAGGCTCTTTACACTATCTTCATTTTTTTTTTTTAGATTTTTTTGTCCTTCTTGTTGTTCTGATTGGTTGTTTTTTTCTTCCTTAAGCTACAAACCATTGATTTGATTCTTAGCTTCATGCCCTCACCTGTTGTTTCCCTGTAAATTGTTATGCATTTCAATCAGTATATTCTTTGTTTCTGACTGGATTTTTTTTTTTTTTATGCTGTTGATGTCCTCACTGATTTCCTTGAGCATCCTTATAATCAGTGTTCTGAATTCAGCATGTGATATATTGCTTATCTCTATTTTATTTAGTTCTTTTCCTGAAGTTTTGATCTGGTCTTTCATTTGGGCTGTTTCCTTGTCTCCTCATTTTGACAGCCTCCCTGTGTTTGTTTTTATGTATTAGATAGAGCTTCTGTGACTCCCTGTCTCGGTGGCATGGCCTAATATAATAGGTGCCCTGCAGGGTCCAATGGCACAGATTTTCCTATTACTCAAGCTGGGTATTCAAGGTGTGCCCTTTGTGTGGGCTGAGTACACCCTCATCTTGTAGCTGAGCTTTGATTGCTGTTGGTAGATCAATGGGAGGGATTAACCCAGGCCAGTCAGCTGCTAGAACTGGCTGTGACCACTGACCACCAACCTCCGCTCTTCATGGAAAATCAGCTATGCAAGGGCAGGGTGGTGCTGCTCTGACATAGTCTATAGCTGTCCAGTTGATGCACAGTTTCTGGGTGGTGCAGGCCAAGGTCAGCCCCAGCCAGTGTTCTTCCTGGGGCCATCCTCCATGATTTGTAAAGTTGAACTGGCTACAACTTGTGCTGTCTTGGAGACAGGCAAAGTCAAGCTGTGAATCTATGCTGGCTGCTGCTAGTGTTGGGCCTAGAGCCACATAGCAAGAGATATGCAGGGTTGGGGCTCACTGAGGCTGGCTGTTGCTTATTTGAAAGTATTTAGGAAGTTGTGAATCATGAGCCATGACCAACCATTTACATGGAAAAGTCATGGTTAACAGTGTAAGTTGTGTTGAATGGAGCCTAAAGGGATACCTAGGGCAGGGCAAACAGTGTTATCCAGGTTGATGGAGTCTCAGATATGGCAATCACTTACTCTGTGGCTCTATGGGAAGAGAGTTCAGGAAAGGAACAATGACTTTTGCCTGCCTTTATGTATGGGAGAAAGCTGTCCCCCAACTCTCGCCCTGATGTCAGACACTTCAGTTCCTCTCTGTATGCCACTGGTGCCTTTGAAGCTGCTATCCCAGTACTGAAGCTCAAAGGGAGTGAATCTGAGTAGGTGAGTATGTATGTGTGTTCTTTAAGATAAACTACTTGATACTCCAGAAGTTTCTTCCAGCAACTCAATTCCCACTGGTTTGATGGGGACTTATCTTCCTGGCACTGGAACCCTGAGTTGAGGGGTCTGGTGTGGGGCTGGAACTCCTCACTCCTGAGATATCCCTCCTGAATTAATATACACCACACATGGATGTGGGATCAGCCTGTTCCATATATTTGCCCCTCTTACTTGTCTGAATGGATGTAGTTTCTTTAATTTTGTAGTTGTCAGACTTCTATTCAACTCAATTTCTGATGATTCTGAGTGATGGTTATTATATATTTTAGTTGTAATTTTGATGTGGTTGTGCAAAGAAGTGAGCTGTATTTACCTATGCTGCCATCTTGATTGGAAATCTGAATTGCTAATATTTTTTTCAACAAACAGTGCTAGATTATATTAATGTTTATATCTATTGAGCTGCTAGTTTGGCATTAATGTGTTAATAAAAAAAACTGTATTACTAAATGTTTTATGTTAAAACATTCTTGAATTTTTCCAAAACATAATCTAATTATGGTATAATTTTATGTATGTCATTGAATTTTCCTTACTATTGTTTTACTTAGTGGTTTTTTTTTAAATTTAGATTTAAAAGGTGTATCTATAACTTCTCGTTGTAATAATCTATTTGATGCTAGTATCAAGTTATATTTGAATTGTAAAATAAAGATTTTCTTCAATTTCTATTCCCTGAACAATTTTAAAAATTGAATAATCTTGTTCTTAAATTCTTCTGTAGTATTTAAGTCTTTCTTTGGCTTTTGTGGTTTTGAGCCTAATGTGTAGATATCATTACTGATTGACTCAATTCTTCATTATAGAAGTGGTCAGGCTTTCACTTCTTGAATCAGTTACTTTTTCATGATTATAGAATTCATGTTAATTGTTTAATCTCTGCTCTAATTATAATTATGCAAAATTTTCATTGCTAATATCAACATCTTTACTATATAGTGTTTTAGTTACCTTATTTTTTAAACTCAATTATTTTTAGTTATTACTACCTACATTTTTAATGTATCTATATATTTAATAATTTATTTGCTCACTATTCTTCCCAATATCTCTTTACTTCTTTTTGGGGTTTAATTTTCTTTTACTCATGAAAGTTATTTCTTTCACAAATAAATAGAACTACAGGCATGGATACATGGAACAGACTGAGAGATCTCAGAGGGGAGGGTGCTGGTAGGGACTGGGTAAAAGAAAGTAAAGAGATTAGCCAAAGATCATGTATGTATAGCCTATGGACACAGACAATTGTGTGAGTGAAGGGCAGGAGAGGGAATGGGGGCTGGGTGAAGGTAGGCAAATGGGGGGGATAGGGGACATTTAATGGTGTCAACAATAAAAAATAAAAATATATATAAATAAAAATATAAAAGTTATCTCTTTGAGAATCTGTTGGAGAAGGTGTTTAGTTACTGTGTGTTTGAAAATTATTTATTCCAACCACTAATACTTTTTTTTTTTTTTTTTTGGTTTAAAACAACACAAATTAATTATCATATAGTTCTGCAGTTTAGAAGTCTGGCGCAGGTCTCGCTCAGCTAAAGGTGATGTGTCAGTAGGGCTGTGTTCTTTTCCAAAGGTTTTAGAAGAGATCACCCCACTTCATTAGGCTGCCACATTCCTTGGCCTATGACCCCCTTGCCCCATCTTTAACACCAGCAGTGTTGCATCTCTGACCTTCTTCGGTAGTCACATTCCCTTCTGACATGGCTGGATACAAGTGACTAGACTGTGCTCTTGCTGATAATGCAGGGTAATCTATAACTTATTTTCACATCTCAAGGTTCTTGATTTAAACACATTTGCAAAGAGCCTTTGCCATAATTGCATGGATTCCTTATTTTATTAGGAGATGTAAAGTCCATTTTCCATGTTCTGGAGCTAGGGTGTAGATATTTCTGGAAGCCACTATTGAGCCTACCACACACCGCTAAGAGGATCAGTGAGGCCTCTATCACCTGACATGCAAGTGGCTTGGCCACACAGTTAAGATGTTTGGCTCTATCTTCCAGAACTCCTAAAAAGTGTTTTCTTGCAATAACACTTGTTTCTCAATGGGGTTTTTACTTTTTTAAATTTATTTTTTAAAGTATATTTTATTGATTAGGTTGTTGCAGTTGTCTCAATTTTTTCCCCTTTGTTCCCCTCTTCCCAGTACCCCACTTCCCTCCAGCAGTCCTACCACTCTTGTTCATGTCCATGGGTCATGCATATAAGTTCTTTGGCTTCATCCTTTCCTATATTATTCTTAACATCCTCCTGTCTATTTTGTATTTACCAATTATGCTTCTTAATCCCTGAACCATTTCCCCATTTCTCCCCCTTTTCCCTCCCAGCTGATAACCCTCCAAATAATCCCTATACCTATGATTCTGTTCCTATTCTGGTTTGCTTAGTTGGATTTTGTTTTTAATTTTTAGATTCAGTTGTTGAAAGTTGTGAGTTTGTTGTCATTTTAACATTCATAATTTTGATCTTTTTCTTAAATAAGTCCCTTTGACATTTCATATATAATAGCTGGTGATGATGAACCCCTTTAGTTTTACCTTGTCTGGGAAGCACTTTATCTCCCCTTCCATTCTAAATGATAGCTTTGCTGGATAGAGTAAACTTGGTTGTAGGTCCTTGCTTTTCATCACAGTGAATACTTCTTGCCAGTCCCTTCTTGCCTACAAAGCTTTTTTTTTTTTTTCTTTGAGAAATCAGCTGGTAGTCTTTCAGGTGACCCTTTGTAGGTAACACTCTCCTTTTCTCTTGCTACTTTTAAGATTCTCTCTTTATCTTTAACCTTTGGCATTTTAATTACGATTTGTCTTTGTGTGGTCCTCTTATGGCCTAGTTCATTTGGGACTCTCTGTGCTTTCTGAACCTGCATGTCTATTTCCTTTGCCAAATTTGGGAAGTTTTCTTTCATTATTTTTTCACAGAAGCTTTCAATTTCTTACTCTTACTCTTCTTCTGGCAACCCTATGATTTGGATGTTGGCATGTTTAAAGTTGTCCCAGAAGTTCCTAAGCCTCTCCTCATTTTTTTCAATGCTTGTTTCCTTGTTCTGTACTGTTTATTTCTTCCTTATATTCCAAGTCATTGATTTGAATCCCAGTTTCTTTCCCTTCACCATTCGTTTTATGTGGATTTTTTTGTTTTATTTAGCATAGCCTTCACTTCTGCTCTTATGCATTTGCTGTACTTAAGCATATCTGTCAAAGCCTATGAGCATCTTTATCACCAGAGTTTTGAACTCTATGTCTGTCAGGTTGGCTATCTCCTCATCTATTAGGTTGGCTATCTCCACATCACTTAGTTCTCCCACTGGATCCTTGATCCATTACCTGTTTTGGGCCATAATTCTCTGTCTCCTCATCTTGACAGGCTCATGTGTTTGTTTGCCTCTGTGTCTTAGGTAGAGCTGTCACACTTGTTATGTTGTAAGGGGCAGAGCCTTAGGTATTCATCAGTATGGGGTGACCCGTTTCACCACGTTGTGGCGCTATATGTGAGGGAGGGGTCTGAGAGGAAACAATGCCACTTGCTCAGCACTTACTCGTTTTCCAGACACTTCTCCCATTTGTGTATGGGACTGGCATCCCTCCAGCTGTTTCCCTGGCTTTCATTTCCAGAGTGGGTGGGTCTGCGGACATTCTAGGACTGTGGGTGCCCTTTAACAAGTGAACTCTGCTGAGAGACTGGCAGTTTCTTGCTCTGCCCAACCCCCACTAGTTTTCACAGTCAGAAACAATAAGGCTTTATTTTCCCTGACGCTGGAACCATGAGCTATGGGGTCTGGTCTGGTGCTGGGAGAGCTCCCCTGGTGTCCCTCCCCACTTTTTAAAATGTGTGAGTGTGCTTTTCACCAACCTGCTGCTGACACTGCCATCAGGCTGCATCCTCTCCGCCCTGGCTCTGCCCTTCCTACCTGTTTGGATGAGTATTTCTTCTTTATATCTTTGTTTGTTGGACTTCCAAGCAGCTAAGTTTTCTGTGACTTCTGGTTGTCTCTAGTTTTGAGGTAGGTGTATTCCTTCTTAGTTGCGGAGGGAGACCAGCGTGTCTGTCTAGGCCTCCATCTTGGCCAGAAATCTCCACTCTTAATCTTAAATAAGTATTTACTTGAGTATAGAATTCTGAATTACTAGTTTCTTTTTCTCAGAATTTTGGGGTTTGTTTTAGCCAAATTTTCATTCCTTTATAGGTAATTTGTTGGGTTTTTTTTTCTTTTTGTTTTAAGCATTTTCTTCAGATATCTGGTTTCACTTCTGTATTTGCTTAAAGGTAGATAGAATAGGTTATATATGTTTGATATTCATTGTAATTCCAAAATCTATGGATTTTATTATTTTTTCCATTCTAGGAAATTCTTACTCATTTTTACATTAAATATTTGTTCTTTCTCCATGCATTTAATCTTCTTTATTTTTTATTTTATTTTTTTACAATTTCATGGACAAGTGTTGGAGAGATATTTTCTATCTTCTGTGCCTCTTAAACTCTGTTCACATGTTTTTGCTTTATCTTTTTAGGCTGAATTCTAGATAATTTCTTCAGATCTAATCTGTATATTGTCATTCAAAAATAGGGAGAAGGAAAGGAGAGTAATCGATTTTTATTGAACACTGTCTTATAGTGGAAATTTCACATACATTACTTCTCTTAATCTTTTCCAAAAAAATGAGGATAGAAGATATTATTAACAATAATAAAATAAGAAATGTAATTTTAGAGACATTATTTTAAAGAGTATCTGAAGAACAGTTTCAGACTCCCTAAATGCATTTTATGGCTTAGTTTCTGTAATATGGGAGGAAGATTAAAAATATGTTTCTTTTAATATAATTTACAGCAACATGGTAAAGTAATTAGTGTGCCTAGAGGGCTGTAGATAATGAAAAACTCTTTATTAAACTGAAAATATGTTATTAGGTGACATAGTACATATTGAAGTGTTAGGTTTACTTATGTTTCAAGGGTTATATTGTCTAAGCAGTGAAAGAAAAAGTAATAATGAGGGAGCTCCACTTATCAGGCAGCCCTAAGAACTGGATCCCAAGTTAAAGATGTTGGATTTCCCATATGGTTTCTCTTAAAGCAAAATAGACCTGAATCATATAAAGTTGAACTCAGGTAATTGTTATATGGCTTTACAATATTTTATTTCCATTTATATACCTACAGTTTAACACTTAATGGGAAAAAGATCAGCTGACATCTCATTCAGCAATTCCTCTTTTTCTTTTGATTTGTGATCACTGTGTATGTTTCATGCCGAACAAGTCTTCTGTCCTTTGACCTTCTCTAGATCATCTCTCTTTTGTGCAACTTTTATGGTAGGTCTTTATTGAGTCTTTTTACCTTAACCTTCTATTTGTCACCCTTTAACCTTGTTAGCTCAGTACAGGCTGAGCATCCTCAGAAGCCAGTTGATATGGGCACATCTTTCTACCACCGCCTTTGAAATTTTAAGTGAGGGCAAGACCTGTTTTTTACATGTGCTGATGCTCAAGTTCTCTGGAAAATCTGAAGTCTGCAGCTGTTAGCTCAAGGACAACCCAGGGGAAATGTCATTTTCCTCCCAAACTTCTGAGGAAATGTCTCTGTGTTCAGTGTAGGAAGAAGGAAGAAGGGGAAGATAAAGGCACTATAACAGCCAACTCCCTGTATCCAAAAACTTTTCTTTTTTTTTTTTTTACTGGAAGTGAATAAGCTACAGGAAGGACATAATATCAAAATGTCATTTTTTTTTGTTCCCCTAGCAGAATAAATGTGCATCTATTTTAAAACAAGATAATTAGAAGACTTGCAACTTTAGTCAAGAAAGAGACCCGAAGTCAACTTTTTCATCCTTTAAATACCTTCACAATTTTTCTTCTTTGTATTTCAGAGATAGAATGATTAAGAACTCAAATAAAAATGGAAAATACATCAGAAAGGAGACATTTTCAGTGTCCTTCAGCAAACGAGTATGCATGTGTAGTGTCTGATAACCATATGCAAACAGTATTTTCTATGTATGAATCACCTTCCTTTCAGGCTGTTCTTTAACAGTTTATTCTCAAAGAATCTCATTAAATCCAGAACAAGTTCTATAATCACTGAGAATGAATGCCACTAAATATTTTTAAGGTATTTAAATAACAGAAAACCAAAGCCATAGTCTTAACTGGTCATAAAACAATCAGCATGTTTCAATCTTTTTTCTTGGTATATCTTCTCATGCATATATATATATATATATATATATATATATATATATATATATATGAATGACACTCTTTAATTGGTTAGAAATCTTATTGCTTACAAGCCTAAAATATAATATTAGAACATGTGGGGTAAAGTTTGGGAACAAGAAAGGAAAAAGTAGAAATTATTTAAAAACTGTCAAACTCTCAGGGAAAAGAATCAAACTAGTTGCACGTAGTTACAAACTACTAAATTTCCTGTTAGAAGAACCAAGAGACTCCACAGAGATATCCATGTACTCAGTTTCTTGTCTCATTGGTGAGACAAACCACTAGAAAAGTAGTATGAGATTTTATTGGCTATATTTATGAGTAAATCACAAAGATGGAGGCAGCATTTTCTGTGAGCTTTAAAGAAGTCTTAATTAGACTTTTAACTGAACCTTTAAATACAGGCTGCAGTTAAATTTCTGAAGAAGAGAAGCATGTTTCAAGTGATTGTGTGGGTTTTTGTGTGTGTAGGGGAATGAGGAGGTGGGCAGAGATACACCCCATCCAAGTCCTGAAGGGACATAAGCCTGGTGAGAAAGAACATTCCCATATATTTCTTGTAACACATTAGTGCAGAAAGCTTTACAGAGGTTTCTCCAATTTCGTAGGCAGAATTCTTCACTTCCCTATATACAGCACTATTGTGCCACTTCAAATCTTTATATTGAGGTTTAATATAAGTAATTATTTTAATCACTTAAGTACATTTTATTTTCAAAGAGGTCTCCCCATCCCATCTCAACTTGATAGTAGCTCCATAAGGCCAAGGTGTTTAACATAATACCAAAAACACTTTAGGTGCTGACTGAATACTTGTTAAGGGGAGGGAGGGAAAAGAGGAAGAGAAAGGGGAAGACTGTTTTACTGACTACTTACTAACAATCATCACTATAGGAAAAATGCTGTGTAGTTTTCTGCTTTTTGTTTTTGCATGTGTGAGATAAAATATTTTGCATTGAATAAAACAGCGTTGGTCAAACAGCCTTCTCCCAAAACTAAGTCAACTGGGAACGTGATTGGTTCAGATGAGTTAACTCATTTTGGCAACAGAGGCATGCAATGGCCTTTGTCACCTCTTCCTTGAAGTCACCTACCATGTCTATCATATTTATCATGTGTCTCTTTTTAGTAAGTGTTCTCTTGGATCATTTTTGTACTAAATAAGTAAGTACTAATATTGTTGGTAATAATTTTGAAAAACATTTAATTTCATGGTGTTTTGTGCAGAGGGTATTTAAAAACATAATAACCCAGACTATGATATATTTAATTGCTGTTATTAGACTAGGTTTTAATTAAGTATTCTAGTAGTTGTTGCATTGAAGGACTCACATTTCCAACCAGTCTACCTTAGAATTAATGGTGTCTATCATTGAATTGCTGGAAATTGAATTGGAAAATACTTTGGAAAAATAAATTTAATATACATGCTGTAGCTATCACTGAGTAATTTGTCACTGATCTCCACCCCTTAGAGAAAAAAATGTAAGTGTTAGTTAAATTAACATCATTTTTTATTATAAAATATGCTTAACAATCTCATGGTACCTGACAAGCTTTGAAAAGAGTAGGGAGTGTGAGGTTGTAGACTCATCACTGCATCTTCGACAAGGTGATATTCCCTTTTCTCTTCATTAACAATCTAACTCCCTTAAATACTAATTTTAGGACTCTCTTGCTGTAAGCTGAATAATGCCTACTCCAATAAAGGCAACTTAAAAGCCCTCAAGGAAAAAGAAAGAAAAAATAGCTGCCTTATAATAGACTCTGATAGGCTCTCTCAGTTCTCACTTAAAAGTCAAAGAAGCAGGTAGATTTTGAAGAACAAAAGTGTTAAACTGAACACTGTCTTTTTGTGGTAAAGGGGAAAGGTCACTGAAAAAGAATGCTTAAATTAAAATAAGTACAGAATTGTAAGATGAGATGTTCTTTTATACCTCCCTCTTTCATCATCACCTCTTCAGGGGAAATGTAATTTCTAATGTACAAATATTAACTCTTCTTTTTGGCTTAGGTTGAAAGAGCTATATGAAAATGACTAATATGAAAAATTAGACCTTAAGTAATATCTTGATTTATAACATGAAGGTACTTTGCTGGGTGAGAGGTTATAGCTATTGATCTGTAAAAGTTCAATAACATTAACAGAGATGGTGCGTGGAGCCACAAAAAGGCTGTGAAGATTAGAGCTTCCCTCTTGCTGGAGACCTGTATTCTTTTGTTAAAATGGATTTTACCATATCAGTGGGTCTCCATTGCAACACATTCTCACTGACTCCCTGGTGCAAATTTATACAAATAAGTCCACTTATTACTTTGTCATAATTTTCAATTTGATCTCAATAAGTTTTTCATATGCAATTCCCTTAAGTAATTTATCTTAACAAATTTACATTAATTTGATAATAGTTTACATCCTGATTATGTAACTGTTAGAAATATTTCAAGTAGAGAGTGCACACCACCATCAAATTAATATCATTTGAAGCAATAGAAAGTCTAAGAAAATGATACACATCTACTATACAATCATATTTACTCATTTTATATTTTATTTTATTTTATTATATACTTTTGATAGAGTATTTTCAACATTGTACATGTCTTGTGTTGGTTAAACATTTGAATGCAGGAACTTGCAGTTATAGGTCAATGTGACAAAAATATTGAGTACACACCATGTATGAGACTCACTAATATATGCTGGGGGTTGAGATCCCAGGGGCTAAAGACATCGAAACTGCTCTCTAGGAAGTAAGGGGACCCTAGAAAAAAAACACAGGACTACAGAACTCTGAAATAGTGAGATAACAATACAATTGCAAGTGCAATGCTTTGAGAATTTAGACAATAGAAAATGCTTACAGTTTTTTTGCCATGAAGGAGACAAAGGAGATAAAGAGAAACTTTATTTTTTATTTATTCCAATATAAAAATTTGATAAATAGGATTGCTTGCCTGGAAAAAACTACATATATATATATATATATATCGGCGGCGGCAGCCGTCCATCTCGAGAGACGATGGTGTAGCTTCTTAAGAGTCTATCTGCACCGCCGAGAATGGCTGTGCAGTCCGACTCGGGAGTGACACGGTACCGGTCTCCTCCCATGTTGAATCGACATCTTGCGATGACGCTGGAGTGTCCTCTCCAGTGAAGCTGAAGCTACAGAGCCTGGGCAGGGTGATATGGAGGGTCTGCTGTTGCCCATGCAGCAGACCCCCCCTCTCTTCGCAGCTGAAGGGTCCAAGGGAAAGACGGAGTCAATACAGCTTGGCTTCAGGTGCGCCGCAGGAGTTGCCGGTGTTGACTACAACGTCAAACCGCCTTAGGGACTCCGGCTCCGGATTTTCTGTCGGGGTTTACTCCCTTAGCCTTTCCCCTGAAGAGGTATGCCGCAAGGCAGCGGAGGTTTTTTGGAGTCAGAGTTTTCCTTCTCTGATGTGCCCTGACTGGAAAATCGAACCAGCGACACTTATATATATATATATATATATATATATATATATATATATATAGGAATGGTTATGTGTTATTTAGAGATGAGTTGCATGTTATCAGGGACCCAAGTAAAGAAAACCTGACATTTTCACCAGTGACCTATTAAATGTCTATGACATAGCAGGCCCTAAGTTAGGTCAACCAAATAGTAATACCAGACCAGATACAAGGAAAGCAGTGTCAGCTTCTACTTTCAGAAGAAGTAGTGGGAAAGAATTTGGGACTATATATAATCTATCAAAATAATTTAAGTACAATAATATTCTGATAGGAATTCATAATTTAAAATAATTCAGAGATTGTTTATATGAAATACACAATAGAGCTTCTGATCTTCCTGAATAAATGCTCCATTGGACTCCAAGAGCCCTGAACAATGGGCAGCACAAGCTCTGGTACATAGAAGATGCTCAGTAAATATTTTTTGAATGATAAAAAGACAAAAAAATATTGATTAAAAATAATTGATAACTTTAGTTTTTAAAAGTTCAGTAAGTGGGTAAGTTTACTCTGATACAGACTCATCCATGGTAAGTACGGTGTGATGGGACTAGTTTTTACTAAACCACAAGAGTCAATTGTTAATATTTTCAGGAATTTTAGAAGCAAGTTGATGACATGACGGTAGCTGGAAATCAACCACGATGAGGGTATTTGCACCACAAATGTTACAAGTGTTAAACATTTATCAGCAAACTTTTGATAAAATATTTCCAACATTGTACATGTCTTCTGTGGTTCCCTATATTTTTCTGAGTTTTAAATCTAGATTTATTCATCTAAACCTAGATCCCTGGGGAAATCTTTTTCATATTCAAGGACTATTTAAGAAGCCATTGTACATAGTTCAAATTTTGAAGCACCGAGTCAATTTTTCTCTGTGTTCTATTTTGAATTTTATATTTTTATTTTCTGCCTTGAAATGTGTGAAGCTCCTGCTGCATTCCTAGAACTGTTAATTGGCTCCCAAACATGTATTTTCTATTCATGGATTTATACCATAGTATCAAGTCATATACATTTCCTATAAAAGTGTAGTTTGCTTTTCTCTTGATAACCTTGCTTGTGATCCAGAAGTTGAACCCAAAATTTTAACTCTGTGATAGATCCTGCTAAGAACTCTGTATTCCTTGATTTTTAGCCAGCCTTCTGGAATAACAGTATGTCCTCATTCTTGATGTTCCTAACTCCAGCATCCCCTTGCCTGGACCATTCTTACCAAGTATTATCCAGAAGATGCTGCCTTGGTCTGCTATGCACTTCTGTTGCACCTCTGTGGTTCCCCCATCCTCACTACCTCATTCCTACAGACATATGAACACATCCTGTTAATCTTATTCACTGCCAGAAAATCTTGTGTGTAGTCAAATCCAGAACTAAATGCTTTGATGTGTTGAACCTGTTCTGACATTGTAGAAATGGTGACATGATCAGTTTGGTCATATCAGATTCATTAATTCATGTAGATCAAGTGTGATTAATTGACAAGATGGTAGCCACATGTAAATAGCTACTGGGCATTTGTTTACATGCAGATCATATCTAATTATATCTGTATCAAATGTTCAGGCAGTAAGAATTTTTTTTTTTTTTTTTGTAGCAGGCAGTAAGAATTTTATCTGGGAAAAAATGTTATAAGGTAAGTCCTTGTTCAGTACATTTCAAATCTCTTTTTTTACAAAAGTTCTAAATATTGTGCAGTAAATTATCTGACTCATTTTATAAAGATTTGACAACTATTCATACATAGAACAATAAATTATCCTTAATGGAAAAGAAATTGCATTAGCTAGAGCACTTGAAACTGTGCTTATTGATAATAGACACTAGTCTCAAAAGCAGTAATCTCTCTACTTACTTTCATTTTGATATACAATTGTTTGAGCAGGCAAAGA
Organism: Furipterus horrens; assembly: GCF_987537825.1. Lineage (NCBI taxonomy): Eukaryota > Metazoa > Chordata > Mammalia > Chiroptera > Furipteridae > Furipterus > Furipterus horrens. The sequence goes on from NW_028327171.1 coordinate 136,745,355, forward strand.
AGTGTCTCATCAAGCATGATAATGTTCCACTAGTTCTGCCAGCTGCAGAGTAAAACTACAGCCATAAAATATTTTGCTCTTCAAAAAGACACATGCCAAACCTCCTCACACTACTTTTCTCCACAGTAATTTATATGTGTATATTACATAAGTATTCAAAGATCTTTGAAACTTAATGCTGCCTCTCTGTGCTAATTTATATTAGGTAGATACCTCTTAAAATTTATCCTTGGAGAGCCTTTATATAAAATGTGCTCATTGTGGCAGAGCTTCTTAGACATATTGCAATAATTAGAAGTTCAGTGCATTCTTCTCTAAATATATTAGTTTAGCTGTGATGTGATATATGAGGGACATGAACTAACATACATTAAACACTCATATATGTCAGGTACTGTGCCTGTTCCTTATAATATAATGTGTCAAAAGTTCCAGGTAGAGGTTATAACATTCTTCTTACTGTTTTCCAAAATGTCTTACATTCATATTTTCATACATTCAACTCTCAGAGTAATTTTTTGTTATGCATGACTGATATTAGGATTGTCATTTTAGAGCTACCAAACACACCTAGAGAAATGCCTTGTGCATCACAGGATTCATTTTTGGCAAAGAACTACAACCATCATGCTCTGAAACAGCCTCTGCAACATATTTCCACTGAGAGAAAATGTTTTCCTTGTAGTGTTTATACACATATATTTATAAGCTCTATTTTATAATGAGAATTGACTTAAAAGATGCAAATAAAACAATGACTTAGATACAACTTTTTCCTTCAAGGAGCTCATAGCCCAGAGGAGAAGAAAACATGTAAATATATAAAGCAAATAATGATACTTGAAGTGTACTAAATCAGAATATAGGGGTTAGGGACAGATTCTAAGAGGAGTGATATTAATCTAGACTTTTGTGTGAGGGTCTTGTCCTTGTCAAATTATATAAATGGAGAAAAGACGGGAGAGTGAGGAGAGTGAGGATGCACTTAAATGCTTAGGGGTAAGTAGAGACCACCATGTTTGGAAAACCATAGACAGTTCAAAACAGCTGGGCCATAGAGTGAGTGGATGGGTTAGTTTTATTTTGCTCTGAGAACAATGAGAACTATGAATTCAGTGTAAGTGTTCAGACAACCAGTGTTGGCTTAAATGCAAATATTTAGATAGATGCCAATGACATTCTTAAAAATGCCTATGCTTCCCCATTGACATCCTACTGTTAAAAAACATTTCTCTAAGCAAACTGTGGTCATATATATGGTATGCTCCAAATATGACCTCTATTTCATTTTATCTCTATAAAGGATTCAAACAATGAATTATCTATATAATCTATCCCAACACCTGGTCATTCTAATCTATTATGTGGAAAGAAATGTCTATTCAATAAATCAATTACTTTTTAGCTTAATTTAATGAACTGCTTTGCACTTTAGTTTTTACTACTACACACATAATTTAAGAACACTAAAACCTTGATGATTCTTGAAATGATAATACTTTAGTAAAGCTAGATCATATGTTTATAGCATGAAAGTTAAAAAGGAAAAATAAAAAATGGTAAAATGAATCAGACCCAGGGGACACAGACTATGGGTAGAGAATAAGAAATTGACTTTCTGTCAAGATGGAGGTGTAGGTAAATGCAGCTTGCCTCCTTGCGCAATCACAGAAAAACTTCAGCTAAACTACAGAACAAATATTACTCAAACCATCCTAATAGAGCTGTATGGAAGTCCAACAACTAAGTAATTAAAGAAACCACATTATTCCAGACAGGCAGGAGGGACAGAGATGCAGAATGGGCTGGTCCCAAAGCCACATAGGGGGGATATAAAATGGAGAAATATATCAGGAGTGAGGGATACCAGCCCAACACCAAACCACACAGCCCAGGGTTCCAGCAGCAGGAAGTTAAGTACCCATAAATTCTGGCTGTAAAAAACTATGGAGGTTGGGTGAGTGGAAGAAATTGCAGGATTCTCAGGCATATCCTCTTGGAGAACCCCACACATGCACTTACTCTGACTCACTCCCTCTGGGCTGCAGAGCTGGGGCAACACCTTGAGGGCACCAGTGACATATGAGGAGGAACTGAAATATCTGGCATGAGTACTAGAGCTGGGGGACTGCTTCCTCCCATGCAGAACTGCAGACAGTGGCCATTATTCATTTTCTGAGCCCTCCCTCACACAGAACCACAGTGCAGTGTCAACATATCTGAGTGTTCATTCACCTGGCTCACATGGTTAGCCTCGCCCTGATGATTATCTAAGGCTCCACTTCATCTAAGCTGGTAAGAGTGGCTTTTCCATGTGAATGACTAGGCTAGGCACAGGCTTCAGACCTTCCTAAATCTACTCTAACAAGCAATAGCTGAGCACAGCCCCTATACTTCTTGCTGAGTGGCCCTAGGGTTGGCACTACCAGCAGTCATCTGAAGATTTCTTCATAGCTTCATAGCTAATGCAAAAGGACCCCAGAAAGAACACAGGAGGTGGCTGACCTTGACCCACACCACCCAGAAAACCCCAGAGCCTGTGCACCCAGCAGTTACAGACCATGTTGGAGCATCACCACCCTTTACAAGCCACAGAGAGAGATGGTTGCTGGCCAGTGGTCAAAGACAGTTCTACCAGCTGTCTGGCCTGTGTAAGTTCTTCCCATTGACCTGCTAACAGCAATCAAGAATCCAGAAATGTTCAGAATGGTGTAAGGAGCCTCTGGGACAACTTCAAGCATTCCAACATTCATTTCATAGGGATGCCAGAAGAGAAAGAGAAAGAGCGAAAAATTGGAAACTAATTTAAAAAATAAAGGAAAACTTTCCTAATTTGGTGAAGGAAATAACCATACAAGTCCAGAAAGCACAGAGTCCCAAGAATGTTGGGCCCGAAGAGGACCACACCAAGACACATCATAATTAAAATGCCAAAGGTTAAAGATAAAGAGAGAATTTTAAAAGAGGCAAGAGAAAAGCAGAGAGTTACCCATGAAGCAGTTTTCATAAGACTGTCAGCTGATTTCTCAAAAGAAACTGCAGGTTAGAAGGGATTGACACTAAGTGTCCAAAGTGATGAAAAGCAAGGACCTACAACCTAGATCACGCTATCCAGTGAAGCTATCATTTACAATTGAAAGGCAGATAAAGTGCTTCCCAGATACGGTAAAGTTAAAGGAGTTCATTATCACCAAATCATTATATGAAATATTAAAACGACTTACTTAATAAAAAGAAGCAGATAAAAACTATGAACATTAAATATTCAAGAAATACATAAATATTAATGATTTAATCCAAAGAGCAAACTAACCAAACAAGCAGAACAGAAACAGAATCCCAGATATAGAGAATATTGGGATTGAGACCCATTGAGAAGGGGCTTTGGGGAAAAGGGGGGAAAGGTGAGGGGATTAAGAAGTACGAGTTGGTAGTAACAGAATAAGCAGGGAGATGCTAAGAGCAAGTATAGGAAATGGAGTTGCTAAAGAACTTATATTCATGACCTGTGGACATGAACAAAGGAGGGGGAATCACTGGAGAGAGTTGGGGTGCTGGGTGGAGGAAGGAAAAGTGGGAAAATTGGTACAACTGTAACGGCATAATCAATAAAATAAAAAATAAATTTAAAAAATTATTTCTAATCATTGTCGAAGCTGGATGATGGATGCTGGATAATTTATTACACAGTTATCTCTAATTTTGTATGCTATTAAAAATTTGGTATCTTGTTTAATATTGGTTTCTTTATGATTATCAGTGAAAGTATCAATTTTGAGGTAGTTGGAGAATTCTTACCTCTGAAACATTAAGAGGTCTTATGACACTATTTATGTTTATAAGCCTAGCTTGTATCCTAATTTTCCCAAGTCAATACATAACATTACTTTGATCTTAATAAAAATTTCAACAATATTTACTTTTTCTATAGGTAAAATATTGAATTCTAAAATTAATATAAAAATGAAATATTCAAGAAGAGGTAAGAAAACTCTGAAAAATTAGATAAATTGAGCAAGTAACTAATTAACACAAAATACTAAAAAGACTTAAGCATGAGTATGATTTAACTGTTCAGTTCTGGAACATAAATCAAAAGAAGATTCTAAAAAAAAAAAAATAGCACCAACTAGCTTCATTTCTTCAATATGTTAATGTCATGCATAAGAAAACACACATACAAAAATTAGTGAAACTGTTCCAGATACAGCTCCTTTCTTCAAGGAACTTAAACACACATAATAAAAACAAAACAAAATAGAATATGTGATATCTAATTGGATCCTGATTTTTATTAAAGCACATTTTGGGGGCAGTTGGGTAAATTTGAATATGGGCTAAATATTAACTACCATCATGGTTATGTAAAGAATATTCTTGGCTTGAGAAGACAATTCTGAATTACGTAGGAATGATATTTTATTATTCTGCAACTTCAGAAATCTAAAATGCAGGGTACTATGGCCTGAAAATCTCCAGGATTTGCTGAAGTCTAGTGATCACGACTTAGTGATACTTTGTGTGCTTGCAGACTCAAGGATATAAAAGTTCATGACCAATCACCAGTCCTCCATTGCCCATAGACACTTAAGTTACTAAGAAAGCAACAGAGTAGTTTAATGAAAGACTAATGTGTCATGTAAGTAAAGGTTCACATTGATAATAGCAAGAGATGTCTGTCTCTAAGGGAAGGCAAAGTAGGTTGCCAGGTGTAAGCCTGTTTAGGCTCTATGTGTATATGCCCTATTCCATGGGATTCTGGAATCATATAGCTTCTGCCTGACTAAACTCATGGTTGTCTTCTCCAAAATTATCTGAAAGTAATGTACTGTGATGCTTATGGCATTAAGTTATAAATGAAAGAAAGATATATATCATAGATGCCCCTGATACCATGTATCTGTTTTTTAGTATATTTTATTGTTTATGTTGTTACAGGTGCCCCAATTTCTTTATCCTTTGCTCCCACCTTCCAAGTAACCCTCTTGCCTTCTGCAATCCCTCCCCCCGCCTTAGTTATTGTCCAAGGGCCATGCATATAAGTTCTCTGGCTTTGCCCTTTTCTATATTAGTCTTAACTTCTCTTTGTCTATTTTGTATTTACCAATTATGCTTCTTAATCCCTGCACTATTTCTCCATTTCTCCCCCTCCTCCCTCCCAGCTGATAACCCTCCAAATGATCCCTATACCTATGATTCTGTTCCTATTCTGGTTTTCTTAGTTGGATTTTGTTTTTATTGTTTAGATTCAGTTGTTGATAGTTGTGAGATTTTGTCATTTTAAAGTTCATAGTTTTGATCTTCTTTTTCTTAAATAAGTCTTGTTAACATTTCGTATAATAATGGCTTGGTGATGATGATCTCCTTTAGCTTTATCTTGTCTGGGAAGCACTTTATATGCCCTTGCATTCTGAATGATAGCTTTGCTGGATAGAGTAATCTTGGTTGCAGGTCCTTGCTTTTCATCACATTAAATACTTCTTGTCAGTCTCTTCTTGTCTGCAAAGTTTCTTTTGAAAAATCAGCTGATAGTCTTATAGGCACCCCTTTGTAGGTAACTCTCTGCTTTTCTCTTGCTTCTTTTAAGATTCTCTCTTTATCTTGAAACTTTGGTATTTTAATTATGACGTGCCTTGGTGTGGTCCTCTTTGAGTATCTTTTTAGGGACTCTCTGTGCCTTCTAGACTTGTATGTCTATTTCCCTCACCAAATTTGGGAAGTATTCCTTCATTATTTTTTCACATAAGCTTTCAATTTCTTGCTCTTCCTCTTTTACTTCTGGCACTCTTATGATTCAGATGTTGGCACATTTAAAGTTGTCCCAGAAGTTCCTAAGCCTCTCCTCATTTTTTTCAATTCTTGTTTCCTCATTCTGTACTGGTTGACTGTTTTTTTTCTTCCTTATGTTCCAAATCATTGATCTGAACCCTGGTTTTCTTCCCTTCTCCATTGGTTTTGTGTGGATTTTCCTTTGTTTCTTTTATTATATCCTTCACTTCTTCTTTTCTGCATTTGCCATACTTAAGCATATCTGTCAAGCCTGTGAGCATCTTTAACACCAGTGTTTTGAACTCTATGGCTGTTAGATTGGCTATCTCTTCACTGCTTAGTTCTCCCAGGATAACCTTGATCTGTTCTCTCTTTTTGGCCATACTTCTCTGTCTCCTCATCTCAACAGGCTCCTGCATATGTTTGCTCTGTGTCTTAGGTGGAGCTGTCACACCTGTTATGGTGTAAGGGGTAGAGCCTTAAGTATTCACCAGTATGGGGCAACCTGTTTCATCATGTTGTGGCACTGTATGTGGAGGAGCGGTCTGAGAGGGAACAATGCCACTTGCTCAGCACTCGCCCCTCTTCCAGGTACTTCTCCTGCTTCTTGTATGGGACTGGCTCCCCTCTAGTTGTTGTCCTGGCCATTGATCCCAGGGTGGGTGCATCTGTGGATATTCTAGGACCATGGGGGCCCTTTAAACAATTGGACTCTGCTGAGAGACCAGCAGGTTCGTCCTCCTTTGCAACCCCCACTGTTTTTCACAGTCAGAAGCAATGGGGCTTTATTTTCCCCAGCGCTGGAACCATGATCTGCACAGTCTACTCTAGTGTTGGAAACACTCCCCAGGTGTCCCTCCCTACTCTTTAAAATGTGTGACTGCACATTCCACTAGCCTGCCACTGCTGCTGCTGCTGGTGCCACCACATCTCGTCCTCTCTGACCTGGCTCTGCCACTCTTACTTGTCTGGATGACTATTTCTTCTTTATATCTTTGTTTGTTGGACTTCCATGCAGCTCAATTTTCTGGAACTTCTGGTTCTATAGTTTTGAGATAATTGTATTCCTTCTTAGTTGTGGAGGGAGGTGCAGCATGTTTGTCTAGGCCTCCATCTTGGCTGGAAGTCCCATATGTAAATCTGTTTTATACATCTTCTCAGAATTGGTTCTGAGAGGTATGGAGACATAAGCTGACAAGTTACCCTGCTTTAAATATTACTATGCACTTGAAAATAAATAAATATTACTATGTACGTGACATCAGGCCTAGTGAGAAAAAGAGCATTTTATTCTCCCAGATAAATGAAAAACAGCAGTGTCATTTTCTTGGTTTCTGATACGTAAGTGAAATTTTAGCATCTACTTTAACCTGAACATTTTCACAAAAACAATTTTGTCCCTGACTTTTGCTTATGGTGTTGTCTGAAGATATGACAAATCATTCTAAACATCATAATCATTTTCAGTTTTTCCACTATAAACACAATAATGTATACTTGGTAACTGTGGACATTTTGTGCTTTTTAAATGCTTGTTGTTTATTTTAGTTTTTTCAATGTCTGACTCTCTTCTGTTTTTACAAGTAAACTTTTCCTTCCTTTTTCTAGGTGATTTTTGCCTCCAAATTTTCCTTTGAGATGAAGACTGCATATCCAAGAGGCAGGTCATAGGAAGTTGGTGTCAGCAATGCTTTTGCAGCAGCAGCAACCCCCACACCCACTGAGATGGGAGACAATGTCAGCAACAGAGGGGAAAATCTAGGCAAATGCTAGACCAAGAGGAACTGAGACCGTCAGTGCAGATGGCAGGAAAACTTCAACAGTGGTTCTATGGCAATAATGGTGGGCAATAGAGGCGGAAGGAATTCTGCTAGCTTAATTCTAGAGGGTTCCAAGGCCAGTTTAATCAACAGTATAAAAGCATTAGGAGGTACCTTAACTGTCTACAGGCCACCAGGATCAGGAACAATGAAAGTAGATGTTTTGTAGGGGACAGGGCAACAGAAGAGAAGAGGAAATCTCTGTGAAAGAAGATTTAGGATATTAGAGGCAAGGCCACAATGATAATATCTGTTTCCTATGCTAATTCTTGGTTTTAACTGTCCTCAAATATTAGTGAAAAAACAGTAATGCTGATGCATATAAATATGCAAGTAATATCCTTTAACAAGTCCACAAGCATGGTGTTCAGTGGGCAATGAATTAGTCATTTGCCTTCTGGAGTTTGGCCTGATAGAATATCAGGTAACTTTTTCTGGTTTCATGGAAGTATCATTGAGTTAAAAGTGACCTTGCAAAGGAGTTTCTTAAGACCTAAACTAAACCAGATGCAGTTAAGATCAGAACAGCCATAGATACAGAAGCACCTGGTAAGTTTGCCACTGGGTCTAGGTGGATTGTGCCAAGGCTGGCTTTCTGGGAGGGCCACCCATACATTCGCATAGCACCTTTGCTCAGAAGCACCCTGCACTTAATTTAAGGTTCTGTTGTCACCGCCTAAATATTCTTAATTTTATTTTGATCTTGTGTTTTGTAAATGAAGGCTGACAATGGAGTATGCACATGGGCAAAGGGGATACATGCAACAAGCATGTGTTTGTTGCCCCATTTACATTTAGTGAATGTACTGTCCTGGGAGCACAAAATTCCAGTGGACACATAAGTTTTGGTAGTCCAGCAAGGCTCAAGAGTTCACATGAATTGTGTTAGCTCTCTGTCTAAAAGGCAAAGGCACTGACAGCCTTTAGAGGCCATGCATGCCATTTGAACCAGGACTCATCTGAAATACAGAAAGAAGGCAACAGTGTTGTAACACCAATGACCAAAGCATCTTGTCATATTCATTTTTACTCATATTACTGTCCTGTACTAACAAATCACTTATGCCAACAATGATGAGATAGATCAGGAAAGAGAAAAGTTTATGCAACCCATGATTCCTTTTTCTTTCAATTTTCCTTATTTATCAGTAAGCAGAAAGTAGAGAATGTTACCTGAATAGCATGTAGAAAGAGTGCAATAAAAAAAAAAAAAGTTTAGTTAATTTTTTACATTTTCACTGTTCTGGTAAGAATGAAACACATATATATGCATGAGCTGGAAAATACGAATTGTATAATTTGGGAATTGCACATATGAGATAAATGGTTATGTTTGCATTTAAAACTGGCATTGCACAATATAAAAACAATAACATTCATGCTAATAATTTTAATTTTAATAATTGAAATTAGAACAAAATTAAATGGCAAAGAGTGCCATGACATATAGACATACAACAGAGCAAAGGAAGTGCTTTACATTTTAATACCTTTAGTGGAACATTTTCCCCTGCTTTTCAAACAAAAAACTCCACATTTTTCTGTTGCCTTGGCCCTTCCCAATGTACTGAGGAGGTCAGAGTAGAGACTCCTACCCTTTAAGGGGAACCAGTTTTGCCCAGAGGTGAGAAAACTTGTACACTTTCCACTCAGAGAGCTGAGAATTCAGAGTATTTTGGAAAAAGGCATGTATACCCAGAAGTGACAAAATAGTAACTGCTATCAAAATACAGGGAGAAATTTCTGCATAAACAAATAAAACCTTTCCTTTCAAAGTGTGAAACATAATTCTAAGGAAAAAAAGAATTTTAGCATATGCATTTAGCATAACCTAAACATTTTTTTCCAAAAACAAACATCAAAACAAAGCAAAAATTCATGGAAAAACAATAATAACCAAGAAAACCTTAAAAAATTAATGAGAAACTAACAAGGTTGGGCCAAATATTATAGGCAAAAAATCTTTTGCTACAGTTTTGCAAGTACAATTAAAACTGTTCTTAATCATAAATAATGAGTTTATGAGGAATATGGAAATAATTTAGTTTCATTAGAATACAACGTGTAATGATCTCTAGAAACAGACTTACAATTTTCTTTCTCACTGTTTTTTTAAATTAAGAACAAAGTAACTGTTTTTTTACTATATCAACGACATTATAGTTGAAAGAGTGAACCATCTCTGGAGCTACAGCTAACCAAGACTGATGTCAGAGCCACAGGGATTCATGGGTGGAAATGTGTAGCTTGTGAACAAAACTTCTCTACTCTAAAAAGTAAGAGAAGTTGGAAGGGAAATTAAATAAATTTATACTAATGCCTGGAGAAAATAAAGCATTGTCAATATTTTTTATGAGAGAGCACCACACTTTGCAAGTGTTGAACCTTGTGAATGAGTTTACTGTCTTTGTGTGCTTCATTGGCCAAGGATTCTTAAGATCCCTGCGTTAATACTGTATAGGGCTTTAGCAAAAGAAAGAACCTGTTTAAATACCAATACTGCCACATATCAGCTATGTGAGTTAGAGCAAACTATTTAGTCTCTGCAGCCCTTGATTTCTATAGACATAAAACAGGGATAAAGAGTACTTATTTTTCAGGGTTGTCATGAACTTTAAATGAGTAAATAGGCATGAAGGACTTATCCTAAAGGCTAACATAGATGAGCTAATTGTAATTATTGATATATATGTACTCAATTATTCCTACACATATTATAATTATTACTGTGTTTTCATAGTCAATAAATAGTTGCTATTATTATTATAAGATGATTGTATTGCTAAATAACATTATAGATTATACCCCATGCAGCTAACATTACAATTATGAAAATTATCTCTTATTGCATGGTTAAGGACACTGAGATCACACATTTAATTATTTCCTTTGTTTGAAGCAGATGACCCAGAGGGCAGTATGTTGTGTGAAGGGGTTTAATAACAGAGCACTTTCCACCGAGATGAGCTGCTGAGAGGTGACCCTTTAAAATATATGTCAGAAGAAAAGCAAGCTTTGATTGATGGGGGCAGTGAAGAAAATACAGAAATATTTAATCCACAGAATGCTCAATCCACAAAGAAAACACAGTGAACCCCATGGAATCTGTGAACTGTTTGAGAGATCTGGGGACCTTTAGAAAATTGTGGTGATAGAGGGATGGAAAAGGTAAAAATTTAGAAAGTACAAGTGGTAAACAATAAGAGTTTTTGAGGTCACCTTTATTTATTAGTTGGATGTAAAATGGACTTGAGAATAAGAATTAAATTTGGCAGAGGAGAGTAAATTTATATTAGGAGAGTAAGGAGCTCTATTTTTATCAAAATAGAAATCAGATTTAAGCTTTGGAGAGGTTAAGTTTCCTTCTTCTTTCTCTTCTTTCCTCCCTCCCTCCCTCCCTCACTGCCATCCTTCCTTCCCCATCACCTGATAATCTCCAGCTTACTCTGAGTACTAAATACATGTCCATAAATTCGTGGTTGAGTTCACTGTATCATCTGTCTGGACACCCAGATACATTTCTCAGTAGGCAATGGTGCTTACCTCTGGACAGACTAATTATTCTTTAGTGGTTCTCAGGCTTTATCTAAGTATAACCAAAGAATATGACACTTCCATTAGTACCCATAGCCCACAATAACAAAGATTTCCAGAGAATGGAGATATAACCAAAAGCAGGTCCTGCTACCTGCCACTATGAAAGCCAATACTTGAGAGGCAGGTGCTGATATAAAGGAAAGTGGTTTATTTTCATGTGCCAGTCACCTGGAAGACGGGAGACTCAAGTCTCAAAGTCCATCTCCACATCTCAGTGGAGGCAGAGGTTTTTATGAAGAGGGAAAAGGGAATAGAACAAAGAGATCAGGGAAGGGATTGAACAGTTCTCTTCATGCAGATGAGCACAGTTCATTTCAATAAGGCAAGTGATGGTCCACTGTGCATCAGCCTGGTTGTTATCCCGGCTGCACATCATCCTGCTTCCATGTCATCCTGGCTCCATGGATAAAGGTCAGCAAATCTCCCAGAGCTGGGATGCCTGAAGTTTGGAGTCTGTATCTTTTAAAATTAGTTCCTAGGATTCTTATACAAACTTTCTATTCATCTACAAGCTATAGATTAGTCAAGAGTCAGCACTAATAGAAACAATGTCAAAAGAATGGTGCGATGAGTTACAACTTTCCACTGTTAACATTTTCCACTGTTAAAAATCCCCACTGTCAAATTTTCTTCCATTTCTATGGAAATTAGATGGTTGTAGCCAAAATATTTCTGAAAATTTTAAAATTCAAGATCCAGTCTAGTTCAAAGGTGAAAAATAAAATTTTACAGATGATTAACTAGAGTATAATTTCCATAATTATGCATTATAATGTTTATAGAAACACAATTTTTCTCCTAAAATTACCCTAATTTTTATCAAAAAGCCAAATCAAGGCCAATTCATTTTTTGTATTAAGTCCAGTTTTAGTTCGGCCTGATTATTTGCATGAACATGACAGGAATTACAATTGATCATATAGGCTCTCTGATATCTGCTTTGCTGGAATGTTACAAGGAATTTTCAGATTGAACTTTAACCCCACAGGGCAGAGAAGCCAAGTCAAACCGTTTCCATCAGGCTTTGCCTCCAATACCAATTGTTCTGGGTAAACTCCTCAAGTTCTCAAGTTTCTTGCCATTTCCCAGGAAAGAAACCTTTACTCCTTACTTGGAAATACTGCCATGAACCATATAAATAAACAAGGTGCCAAGCCATTACTCCAAGGAGTTTTTAACAGCTTCAACATCAATCTTTATTCCCTAAAGCTTTTTGCTGACATCCAGAGTCTAGGCATGGACATGACATCTTAGTCAAAGTTTTAGTTAATAGAACCACAATTGGAAACTGGAAGAAATCAGATTCCTATTGAATTTATGCAAAGAAACATATTGTCATGAAAATAACAATATTCACTTAAGAGTTTCCAAGTTCTGGAGGGATCACATAGGGAGAAACATATAAATGCTTCAATATTGTTATAATTTACCACCTTGCTCTAAGAAAATAAACAACATTTAAAAAATTAGCAATATTTTGAACAAAGTCACAAGAACAATAATTATCTTCTGTTCATTTAGTCTCACAATCAATTTTTACTTATCCTGATTATTCACAAGTATCTCTATGAGTTCAATCATTCATCAGAACCATACAAATCCCATTTATTTCAAAGGTATGACCTGTAAATTTATTCTCAAAAATTCATATTTGGGAACAAATCAGAGACCTTTCCATGAATGTTTCTGAAGATGTAACATATTTGCAAATACATCAGAGTAAAACAATGACTATCTTTAAATGACAAAAACATATTTAAAATGACATGGTTATAGATCAAATTACTTTCCAATTGACAAAAGAATTTGCTTTTTTTTGCAACATTTTAAGTTAACACTAAAAATTACAAATGAAAGTATATCAGAATAAGAAATTAATTAACTTGTCACCAACTATCCATTTTACCCGATGTTTCTGTTGGGAAATAACAATTGGTTTTAAAAAACAAAGGGAGGACTTCCGGCCAAGATGGAGGCTTAGACGGACACACTAGGTCTCCCTCTACAACTAAAGAGGAATACAACTACTTCAAAACAAAGGATAACTAGAAATTCCAGAAAATAAAACTACACGGAAGTCCAACATATGAAGTTATAAACCAGCGGTGCCATTTGGGCAGGTAAGAGTTAAAGAGGGCAGTGCTGTTTGCAGTCGCACCTGGCTGCGCAAGCCCCTGGCGGGCGGCCAAGCCCCTGGCGGTTCGCGACTCCGGCGCTGGGGAGAGCGGCCGCCGCATTGACTTGAACAGTGAGGCCCAGGGGGGCGGGAGGACGGATCCCGGTCTCCTAGCGGAATAACTGTGTGAATCCATCTTGGACCCCCGCCCCCAAAGAAAGCGCCACAGGGCTGCGAAATAGGTCGCGGACAGGCAGGCGCCGGTCGCTAATTTGTGACGCGTACACAGGCACTGCCCCCGACAGCCGGCCCAAGAAAACAAAACGCATCTGTCAAAATGAGGCAGGCAACTATAGAAATACCAGTAACACAGCTCACCAGGCAGCAGATAGAGAACCTGACAGATGAACAGATAAGAAACCTGTCAGAGGCTCAGTTCTGGGCCATTGTTATCAGGTGGCTTACAGAATTCACAAAAGAGCAGGAAAAAGATATGAAAGAAGCGAAAAACTTTCATAACAAAAGGAACAAAACCGCATACGAGACAGAAGGAAAGGAAATAAAATCCAGAGTTCATTTCAACAAACTGGAATATGGAGAAGGAACAAGCAGTCAACCAATGCAGCGAGAGGAAATGGGAAGCATCAATGAAAGGATCAGAAACCTCTGGGACAGCTATAAAAGGCCCAACATAAGAATCATTGGTTTGCCAGAGAATGAGGAAGATGAACTAGAACTTGAAAAATTGAGTGAAAATATAATAAAGGAGAACTTCCCAGACTTGGGGAAGGGAATAGACCTGCAGGTCCAGGAAGCAAGGAGAGTTCCCAAGAGACTGGACCCAGGGAGAACCACTCCAAGACACATTATAATCAAAATGTCAAAAATTAAAGATAAAGAGAGAATCTTAAAAGCAGCAAGAGAGAAGAAAAGAATTATGTACAAAGGGGTCCCAATTAGACTATCAGCTGACTTCTCAAGGGAAACCCTACAGGCAAGAAGAGACTGGCAAGAAATATTCAAAGTAATGAAAATCCAAAACCTACAACCACGAATACTCTATCCAGCGAAATTGTCATTCAGAATAGAAGGACAGAGAAAGTGTTTCCAGGACAAAATAAAACTGAAAGAGTTCATTAGATCCAAACCACTGTTATATGAGATGTTAAAGGGACTGGTTTAAAAAAAAAACAGAAGCGACTTCCGGCCAAGATGGAGGCTTAGACGGACACGCTAGGTCTCCCTCTACAACTATAGTGGAATACAACTACTTTAAAACAAAGGATAACTAGAAATTCCAGAAGGTAAAGCTACACGGAAGCCCAACATATGAAGTTATAAACCAGCGGTGCCATTTGGGCAGGTGAGAGTTAAAGAAGGCAAAGCTGTTTGCGGAGCGGCGGGGCGGGGCGGCGAAAAATCCTGGAGGCAATCGGGCCCCTGGCGTGCGCGACTCCAATCAAGCCCCTGGCTTGCGCGACTCCGGGCGCTGGGGAGCAGCCGCAGCATCGCCTTGAACAGTGAGGCCCAGGGGGGCGGGAGGACGGATCCCGGTCTCCTAGCTGAATAACTGTGTGAATCCATCTTGGACCCCCGCCCCCACAGAAAGCACCACAGGGCTGCGAAATAGGTCGTGGACAGGCAGGCGCCGGCGGTCACTGATTTGTGACGCGTACGCAGGCACTGCCCCCTGCCCCCGACAGCCGGCCCAGGAAAACAAAACGCATCTGTCAAAATGAGGCAGGCAACTACAGAGATCCCGGTAACACAACTCACCAGGCAGCAGATAGAGAACCTGACAGATGAACAGATAAGAAACCTGTCAGAGGCTCAGTTCTGGGCCATTGTCATCAGGTGGCTTACAGAATTCACAAAAGAGCAGAAAAAAGATATGAAAGAAGCGAAAAACTTTCATAACGAAAGGAACAAAACCACATACGAGACAGATGGTGAGGAATCCAGAGTCCATTTCAACAAACTGGAATATGGAGAAGGAACAAGCAGTCAACCAATGCAGCGAGAGGAAAAGGCAAGCAACAATGAGAGGATCAGAAACCTCTGGGACAGCTATAAAAGGCCCAACATAAGAATCATTGGTTTGCCAGAGAATGAGGAAGATGAACTAGAACTTGAAAAATTGAGTGAAAATATAATAAAGGAGAACTTCCCAGACTTGGGGAAGGGAATAGACTTGCAGATCCAGGAAGCAAGGAGAGTTCCCAAGAGACTGGACCCAGGGAGAACCACTCCAAGACACATTATAATCAAAATGTCAAAAATTAAAGATAAAGAGAGAATCTTAAAAGCAGCAAGAGAGAAGAAAAGAATTATGTACAAAGGGGTCCCAATTAGACTATCAGCTGACTTCTCAAGGGAAACCCTACAGACAAGAAGGGACTGGCAAGAAATATTCAAAGTAATGAAAATCCAAAACCTACAACCACGAATACTCTATCCAGCGAAATTGTCATTCAGAATAGAAGGACAGAGAAAGTGTTTCCAGGACAAAATAAAACTGAAAGAGTTCATTAGATCCAAACCACTGTTATATGAGAAGTTAAAGGGACTGGTTTAAAAAACAGAAGCTAGGGAGATGAAACAAAGGCAAACGAAACAGGCAACGAGAGTGGAAAAGGAACTGTGGGTAAGGGAAACATAGTGGGGGGAGGCCAACAGGGAGGGGGAGTGGGGAGAGGGAGGGAGATGATATAGGAATTGGGGATCATGGTAGGAGGGAATGGAACAGACGGAGAGAGGTTGGGAGGAACTGTAAGCACAACTAATGGACATAATCTAAAAGGGGGGGACAACTGGAGGGAGGGGGCCACCGGGTGGAGGGGAGCAGAGGGAAGGGAAAGGGGCACAAATGTAATATTTTAATCAATAAAACACATTAAATCTGAAAAAAAAAAAAAAAAAAGCTAGGGAGATGAAACAAAGGCAAACTAAATAGGCAACGAGAGTGGAAGAGGAACTGTGGGTACGGGAAGCATATTGGGGGGAGGTCAACAGGGAGGGGGAATGGGGAAAGGGAGGGAGATGATATAGGAATTGGGAATCAAGGTAGGAGGGAATGGAATAGACGGAGAGAGGTTGGGAGGAACTGTATGCACAACTAATGGACATAATCTAAAAGGGGGGGACAACTGGAGGGAGGGGGGCCACCGGGTGGAGGGTAGCAGAGGGAAGGGAAATTGGCACAAATGTAATAATTTAATCAATAAAACACATTAAATCTGAAAAAAAAAAAAAAACAAAGTGAGGTTTTGGCTTTTTCACTTGTCATTAAAATTATCATTTGTTTTACCATCTGTGTGCCATTCTCTTTCTTTCTTATTTTTCTCCTCAATTTCCATTTCCCTTCTTGAGTTTTCTACCCCAAATGTCCTTTCTTCCTGTAATAGATCTCTCTTTTTTTTATCCTTTCTCACTTTTTTTCACTTTCTCAATTCCTTCATTTTTTTTTTTTGCTTCTTCTTTCTACACAATCCTTCTTCAGCTTGCACGACCCTTTTTGACCTACACAGAACCTCTACAACTTTCCTACTCTCTTTTAGTTTGCCCTTTTAACTCATCCAGAAATTAGAAAATTTACTTTTAATTCTATTTCCTTCAAAATATATTGCCATAATTTATACCTTCTATTACTAAAACCATATATTTTCCCAACTTAAATAGAATTTTTAATTTTTAATGATGACTCAAAGTAACTAGCATTCTTTAGATTTACAAGTTTTTGAATAAATTTCATATCATTGAGAAACATTTTTCTTCCATTGGCAAATACATTTACATTTTTATTCTTGGTGACTACTGTATTTTTTAGTGTGCTCAAAAGTGAGCTGTTTCATTATCTAGTGACTTTGACAAATTTAGAAGGCTTGAGAAGACGGAGGGAGAGATATTAGGCTTGGCACAGCTTGAGCTGCTTAAATTTTTTTAAATGCCCATTTTTTCCTCTTTTCCTTTTCTTTCTGAGTTTTACTGTCTGAGAAGGAAGTGAGATCTTTCCCCCTCTTTAAACCCTCAATTTAAATTCTTTCTGAGTAGAATCCTTATGATGTTACAACATGAAAGCTTGCACATTAGAGTCTTATTCCATTTGGCAGACCTTTGGCAAGACAATTTGAGATCAAGAATGAGCTGTTTCTTTTTTCTTTTTTCCAAAACAGAAACAAAAATAAAATCTAAAACAAAGACAAAGTTCAAACAAGTACTTTCAAACTAAATCCTTTTAAAGGAGGGACTGGGACATTAGCCTTGAAATTTTATCTCACACCAACCTGTACTACAAATGACCCTGATAAGACCCAAATAGCAGAGACAGAGGATTCCAAGTGTATACAAAACAGCAAAGATCAAACCAGTCCCTCTAAGATAAGAAAACAAGCAAAGCAACTGTAACCAAAACAGACAGATGGAAGAAATGGACAAGAGCTCTCAAACAGAAATAGACTTCTTCTCTAAAGGAAGAGAGAAATAAAAATAATAGACAATTAATAAAACAGTATCCAACAAGAAAAGCAAACAATATTCAAACCAATTCCAAAAGAGTGCTCCAACCAAATCACATACTGGGGAGCTGGGATTTTTTTTTTTTTTTTTTCTTGTCAGTGAGCCACACCTACCACTGACTGACACCTATGATTCAAAGAACCCAAGTGGCAGGGCCAGGGATCCTCACTGTACACACCAGAGGCATACACAATCTGGGCTTGTCAGCCCACCAACCACCTATTTCCTCTCACCAGTGAAGTGTTTAAAAGCGGATGAGGTCTTGAGAGGAAGAGCAGGAAGAGTCCCTGAGATAAAGAGCTCTCAGCCACTGTTGGGAAGTTTCTGCAATCCCTGCCATAGAGTCAGCCAGCCACAAGCAGCCAGGGCCCCGAACCCAGGCCTTCTGGGCTTTATTGGGGTCCACATAGTCCCATCTGGAGTAGCCAAAAACTGTAACTGAAAGCTGGTCCAGCTGCCCGCTGTTACAAAAAGCCACATTGCTGCTGTAAAGGAAAGTGATTTATTTTCAGGTGCCAGCCACCTGGAAGATGAGGAACTCACATCTCAAAGCCCATCTCAGTGGATGCAGAGGTTTTTATAAGGAGTCAGAGGGGAATTGAACAAAGTGATCAATGGAGGAGGTTGAAAATTTCTCTATTTGCAAACAAACACAGTCCATTCCAATAAGGCAAGTGATGGTCCAATGAACATCATCCTGGTTTAGTTATCCTGGTTTTAAATCATCCTGGTTTTACTTTATTCCTGCTCCATGTCATCCTGGCTCCATAGATGAAGGTCAGCAAATCTCCCAGAGCTGGGATGCCTGAAGGTTGGTGTCTGTATCTTTTGAAATTAGTTCCTAGGATGCTTATGCAAACATTCTTTTCACCTACAAGCTACATATTAGTCAGTCAGCACTTACAGAAACAATGTCAAAAAATAGTGGGGTGGGTTACAATTTCCCACTACTACAATTGTCCAATTTTATAGGGAGAATAAGAGAAGTTCTTAATGTGAAGAACTAGTATAAATTGCTGCTCTTTTATATGATTCTTCTGTTTTTGAAGAAAGTGTCATAAATTTCTGCAGAAGAATGGTCAATAGTATGAGAAATTGTTTTGGTATACTTATAAAAGAAAAAAAGCAAAAAACATTTTGTGTATTATAATTTAAATTTTAAAAAGCAATCTATGCATGCAAAAATGAGACAAAATATAAATAGTAATTACATATGCCTGGTTGAAATTACAGTTAATTTTTAACATAAATTTTCCAAATAGTCTATATAACAATATTTTAACAGTGTTTTTGAGATATCATTTATACAACATAATTCACCCATTTAAAACTGTATGTAACTCAATGTTTTCATTTTTGTGTATTGACAGACTTCTATAGTCATCACAATCAATTTTAGAACATTTTGGTCTACCTGCTCCCCCCACCCAAAGTATAAAGGAACTCCATCCCATAAGCAGTCAGTTTTCACTATTCCTGTACCCCTGACCCAATTTGAAGCAGCCATTAAGTACTTCCTGTCTATGGAATTTCCTTCTGGACATTTCAAATATATGGTAATCAGTGTCTTTTGTATCTGGCTTCTTTCAGTTAGCTTAATGTTTGAAGGTTTATTCACATGATAGCATGGATCAGTACTTTATTCTTTTTTTATTGTGAATAATATATTTATGGGTATATTACAATTTGTTTATCCATTTATTAGTTGATAGCTATTTAAATTGTTCCTATTTTTGGTTATTATAAATAAGACTGTTATAAATATTAATGTACAGTTTTTGCATGAATGTATATTTTTATTTTGGGGGAGTATATACCTGGGAGTGGAATAAAAAGTTGAAATCCTTATACATTGCTGGTGAAAATTTAAAACAGGATAGCCACTTTGAAAGTAGTTGGACAGTCCCTCAAAAAGTTTATAAAATTATCAACTGATAAAATACTATGAATATATTTTAAATATTAAAATATTAGACTTCTGGCCAAGATGGAGGCCTAGAGAGACACGCTGGGTCTCCCTCCATAAATAAGAAGGAATACAACTACCTCAAAACTAGAGACAACCAGAAGTTCCAGAAAACAAGCTGCATTGGAGTCTAACAAACAAATACATAAAGAAGAAATACTCATCTAGAGAGGGAGGAGGGGGAGAGTCCGGGCAGAAAGGACGTGGTATGGTGGCGGTGGCAGCAGCAGCAGTGGCAGGCTGGTGGAAAGCACAGTCACACATTTTAAAAAGTAGGGAGGGACACCTGGGGAGAGTTCCCAACTCCTGACCAGACTGCACAGCTCATGGTCCCAGTGCCATGAAAAATCAAGCCTCATTGCTTCTGACTGTACAAACCAGTGGGGGCTGGGGTAGAGGAAGAAATTGCCAGCCTCTCAGCAGAGTTCACTTGTTTAAAGGGCCCCCATAGTACTAGAATGTCCGCAGACCCATCCACTCTGGGAATGATGGCCAGGGCAACAGCTAAAGAGGTGCCAGTCCCAAACAGAAGTGGGAGAAGTGCCTGAAAAGAGGCAAGTGCTGAGCAAGTGGCATTGTTCCCTCTCTGATCCTTCCCCCACATACAGTGCCAAAACGTGGTGAAATGGGTCACCCTGTACTGATGAATACCCAAGGCTTCACCCCTTACAACGTAACAGGAGCGAGAGCTCTTCAAAAGACACAGAGGCAAAAAAACACATGAACCTGTCAAGATGAGACAGAGAATTATGGTCAAAAAGGGGAAATGGATCAATGTTCCAGTGGGAGAACTAAGCAAAGAGGAGGTAGCCAACTTAACAGATGTAGAATTCAAAATACTGGTGATAAAGTTGCTCACAGGCTTGGCAGATATGCTTGAGTACGGCAAATGCATAAGGGAAGAAGTGAAGGCTATGTTAAGTGAAACGAAGGAAAAGCCACACAAAACCAATGGTGAAGGGGAGGAAACTGGGGTTCAAATCAATAATTTGGAACATAAAGAAGAAAAAAACAGTCACCCAGTACAGAATGAGGAAACAAAAATTGAAAAAAATGAGGAGAGGCTTGGGAACCTCTGGGACAACTTTAAACAGGCCAACATTTGAATCATAGGGGTGCCAGAAGAAGAGGAAGAGCAAGAAATTGAAAGCTTATGTGAAAATATAATGAAGGAAAACTTCCCAAATTTGGCAAAGGAAATAGACATACAAGTCCAGGAGGCACAGAGAGTCCCAAACAAGCTAGACCCAAGGAGGACCACACTGCACCAAGACACATCATCATTAAAATGCCAAAGGTGAAAGATAAAGAGAGAATCTTAAAAGCAGCAAGAGAAAAGCAGTGGTAAGTGTTACCTACAAAGGGGTTTCTATAAGAATGAAGCCACTTAGAAAACCATTAAGATGTGGTGAGCAGGAAAAAAGTTTATTGGGAGAATCAGCAAGCAGGGAGGGAGTCTTGCCATGGGCAACCAGGACTATGAGCTTAGCAAGTGGGGAGAGAGCCCTGCCATGGGTGGCTAGGACTCTGCCTTTCTAAGGAAGAAGGGGTTTCTTTTATAGGGGGAGAGCATAGAGGGAGTTTTTTTTGTGAGTTTTGTTAGCGGTCTGGCCTTCTGGCAGCTGCAGGTTCAACAGGTTGATCAAAGTAGAACACGGTTTTATTTTCAGTTTGAAGTACCCTGTTATCTCCCAGGCAGCTGCAGGTGGGGGACTTTCAGCCCTGAAACATAGTTATCTCCCAGGCAGCTTCAGGAGGGGGGGCAAGGGGGCATTGGAACCGCGGATGTCATTCTAGCCTTCTTGTTTTAATAAAAGGAGGTGAGGGGTGGGAAGTTTTCTGGGGCGACAGAGTGGTTCTGTGTGCCAGAGACCAGATGGGAGAGGGGTCATTGAATCTCTCTTCTATAACGACTTCCTGTGGAGTTAGGACGATGGGAGGGGTTGACTGCCAGCTTGGGGTCATCTTTGCCATGGGTTGATATCTGAAAGATCTTAATAGGAGTATGTAATGGACGATAGAGGTTGTCATGGATTGGACTGTTTTTTGAATAAAGTTAACTAGCAGTTTGAGGAAGCACGGGCCAAGGGTGAGGAATAATAGGAGGAGAAGCAGTGGGGTTATGAGAGGCACTAGGATCGCTTTGAAGGGAGAGGAGAAGTATGAGAGGAAGATTCTGAACCAGGATTCTCCGTATGCCCATTCCGTAGGTTGGGCAATAATGTCAATGTGTTTTTTAAGTACTTGTAAATGTTTCTATTATGCCTGTATCGTTAATGCAAAAACAGCAAATTTCATTTAGCATGGCGCAGGTTCCCCCTGCTTCGGCTGTGAGTGTGTCTAGGGACCTCCTGTTTTGGAGAATTACATCTGCTAGGCTGTTTAGGGATTCCTGATGTTTTTCTAAGGGCTTGGAGGCTGGCGTTCCAAGTTTCTTGAAGGGATAAAGAGAGATTTGGTACTGATTTCTCTAATTAGAGTATTCCTACAAGCCAGAAGAAGCCTCTATATATGGAGTGCCCTATTCCCAGTTGTTTAAGGATAAGGTTGCTGTATGCATGTCCACCAAACTCAGACCACTGCCAGTCTCGTTTGTGTCAGGGGTGGGACAAGAAGGAGGTCTCAAAGAAGGAGCCAAGGTTGGCGATTGCCTCAGAAGTGGCCATTAGCTCGATCTGTCTTCCCTGATGACTGGGGTCGGTGTGGGATGTGAAACCGCCACTTAATGTTTAGTGCCTGAGCCACTTGCTTGGATATTTGTGAAACAAAGGTAGGGCCATTATCTGTCTGAAGAGAGGAGGAGTTGGGGAGTGGGGCAGGACTAGAAACAAGTAGATGAATGTCTGATGCCCAATGAGACAGGTTAGGGGAGGGGTACTTAGGGGTTGGGTCGCCTTGCCATCTATTCCTATAATCGATATGGCAGAGGGAGTTAGGAGCCCCCAAAATTTGGGCAGGACAGAATACGTGGCTTCTGTATTATGGATAAAGGAGACAAGCTTACCTGCCACCAATATGTTTACCCTGGGTTTTGCAGCCTTGTAGGTGAGAGTTGAGGCTCCTGACTGAACCTGGGCCCCATCAGGCAGTGGAAAGTCTGAGGAGGTCTGGTACTAAGAGGGCCATGTCCAGACCCACTGCTAGAATAGGCAGTCTAGTCCCCTAGTTAGAGGCTGTTGGGCAGTCAACCTTACAGTGACCTGTCTTTTGACAGAGAGGGCAGGGACCTCGAGCAGGTAAGCAAGGATTTGGACAGAGCTTTTTCCAATGTCCTTCCTGACTGCACAAGAAACAGTGCCCAGAGGCTACCTGATGGTGGAGGCTTTGCCCTTAGGCTCATTTTTTTCCTTGGAGGAGATTTCCCAGGACATTAGCTAGCAGAAGATACTGTTTGTCTTCCTGTTCCTGTTGCTCCTTTTCCCTCTCCTTTTCTTTTTGTTCCTGTTCGTCTTGGTGGTTGTTGAACACTTGGAAGGAGACCTGAATAAATTCACTTTGGGGATCTTGGGGCTCGCCTCTAACTTTTGGAGCTTTTTTTGAATGTCTGGAGCCGATTGACTAATGAAGTGGATGTGTAAAAAGAGGCGTCCCTCAGGCGAAGTGGAGTCTAGATTGGTGTATTTTTGGATGGATTCTGTGAGCCTTGTTAAGAAGGCGGCTGGATTTTCACTAGGATCCTGGGTGACCGCGAGGATTTTTTCATAATTGATAGCTTTAAAGCATGATTTATGCATCCCAGCAAGGAGACAGGCAAAGAAGTGGGACATTTTGCGAAGGTCAGGGTAATTTATCTGATAGTCCCAATGAGGGGGTGTTGTGGGGACTGCTACCGACCCAATGGGATAGTCAGCATATGTGGGTCTGTCAGCATGTAACTCATTGGCATAAGCCATGGCAGCTGCCCAGATACGATTTTTCTCTTCGGGGGTTGTGGTAGAAATAAGGATGGTGGTAACATCCTGGTAAGTAAGGTCATAGGTCTGAGTTAAGTATCTGAACTCTTTGATGAAATGAGTGGGGTCCTCGAGAAAGAACCGAGATACTGCCCAATTTGAGAAAGATCAGTCAAATTGAAGGGAACATGTACTCACATGACACCGTCTCTACCAGCGACCTTGAAGAGGGGATAGAGAGCAGAAGGGCAAGGCTGATCAGAGGGGGAGGGAGCTGGGGAAGAGGGGATAGGGATGGGCCTATGGGATTGGGTATAGGGAGGAGAAGGTCTGGGGTCTTGGGGGGCTGGTTACTGAGTGGAGTCAGGTGACTGGGGTTCTGAAGGGGGTGAAGGGGCTTCTGCACAGGGTCGTAGGGAGGTGGGTGGTCAGCAGGATCAAAGGTGTGCGAGGAAGAAGGAAAAAAAGTTAGAGGGGGTGCAGAGGGTCGAGAAGAAGGTGGCTTTTTCTGGACAAGGAAAATTTGGTGGGTAGTGAGTTGTTCACAGAGAGAGTGTTTGCTCCAAAGGGTCCAGAAAGACTGAGAACAGGAAATTTCTGACCACTTCTGAGAAAGAAGAGAAGGGTGAATCCAAGCCAATGTTACTGGCTCTGTAATCTGTCAAGATAAATGTCCCCATTTTGACTAGAGGGTGGAGAGGCTAAGGCCAAGAAGAGAGGCACTGAGTCATTTTGGGCATCCCCAGGAGTCGTCAGGCTCTGGAGAATGGGTCTGGATTGACCTGAGGAGTCAGGTGACTATGAAAGTGGTTCTGACTGAGTGCTCAGATTTAGGGCCTAACTGTCCGGAGTGGCCTTGGATAGACCAGGAAACAGAACCACCAGAGGAGATGAAGGCAAGGACTCACCCGCAAATCCGATGACTGATGTTGGCTGAGAGTAAATGGTGGTCGGGGAAGGCATTGGAGGAAAAAGGGTGTGGATGGGGTCAGCAAGCAAGAGGGGAAGCTCAAACCGCTGACTCATGGAGATTTGAGAGACTCAGGGTCCAAGGATTAGGGCCAGCTCAGGGCCCAAGTCCCCAAGTCCGATTCAGGAGTTCCGGTCAAGCCGGTGTCCCATCCTGGGTTTTGGCACCAAAATGTAAGAATGATGTCACTCAGAAGGCCATTAAGATGCGGCGAGCAAGAAATAATAAGTTTATTGGGAGAATCAGCAAGTGGGAAGGGAACTTTGCCATGGGCGGCCAGGACTGCGAGCTTAGCAAGCAGGGAGGGAGCCCTGCTGCAGTGGCTAGGACTCTGCCTTTCTAGGGAAGAAGGGGTTTCTTTTATAGGAGGAAAGCATAGAGGGGGATTTTTGTGTGTGTGTGAGCCTTGTTAGCACTCTGACCTTCTGCCAGCTTCAGGTGCAATGGGGTGATCAAAGTAGAATGTGGTTTTGTTTATTTTCAGTTTGAAGCACCCTGTTATCTCCCAGGCAGCTGCACATGGTGGGGAGGTGGGGGGGATGGGAACTGAGCATGTAGTTCCTATAAAAATATCAGCTAATTTCTCAAATGAAACTCTGCAGGCAAGAAGGGACTGGCAAGAAGTATTCAATGTGATGAAAAGCAAGGACCTACAACCAAGATTATTCTATCCAGCAAAGCTACCATTTAGAATGGAAGGGCAGACAAGGTAAAGCTAAAAGAGTTCATTATCACCAAGCCATTATTATATGAAATGCTAAAGGGACTTATTCAAGAAAAAGAAGATCAAAACTTTGAACATTAAAATGACAACAAACTCAGAACTATCAACAACTGAATCTAAACAATAAAAACAAAATCCAACTAAGCAAACCAGAATAGTAACAGAATCATAGGTATGGGGATCATTTGGAGGGTTGTCAGCTGGGAGGGGGAAGAGGAAAAAATGGGGAAATGGTGCAGAAATTAAGAAGCATAATTGGTTGCTACAAAATAGACAGGGGCAAGTTAAGAATAACATAGGAAAGAATGAAGCCAAACAACTTATATGCATGACCTATGGACATGAACTAATAGGGAGTGGGATTGCTGGGGGAAGTGGGGTACTGGGCAGAGGGGAGCAAAGGAGAAAAATTGGGACTACTGTAACAACATGATCAATAAAATATACTTAAAATAAAATGTTAAAATATTAAATTATATTTAAATAACAAATAAAATGTTTAATAATATAGAAAACAACTTTATATTTGTGAAGCTAAATCAAGAAAGTTTACATTTTAACTCTAATTTATTTTTTTGCTTGATTTTTTAAGTTTTATTTTTCAGTTATATTGAGATATAATTGATGCATAATATTGTGTAAGTTTAAGATGTAAAAGGTGGTAATTTGATAAACACATATATTGCAATATGATTAACACTTCTATCACCCCACATAATTGCCATGTTTTTCTCTGGTAAGAACATTTAAGGTCTATCCATCTCATCATTGTCTATTTATCTACCTACCTACCTGCCTACCTAGATTCTATTTTCAGATATCTTTTACCTTTTAATCTACGTTATATCCTTAGTTGGAATTAGACCAGCAAAAATCTTATGTGGGGTTATATTTACTTGGAAGTTCAAGATGAAGGTGATGGCCGATTTGGCTCTTGATCATGCTCTCTTCCTGGCTCAAGATGGGTACCTTCCCAATATGTCCTCACATGGCCTTTTTTCTGAGCATACATACTTCTTGTATCTCTTCCTCTTCCTAAAAGGATAGCATTTCTATTAGATTAGGGTTCTGTTATGACCTCATTTAGCCTTTTAATTATGTATTAAAATACTCTCCAAAATTCAGTCACTGTTGTAGCTTAATACTTCAACATATAGATTTGGGGAAGACTTAAGTCAGTCCATAATATTAAAATATCTTGCTTTGCTTTTAGGTCTTAGTATCATATTGCAGGTTTCATGATCTGAAGAATAATGTAGTTCTGTTCTATGATTACCATAGCTATACTACTCTTTTTTTTGCTCTAGTTGCTAGTAAATACAGAGTCTAATGTAAGGTTTAATGATCACAAATATGTGGACCATAAAATCTGAGTGTATAGATTTGGTTGGTTCTTTGCTACTCCTTTTTCTTCCACAGTCTCATTTCATTGACTCTACCCAGTAATGAATACTTACTTCACTTATATTTTACCCTATTTTTTATTTTTTTTTCCCATGGGGTCTATGGACATGGCTCTTCCCCCTCCCATGACCGAGGACTTGTCAGACAGCCACTGGCCAGAAGGAATGTGTATTGTTTTGGGAATGGATTGTAATTTCCTCCTTATCTTCTTTGGGGAACAGCTGCTTGTCTTGTGACTGCTTCTTCACCCTTTCACACACTGAGGTGACGTAGTTTACAGTCACATGTAGGTTATGTGCCTCCTTTATCCGGGATCCCTTATAACAAGCCTCAGACTTAAGGAGGTGTGGTATCTATCTTGCACTGACCCAGTGTCATCAGTACACCCCTCTGTAATATGAGGAATAAATGGCATGTCCATGCCTGCTAGTCCTCCAGGTGGTTTTTTCCGAATATCATGAACACTTAAGCAGCTCCCTGGTTTGGATTTGGAGCTCCTGTGCTACAGTTTCTTAGCTATTTTGCCAACATTTTATTATTTATGTTCTAGTTGTTAGATGGCACAAATCTTCTCTTAAAAAAGGCAAAAATACATAACAAAAAATGAGTAGTCAATAGAGAACTTGAATAATTTCAGTGACACAACCTAAATTCATTATAGGGTATAAGCTGCATACCTGTACCTGTAATTCTAGTTTACTGTTTTCACTTTGTTTTTAGTTTCACTTTCCTTTTGAATCCCCCTATTATGTAGAAAGTTAAAAGGTTTTTGAGGGAATACATTTCCATTCATTATAGCAAAAACATGTTGGAAGACTTTTATAAGCAAGCATCAAGAGAATCACACTAGTGCTAACAAGAAAAAATAAATCATAATGTCATTTTCAGCACTTACATATTCTTTTAAGAACTGAGAGTATTTTGGAAGAAGAAAGCAAAACAAAAACAGAGACCCCTGCCATTCTTTGCATAACTTAGCCATATTTACCAAGTTGCCTGAAAGCTTTTCCAATTTCTAAAGGAAGACTATCATGCCAAGAATTTAAAAATCTTTCTTATAATTTTATTAAATATTTTCCAAAGGGCAGTAATGAAAAGCGAAAGAGAACAAAGATAAAAATTGAGTCCTTTCTAACGGAATTTAAAATTCAATTATATATACTTTCAATTGCAACCAATATTGGCATAGAAAAGATCAAGGTAATTGGGGCAGATGATCTCCAACAGATGAATATGAAGAGGAGAGGTCAAATTCACCTTTAAGAGATGAACAAAACTAGAATTAGTTCTGGACTACTAGGTAAATTAACTTATTTGTGAGTTTCTCAAAGAATATAACTCATTCAAAAAGAAAAACTTATTGGTCAATTGATAAGGTATTGTATTTTTTAATAAAACTAAAATGTGAATAATAGTTTCTTAAAACAAATTTTAAAACTTTCAGTAAAGGGAAAATGCACAATGACACACAATAAGATAGGGTGTGGTAAAAGAATAGAAACATGTAACATTTCTGTTTAGGTCACTAATGAATTTGAAGACATTTCTAAAAGAGTATTGTGGATTATAGCTACTGATTTTATCAACCACATTAATATGTAGTCTTATTAGCACTTGAAGACATTATGTTGTGATGAAAAATATACTAGGACAGGAAGTAAGAATGTGGGTTTGATCCAGGGTCCAACTTTCATTTGCTATGTGACCTTGAACATCTCATTTAATTTTCCAAAGTTCCAAAAATATTTTTCCTATCTAGCTGGCCCAATTGTTTAACAATCAAAGGACAAAGGAGCAAAGGAGAGATAGGAAATCACTATATATTCAAAGGATACTACCGCTACTATTACTTTCTTATTTAATATTATTAAGCTCATATTTTTTGAGTGTTCTACAATAATCACACTTTACTTAACACCTAAAATATTTATATATTAATTTTAAAGATGCCACAAATCCATCTGTAACCTAAAAAAACCTGATAGCTAAGAATTTCATTATCAAACATAAGTAAAAGGCACTTAGTCTAGGATTCAGAAAAGCAAGAACTTGCCCTCACTCATGCTAACACTGCACAACACAGAGATGAATGATTCTATAGCATCAGAGGCCATGTGCCAAAACAATGCTAGAAAATTTATGAATTATGAAAAAATCATTTTAGAGGAGCTACAAACTCTGTTCTTTAGTTACCACTGCCTTATATTTAAAAGACACATTCCACAGGACATTCTAAATCAAGATTTAGAAAACTGGCCTGTGGGCCAAATCTGACACACTGCCTGTTGTTATAAATGAAGTTTTATTACAACATAATTATGTTCATTCTTATGACTAGTTTTTTGTGCTGCAACAGCACAGTTGGATAGGTGCAAAACTGATTGTGTAGTTTATAATATTTATTATCTGACCTTTTACAAAAATGTTGTTTCCTAGGATCTAGATTACTGTCTCTTTGATATAATTGGAAACCTTTCAGAAGTCTCATGAGATGGATGACTGAACCATTAAAGTCATACCTGTAGTCATACATACACTTAGGCATTGACTTAAGTTGCTAATGTAACATAATGTTTCTTGAAAGTGAATATGAACACTACCTGTGTAGTACAAGGATAGAATGATCACATTTGTTTTGAGAAGGGAATTTTGCTTTAGGGTGTCTCCTTGAGAACACAAGAAGTGTGATCAAAAGCCTTAGGTTTTTGATAATACAATGCAAACTTCTGGGCCTTCTGACCCTTGGAACTATGAACATTTACCTCGAGGCTCTCAGAAGCATAGGTGGTATCATCACAAAGTTTGTCCTCTTATCTCTCATGGGAGTAAAAAGAGTTTTGGTTGTTTTTTCTTCTACTTCTTACATAAAAAATTTGAGTAAAATTTTGTCCAGATTCTGTAGTCTTATATGAAATATAGCAGAATATGCTGAAATATGCTTCTTTGGCATAAGAATTATTTTCAACTGATTATTTTTGAAAAAGAGCAGACACAGGAGAATCTCTGAAGACAGAATAGAAATTACCCTTTTGTAAGAAAAATTTATTTTTACTTTTTAATTTCTTTTTTTTAAAATATCACACTTTTAAAAAAATTTTATTTATTTATTTGTTTGTTTACTTATTTATTTATTTTTAGAGAGAGGGGAAAGGAGAAAGAGAGGGAGGGAAACATCACTGTGTGGTTGCCTCTCACTCACGCCCCCAACTGGGGACCTGACATGCAACATAGTCATGTGCCCTGACTGGGAATTGAACCAGTGACACTTGGCTCACAGGCCAATGCTCAATCCACTGAGCCACAGCAGCCAGGTGAAAAATTTATTTTTATAAGGGAAATGTCCACTTTAAGAGTGTGTCTCTCTCTGTACCAGGAAGACAAGGATGCCCAAATCAGGCCAAACATTTAATTAATGGAGAAAGCACAAATAAATCTGCATAACAAACCTTACTCTTATTTACTGTTTCTTTTTTTTTTTTCCCTTCTAACTCCCTTAACTGGCCTTTCTATCCCTCAACATGTTTCTTTTGTTTTTAGCTGTAGATGGTATTTGAGGCAGTGGTTTGGACCATTTTTGGAAATTTACTCTTTTTTTTTTCCTTTATCTCCCATGTATATATGAGGTATGCATGATATTAAACATCTGTTTGTTTTTCTCTTGTTAATTGGTCTTTTTATTTCAAAGGGGTCTCAGCCAAGAAACTAGAAGAGTAAAGAATAAAATTATTTTTTCTCCTGTGTACATATACCCTTCCTTACATGACTAAAACTCTAATAATGCTTAACCAATATTAATATGATGTTCTCTATCTCTTTCTTGTTTTATATTAGTATGGAGGGGTCTTTTGTTAGTAGGATCATTATATTTTCTTCACTGAAGGTACCTAAGATGCAGATTCTTTTGTTCAGATTTCATATGGCAACCAAGATTCTGCATTCTTAATAAGCACCTAGGTGATAGATATGCTCATGCTACAAGAACCACACTTTGGAGTTACTAAATACAAATAGGAAAAATTGTCTTTTAGATTTTCTAAAACTAAACTAAATGTAGCTTGTAAAACCATGTTTCTATTCACAGTCACTTGCAATTTAAAACTCAGTCTCTTTTGGGTAATGCAGTGGAGGCTTCTGAAGGCTACTTTTAAATCAACAAACTAGCTCTCCAAAACCTTTTTAGTGTCCTGAACTATGCTGGGAATGCAAAAGGCCCTAGGACAAAAGTGTACTGTTCTCAAGTCCAATCAAAGCCAAACTATGGATTCTTTCATGACCATGCATCTCCTGGAAATCATTTAGGATAAAGTCATGACTTACGGTCCTTTCAGAGACATTCAGTCACTCAGTCTCAGTCTTTTAAAAAAATTTTTCTATTTTTTTCATCCTTGACCTTTTTTGTATTCATTTTTATTTTTAAAAAATCATTGCATTAAAATATTACTTATCTTGCTTACTGATTTATTTTTATTTTTATTTTTTGGTATCCTCTTACATTTTGCACCACAAACTAGTGCCTTGCTTATGTTACTCTAATCCCAGCTATATGGCCTATTCCAATGTTCTCCTCCCTTCCCAAAGGCGGTGAACTATGTCCCCATTTGAGTGAGAAAGAATCACTTACATTATCATGCATCATAAAATTACCTACATTTGCTTTAGATGATATTACTACTCTACTTCCTTTAGAGCTTGGTTTCTTGACACTGAAATGCCTTTTCCTCATTCAGGAAACAAAAAAGGAAGAAAAAAAGTTTTAGCCCTGTGAATTAAATGTATTGACTTTCATGACTGTTGTTTTCTTCCATGAGTTTAAAAAATATTTGTATTTGCCAATCAATTAACTTTATTCTGATTATTAGTATTATTAATACTACTGCTACTATTATTTGCTACCTTCATCCATTCTCTCCCCATATATACATTGCATAAATAAAATCATTATTTTTTGCCTAGTGAATGAAAACAAAGTTAATACCTCAAAATATTACCTTCTATAGTTTAAAATAACAACTAAGATAAGGTTAGACCAGGTAAAAAACTGAATATTGGCCAGTATCTAGTTGCTATCATGGAGATGAACAGATAATAAAGTAACCCTTTAAAAACAATAAGATAACAAAAGATTTAGTTGAATGTTAGCTCCTCTGAAGGTAGATTGTGTTTCATATATTTGGCAGATAGGAGAGAGTTAACCCATATTTGGTTAATAAGTATAGAATTATAGCTGACACTCTAATAATGCATTGTGTATTTCCTATTCACTATGTCTTGTTTCATCTAAAAAAGTTGACCAGAATAAGAAAAGTCAATCATGAGAATATATGTTTCTCCAACTCTTTTATGCAAAAGATATTGACTATTTAAAAATGTAGAAATAAAAACTCTTATAAAGTAAGGAATATAAATTCAGGACTAATTTTGAAGTTAAAAACAAAAACAAAAACACCAAGTAGAAGAAAAGCAGGACAAAAGGGAGTGGGGAGGCCAGAGAGAGAAAATAAAATTTCCAAACTGATTTAGAAAAGATATAATAAACTGGACAGAAAGTATAGAAGTCCTGCTGTATGTGGACCAACCTGATGGCAATTCTGAGGAAGGAAGAGCTGTATACAGTTTGTAATTGATGTGTGAGAGGCAAACAGTCCTCCAGGAGCTGTGAGGTGAAGGAAATAACTGCATGAGGCAGAGTGACAAGTGACCTCTTGCTCATTGAAAGAAATCAGCATGTAGGTTTGGAGAATGTTCTGAATTTCACACTATGTTCTTCAAATAGCTGGTAGCTTATTTCTGTGAGAGTCTAGAGACCTACCTTCACTGATCATTTATCCATACAGTTGAGTTTCTTTAATGAAATAACATTATTCCTTTGGGAAAAGAATTGAGGACAGGAGCAATCAGGCCTACCGTTACAGAGAGAAAGTGGCTTCTTTCATGTGGCGCCTTGGTATAAAACCTAACAACCAGTGTTGAGGAAAACAGGTCTTTATTTACAGTATTCCAACCTGGGGAGGGCAGTGAGCACTTCAGTTCAGAGCCCTGTTCACCCATGGGACCCAGAACTTCCCTTGCTCCCCAAAAGCTAGAGGCCAAAAACATGCCCAGAAGTTCCTCATCCCTTTTCTGTCAGCTGTCTCCTTCAGGATCTGGGGTACGATGTCATCAGCCTCCATAAAGCAGTCCAGGAAAACATCTGTTATGTTGCACTGGATCACGCATGGTTCTCTCTTTGCCCTTTCAAAGCCACATAGTATTCTCCCTTTCAAAGCAGCATGGAGTTCTCCCTCTCCTTTCCACGCCACATGGAGTTCTCCTCACCAAAATGCCTGCCACCTATTTTTAAATCCCTGACTACCTCCTGTGACACAGTGGGCATGCTAACCAGTTTTGACCATTCACAGAACCTTGTACAGGCTCTGTATGCTCTTTCTGCGCCATTCCATGGTCAAAATCCCTCCCATCTCCTTGGGGCCTTGGAAGGACCAAAGCCATTTGCATACCTAAGACACTAACTACTAGCCATAATTAGGCAAAGATGCCTTAAAAGCTGTTCCTTTCTCCCCATTCCCCAATCCACAAGCTCTGGGGATTTTGGGGTAACCCCACTCTGTAACACTATGAGCAGCTCCCGCTGTGAGAGGTGTTCCTGTGAGCAGACTGGCCCTCCACAGACTCAAAGCCATTATGCTGACATCGTAATGCATTGCTGAAAGGTAGGAATTTTTTTAATATATATTTTTAAGTCTACCTCACTCACCCCTCATTTTTACCTAAATGAATATAATGTAAGTTTTAGAAACTGGGATACTAAAGTAATAATGATGACAATGATATAAAGATATTACCATATCTATAAATTTTAATACTATATTATGAAATTTCTTGATGAAAATGAATATTTCATAATGTTTATTTAGTGTAACTAACTCCAGATATGATTAGCCTTATTTTCCTATTAGTTAAGAATTTTTGTAGTTTCTGCTTATATGTTGTTTTAGTGTCATATTCGTAAATGACTCAGAGTACTCCCTCATGTCTCTAAACTTTATTTTTCCTTTAGCATGATAAATGAATTTAGGATCAGACAGTAGATGGTGCTATTATTTCAAAGACTGTACAGTCCCAAAGACTTCCAGAATTTTTAAAAACTACAGAAACAAGTGAGGAAAAGTATGAAAACTTGACATAGTTTTCTGGTTTACAAAGCTTATGAAGGGGAAAACTATTTCTATGTAGTGACCTATTCTGTCCCTTTTGGAAGTTAAATAACAATCAGAGCTTCCCTTAGTAATTAATAAATTCTGTCTCCCTGAAAAAAACCTATACCCACATTTAATTTTCTCCTTTGAAACAGAAACAGACACAAATGCTGTTGCTCATACCGAATGCTATTGCAGACAGAAAGCTATTCACAAGAGCTCAGCAATGTAGAAGGCATTAAAATGTAAAACATGAATGTGAAGTTTTAAAAATACTAAAAAAATATTTTTCTAATATAAAGCAATTTAAATGTAAAACATCTGTAATCACAAAAGCACCTTGAATATAATATTTAAATGCAAGCAATAAAACCCTGTATCTGACAATGGTAGATCAACATATTAAAAGCTTGACTCTACTGGTGGCAGATGCTCTATGAAAGAGAATTGGTAACAGATGCACATCATAGAGGGGGTTCAAACAGTGGTGACACAAGCGAGGGACTGATTGGAGCCAAAGCCACACTGTTGGATCATGAAACCTGCAGCTAAAGCACAATTGCTGTCAAGGTTCCTAAAGAGCAGCACTATAAGTCGTCTCTTTTAAGCCCCATTACTCAAAGATAATGGCTGTTGATGGGAGCCCTTTACCTGCCTCTTAGGTTATTCTCATTTTTCATGCCTAAACAAAACATATGGTGATAAACTTTCTTAAGGGTGATCAACATTCTCTGCATAAATTCGCAACTCAGAAAACCTAAATGTAAAGGAAAATTTAAACCAAATGACTGATGATATTGTAAAAATAAGAGCAAACACTGACATTTGAAACATCTGAATAATTAATTGCATCATTTAAAATTTCTATGGCTTTTGTATTTGAGGGCCAGACATACATTTCTAAGAAATTTCAGTCTTTTAAATGGTCTCTCCTTCAACACTAAATATCCTTTAACAAAATATTTTCAAGTTTGAAATGTTCTTAAATTATTGATTAACAATTCTGTTTCTGGTTGTGTTCCACCAACATTGCTAGTGTCTCATGTTCCTTATATGCCCCCTAATTTTGACTGTTATGGAATTTCATGAATAATTTCAAAAATAAGTGGTATGTAATTTTTAGTAAAATCTTGGAAAACTGTTGTTTGAACTGCTTTTATTTCACATTGAACTTTTTTTATTGTTATTATCTATATGTGGAAGTTTTAAAGCATGGGTCCATATTACTATAATTAAATTTTGTTTTAAGTTCTAGCTCTAGAAAGCATATTTCTCTCTCTAAATTTCCCTCAGGGACCTAATCACCCCCTACCCCAATAATCAGCAGTCCCCATGAGGCAGCAGAAGACAATAGCCCAGACCTGACTGATAATCAGATGGCCCATAACTCTGGCAGGCTGAAGAGAACATCGTGACCTAAATTATGCCTCAGATTCTAAGACCTTAAGTGGAAATGCCCCATGGCTACTTTCACATGAAACCAGACAAAGGAAAACTGGAACAGACCTTAGAATTGTCCTCAAGATCTGAAGAATGATTTATTACACTTACCTCATCTCTGACCAATCAGCTCCCAGCACTGTTAAGACCCGAGACCCCATGTTGCCTGTTCAGTAACCTGTCACCTGTGGCCAGTGGTCACTGTGTTCTTGGAAATTATGGTCTCTGGTCACACAGGACCTGAGCCACTGCCTGTGCCAAAACAAAGAGGGTCTGTGTCATTGGCCATCCACCTGATTACAAGGTTCCCCATTAACAGAGGCAACTCAGGCATAGCTGCCACATCCTGCTGAGAACTAATTACTCCCCTATTGCCCCTGCCCCTCTCCCTTAATCATTCACCATAAGTCTCCTGGCAGCTATCCCTAATCAGGGGACATTGTTCTTTCGCGTTCTTTCGCAAACACCTATACCCTGGACTCTGGAGCTCACTAGTGAGGGGACCCATCCCCTTGAGGGTTTGCACTGAGCCCTTAAAAATCCCTCTACCTTTTCCCTTGGTGTTGTAGTCTGCTTGGACTCAGCTGCCTGCTTGAACGCCCTTCAATAAAGTCTTTGAACTTGCCACCTGA
Source organism: Furipterus horrens (assembly GCF_987537825.1). NCBI lineage: Eukaryota > Metazoa > Chordata > Mammalia > Chiroptera > Furipteridae > Furipterus > Furipterus horrens. The sequence continues at coordinate 136,781,397 of NW_028327171.1, forward strand.
CTCTTCCCTTCTTCCAGGCACAAACCTAATAAGTATGACCTTGAACCCCATAACCCATGGTATATTATGACTATGCCCTATATAACTGGTGACCTACATGCCATCTAGGAATTGAGCCCTTAAAGCATTTGCTCCTGGTTCTCTAGACTGGCCAACTTAATATTAAACTACTTTTCTTTCTATATTGCAAACTTTTGCTCATGCATTTCTTTGGGCCAGTGCACGCAGGCATCCAGATACAAACTTTGGGGTCCTGGTAACACTATCACTTAAAGGTGATGCTACTAAGCAAAAGGGGGTTCTTTCACATGGCACCTTGGGGTAAAACTCAACAATTACTGTTGAGGAAAATAGGTCTTTATGTACAATATTCCAACCTGGGAGGACAGTGAGCACTCCTGCTCAGAGCCCTGTTCTTCTATAGAACTTAGCTCTTCCCTTGCTCCCCAAAAGGATATAAGCCAAAATCATGCCTGGAAATTTCCAGTTCCTTATTTGTCAGCTCTCTCCTTCAGGATCTGGAATACACTGTCATTAGCTTCTTTATAACAGCCCAGGAAAGCATGTGCAGTGTTGCACTGGGTCATGGTGAAGTCCAGATTTTAACAGAATCCTTTCTGCCTGTCCTGAGATCCAAAAGTCCAAAAGTCCTGGCTTTGGAGTCTACTGAAGTCAGCACAATTAAAGCAACAGCCTGCCAGCTTTCTTACTAGCCCAGGCCACATGGCCGGACCATTCCACAAACTGCATAGCTGCTCCTTCCTTCTCTTAGACCACATGGCCCTCTCCCTTTCAAAACTGCATGGTTTCCTCTCTAGCTCCTTGCAAACTGCATGTCCTTCTCCCTTTACAAACTTCATGGTGTTCCCCTGCTTAATGGCTGCCACGTTATTATTATTATTTTAAATTATTTATCTGTTTGCTTATTTATTTGTTTATTTTAGAGAAAGGAGAAAGGAGAAAGAGAGGGAGAGAAACATCACTGTGTGGTTGCCTCTCACTCAAGCCCCCAACTGGGGACCTGACATGCAACCTAGCCATGTGCCCTGACTGGAGATCAAACCAGCGACACTTGGCTCGCAGTGCGACCCTCAATCCACTGAGCCACAGCAGCCAGGGCTGCCACTTTATTTTTAAATCCCTGCCTACGGCCTGTGTCAGTGTGTATGGTGACCAGTCATGGCTACTTGTAGAATTTTGCACAGGTCCTGTTAGTTTTTCCTCATCACTCTATGATCAGAACCCCTCCTATTTCCTTGGTGCCCTGACAGGCCATGGCTATTCACATATTAAGAAACTAGGTATCTTTCAGGAAAATGGCTGTGCTCCACCGAGTCCCATCCCCCAAATTTTGGGACTCGCCTCGTTATTCCACTCTGAATCTGGATAATTGCTTTGATATAATGCAGAAGAAATTATGTTTATGACTTTGACTTCAAGACAAGATCTTAAGAAGCCTTGAAATTGCTTTAGTTTCTTGGAATGCTCACTCCCTGCTGCAAGACCCACATGCACAGGACCTCACATTCTAAGAAGTCCAAACTGCATGAAGAGGTCGTGCCTTGATCAGGTGCTCTGGTTCACAATTCCAGCTAAGGCTAGCCTTTCAGTCTTCTTACTAGAATCAGTTAGAAACCTCCAAATTTTCCCAGTTCCCAGATGTTGAATCACCTTGTTAAAAAACTTTGACAGCTAAAAGCATTTTCTTCTCTTTTCTTTTTGTTTTCTCCCTTTTTCATTATTTATTTTTTAATATGCTTTATTGATTATGCTGTTACAGTTCTCCCAATTTCTTTTCCCTTTGTTCCCCTTCACCCAGTGACCCCCTTCCCTCCATTTGTTCCCCCCACCTTAGTCCATGCCCACTGGTTGTGCATATAGTTCTTCTCAACATCTTCCTGTCTCCTCCACTCCCTCTTACTCTGCTTCTTAATTCCTGCACCATCTCCCTCCCTTTCCCCCCTTCCCCCTCCCTGATGAACTCCCCCATAATGTTCCCCATACCTATAATTATTTTCCCACTCTCATTGCCTACTTAGTCTGCCTTTGTTTTGGTTCCCTGGCTTCTGTTGTTGGTTGTTGAGATACAGTTTTCATTTTAATGTTCATAGTTTTGATCCTCCTTCTCCTAAACAAGTACCTTTAACATTTCATATAACAGTGGTTTGGATCTGATGAACTCCTTCAGTTTTACTTTGTCCTGGAAGCACTTTCTCTGCCCTTCTATTCTGAATGACAGTTTCACTGGATAGAGTAATCACGGTTGTAGGTTTTTGCTTTTCATTACTTTGAATATTTCTTGATAGTCCCTTCTTGCCGGCAGAGTCTCCTTTGAGAAATCAGCTGATAGTCTAATTGGAACCCCTTTGGACATAATTCTCTTCTTCTCTCTTGCTGCTTTTAAGATTCTCTCTCTATCCTTAATTTTTGACATTTTGATTATAACGTGTCTTGATGTGGTTCTCCCTGGATCCAGTTTACTGGGAACTCTCTGTGCTTCCTGGACCTGTAAGTCTATTTCCTTCCCCAAGTTAGGGAATTTCTGCTTCATTATTTTTTTTCACATAACTTTTCAATTTCTAGCTCTTCTTCTTCATCTTCCGGCAACCCTGTGATTTGGATGTTGGCTTGCTTATAGCTGTCCCATAGGTTTCTGGGTCTCTCCTCATTTTCCTCACTTTTTGTTTCCTCTTTCTGCACTGGTTGACTGTTTGTTTCTTCCCTATGTTCCGATTTGTTGATTTTATATCTGGTTTTCTTTCCCTAACCACTTGTTTTGTCGGTGTTTTCATTCATTTTAGCAGGATTAGCCTTCATTCCTTCCCCATCTTGTTTAAGATCTGCTGTCAGGTCTGTAAGCATTCCTATAACCAAAGCTCTGAACTGTGCCTCAGAAAAATTTCCTATCTGCTGATCCATTAATTCAGATATTTGCTGGCTGGTCAGCTGTGTCACTGGGATCTCTATCATGATCTCTGATATCCTGACAGTTTTGTGTTTACCTTTGCTTCCTGGGCAGAGCTGTCACACCTCCTATGCTATAGGGGTCAGATCCCCATGCACTTGTTCCTACCAGGTGACCCTTCTCACTACTCTGTGGTGTTTTGTATGGGAGCAGGGGTCCAAGATGGATTCTTGCTCTTTACTTTCCATTGAGGGAACAGGAGCTTCTTCCTCTGTCCCCACCCCCTCCGGCCTTCACTGTCTGTGGCAGTCAGGGTCTGCCTTCCACGGCGTTGGAATCATGAGCTTGATGGGTCTGGTGCTCCCCAGGTGTTTCTTGCCTCTTTTTAAATACAGGTGTCTCTGCTTACCACCATCCCACCACCGTCACCGCAGCTGCTGCAGCCAGCACAGCTTGACCTCTCTGCACCTGCTTCACCCCTCCTACCAGTCTAGACGAGCACCATTTCTTTATAACTTCATAGGTTGGACTTCCATTTTCTAGAACTTCTGGTTATCTCTGGTTTTGCAGTAATTGTATTCCTTTTTAGTTGTGGAGGGAGACAGAGCATGTCAGGCTAGGCCTCCATTTTGGCCAGAAGTCTTGTTTTTTTTTTTTTTTTCTTTTTGTTTTCTTTCCTTCTTTCTTTCTTTCTTTCTTTCTTTCTTTCTTTCTTTCTTTCTTTCTTTCTTTCTTTCTTCTTTCTTTCTTTCTTTCTTTCTTTCTTTCTTTCTTTCTTTCTTTCTTTCTTTCTTTCTTTCTTCTTTCTTTCTTTCTTTCTTTCTTTCTTTCTTTCTTTCTTTCTTTCTTTCTTTCTTTCTTTCTTTCTTTCAAGAAAGTGTTTATTGAGTTGTATGTAGCCAGAAAAAGACCAGGTCCTGGGGCATGAAGTCTGAACCATCAGCAGCAAGGTTAGGTTGGAAAGGCAACATATCCACCATCCTGGATTTGACCATTGCTTCTATACATTATGGTTTGGGAGATAAAAATAAATATATAAGTTGAAAGAATTTACATTGGCTACAGATAAGCAGGGTAGGTGGGAAAAGGTGAGTGGGAAAATTTTATGATACATATAGTTTGTTAGGAAGAAATATTTACTAATCGTGATTAGAGTGAGCAACAATCTGAAACTTCATTCATAAGCAGCATGTGGTGGTTTCTGCTGAAGTTGATTAAAAATTCCAACATTAAAGAATGAGAGCTGTCTTTTTTTAGTTGGCCCACAGCTATGAACTGGTTGGCTACTCTTGTCTCCTTTTCTCACTCATAGACTCTCTGTAATTTAATTTAGAACACCTCAAAACATTTTGTTGTTGCTGTATTTTTTTCCCATTACCATTTAGTCCCCTTATGCCCCCCTTTCCCCTGCCATAATCACCAAACTGCTATTGTCCATGTCTGAGTCCTTTTTCCTTTTTTCTCAATCCTCCCACTCCCTATGCCCATTCTTCACCTCACTGCCACCTTAGCTGTCATCCTGATCTCTATCTATGCATTTGTCTCTATTTTGCTTATTAGTTCAGCTTGTTCATTAGATTTCACATATGAGTGAAATCATATGGTATTTGTTTTTCTCTGGCTGGCTTATTTTAGAACTTTTATCTTGTCAACCCCAAACATTCAAATCCTTCCAGGTGAGACCTTACTGTGGCCCTTTGAAATATGTCTATGTGATCTATAGAATCACTAACATAAGTTGTGGGTTGGTCTGTTACTCAGAAATTGACAAGTAGAACACTAGAATTGGGTTAAAAATTGCAATCACATTGTCAATTGTAAACAGTCAAGATATTCAGGTGGGTATGTTTAGTTTTAGACATTTTTAGTATTCCTGGCCTCTTAATTGGTTTTTAGCCTTGACACCCTCCACCCCCCTAGTTATACAACTGACATATATACACTTGATATAACCCCCAATGTTTAGATGGATATTTACTGACCTTTATACTCTTTCACCTACATATGCACATTTACTTCCAATTAATCTTAAAAATTGCTTACTACATCCTGTGAATTTTAGGAGATAAGAACTAGAATCTCCAGGGTCATTTTAAAACTACATGTCTACTCTATGAAGTTGCCCTGGCTGGTTTAGCTCAGTGGATTGAGCGTCGGCCTGCGAGCTAAGTGTCGCTGGTTCGATCTTCCAGTCAGGGTACATCAGAGAAGGAAAACTCTGACTCCAAAAAACCTCCACTGCCTTGCGGCATACCTCTTCAGGGGAAAGGCTAAGGGAGTAAACCCCGACAGAAAATCCGGAGCCGGAGTCCCTAAGGCGGTTTGACGTTGTAGTCAACACCGGCAACTCCTGCGGCGCACCTGAACCCAAGCTGTATTGACTCCGTCTTTCCCTTGGACCCTTCAGCTGCGAAGAGAGGGGGGGTCTGCTGCATGGGCAACAGCAGACCCTCCATATTACCCTGCCCAGGCTCTGTAGCTTCAGTGTCATCGCAAGATGTCGATTCAACATGGGAGGAGACAGATACCATGTCACTCCCGAGTCGGACTGCACAGCCATTCTCGGCGGTGCAGATGGACTCTTAAGAAGCTACACCATCGTCTCTCGAGACGGACGGCTGCCGACGACGACTCTATGAAGTCCACCTCAAACCCAAGCACCCCCTGGAGAATCATTGCTTTAGTTCTTAGTGTTGTTTATGAGTTTATGTCTAACCTTAAGCTATAATGAAGAACATAAGTGCAATCAAAAACCTCTAAATGCTAATGTTATAGTCAATGTTTCTCAATATCTCTGCTTTTTTTATTCTTATTCTCTAGGATACTATCTTCTGCTGTTTCCTGTTTATTGGAGTCAAGTTCTTTTTCTGTAAAGTGGAACTTTCATTCCTTCTTCTTAGATGGCTTTTCTATGATGAAGAGCTGATTTTTTTTCAGATATTATATATTGATCATTCACTGAATGCCAGCCATTTTGCTTAGCTCTTTACATTCAATATCATGTATCAATCCATTTTTCTCAAATTCAATCATTTGGCAATTGCCATATCTTACCCTTCTGTATTGTTTATCCTTTTATCATTATTGTTTCTTTGAATGTTTAGTATGAAGGACAAGGATTTTGTTTCTCTTATTTTCCTTGGTGTTTCCGGGATATTTTTAAAGGGAACTAAACATAATAGGTGGCAAATACCAATTTAAAAAAAACAATCCAGCTAAAAATTTATCACTGTTAGTATAAAGTTCATATTCTAGATAGCTTCAAACACTGGCTTTTTTCATTATCTTAATCAGGTGCTTAAATGCTGTAATAAGATTGAATTTTGATAGCAATTTTATAATTCTAGTGAGGCCATTCTAAACACACACTATTCTCAGATGGCTGTTTTTACATGATAAATTAGAGATACAGAGTTTTTTTTTTTTTTAGGAAGAGAGATAAGAAGATTACACATTCCTTGACTTTTACTGAAGTTAATGAATTTTTACAGTACTTTGTAGTTTCAAAATAATTAACCCCTACTTTTTATCAAATACTGATGATATATGCTTTAAACATAAAACCATCTCTTCCAGGGAGAGATCAAAGATGGCGGAGAAGTAAGTGGAAGCTACACTAACCTCCTCCCAGGACCAATCTGGATTTACAACTTAATTTTGGAGAAATCATCTGGATTAACCAACTGAACATCAGCTGGAGAGAAGTCTTATAACCACGAAAGGACAGGAAAGGCCGCTACCTCACAACATGACAGGTAGGGAGTGCGGAGATGCGGAAGGGCTGACTGGGCTCCCACGGGTGGTGCTGAAGGGACTGAGAAACAGCTCAGCAGCCGGGGGTTCCTCCTGAGAAGGGCAGGGTCTAAACCCCCAGCTGGGCTTCCCAGCCTACAGCAACAGAGTGGAAAGTAAAATGGTATCTAGTGTGAAAAGCAAAAAGCCACAGGGTTTCTTGCTAGCCGGAGAGAAATAGTTGGAAGGAAAGAGCTCTTAAGTGGATCACATATGAAAATATTTTGGCCCCCACTTACCCTGAGCTCAAGCATAGGGAAGGCAAAGAGGACTGGAGACACTTGGGAAGAGTTTGGTGTGGTGGCTTTAAGGGGAGAATTGGGGAAGCAGCCGACTGGGTCCCAGTGCTGACTCATCACCAGTACTGCAGGCAGACCACCCCCCCTCCAAGTGGTGTCAGCATGAGGGGAAGCAAAAGCCCAGCCTACAGGAATTAAGCTGCCACACCCATGGTCCTTAAGCCTGACAGCTAATCACAGATTCAATAGATTAAAAACTAAAGAAATCAGACAAAGGCAGTAGATCCTTGGAAGTCTCCAACAGGCTGCCTAGGCCCAGACTGATACAGGATCTGACGCCACCAGGGGCAGATCCAGGAAGTGCAGATCATTCTAAGAAGCACCAACAAACGATAGGAGTCACAAAAATGGGGAGACAAAGAAACAACACCCCATTGAAAGGAAAGGTAGAATCCCCAGAAAGAGTGCTAAATGAAATAGAGGGGAGCCAACTATCAGATATGGAATTGAAAGCATGGATTATGGAGAAGCTCAATGAGCTCAGCGGAAACTACAATGAACTCCAAGGAAACTACAGGGAACTCCAGAAAAACTACAAGGAACTTACTGAGAATTATACCAGCATGAAAAAGGACATAGAAGCTATCAATAAGAGCCAGCAGGAAGTGAAGAATACGATCTCTGAGTTGAAGAACACAGTAGAAGGAATTAAAAGTAGGCTAGAGGAAGCAGAAGACCGAATCAGCGAGCTGGAGGACAACTTAGACAAAAACTCCCATACAGTGCAACAAAACAAGAAAAGACTGAACAAGACTGAAGAGGCTCTAAGACAGCTGCAGGACAACATGAAACATAATAATACCCGTATCATAGGAATTCCAGAAGAAGAGGAAGAAGAGCAAGGGATAGAAAACCTCTTTGAAAAACTAATGACAGAAAACTTCTCTAACATGAGGGAAGAAAGAATCACGCAAGTCCAGGAAGCACAAAGGGTCCCAATGAAGATGAACCCCAACAGGCCCACTTCAAACACATCATAATTAAAATGTCAACATTCAAAGACAAAGAGAGAATCCTAAAAACAGCAAGAGAGAAACAACTAATAACATACAAGAGAGCTCCAATAAGGCTATCATCAGATTTCTCAGCAGAAACACTACAAGCCAGAAGGGAATGGCAAAAAATATTCCAAGCAATGGAAAACAAAGGCCTACAACCAAGAATACTCTACCCAGCAAGGCTCTAATTCAAAATAGAAGGTGAAATAAGGAGCTTCCAAGACAAACGGAGGCTAAAAGAATACATCTCCACCAAACCAGCATTGCAAGAGATGCTAAAGGGTCTGCTTTAAGAAGATGAAGAAACAGAGAGAGACCGAGATGAACAAAGGGGAAAATGACAATGAATAAGTACTGAAAGAAAGAAGAAACTTCTACCATTTACAATAACATGGATGGAACTAGAGAAAACTATGCTTAGCGAAATAAGCCAGGCAATGAAAAAAAAAAAAACAACCTTATGCTATCATCTATTACAGGAAACTAATGAACAACACAAACAAGTGAGCAAAACTGAACCAGAGGTATGTAAACAAGGAGTAGACTAACAGTAACAAGGGGGGAGGTGGGAGGGAGAGAAGGGGGTAAGAAGGCGAAGGGTCTAGTCAAAGAACATGTATAAATGACCCATGGACAACTGGGTATGGACTGAATGTGGGAGAAGGGAAGGCAGAATGCAGGGAAGTAAGAGGGGGGAAAAAGTGGGACAACTGTAATGGAAAAACAAAAAAAAAAAATTTTAGTGGGGGCAAAAATGAAAATATAAAGAATGGAAATGCCAGTTCAGTGAATATTAGAAGGACAAGGATTTTCCTTCACACTGTATATTTTTCTCCCTATCTGATCCCTCCACAGTTTGGCATTCTAAAGAAGTAGGTAATGACTTAAGTTTCTTTGCATAAAACTAATAAGACCAGTTGTTAATAGAGATTTTTTTTGACTAAAACTTAGACTGGAATGTCATGCTTAAAGGAGACATGCTTGGGCTCTTGTTGTTACCAAAAAGCCCTGAGGAACTGAGATTGACTTTCAAAGGTAATAAAAGCCCAAGAGATAAAAGGCCTGGTTCCTTGGTTGGATGCGCGGTCCTTGACAATCTTTCCAGGGAAGGAATGAAGGTTGTTTTCCTGAAAGATGGCTAGAAGGGACCTTAAGGCACAATGGAAAACCAGAAAGATTTGAAAAAGACAGATGTTTACTGGCAAGGCTGAATGTCAGGTATGTGGTTCTGCTTCTGTGCCCTGAAGGGCAGACTGAACGTCACCCTAAATGTTCTTTGCGTAAGTTTCAGCAAAGCAGAACTAAAGATCATAAGTGATCATTTTCTGCTCTTGTTGTGTTTATGCAAATGAACAGGATAAATTAAAACTGGACTTAATGCAGTCCCTTTAATGACAAGGAGGGTAATCTTAAGGAGAATAATCGTGATTCAAGGAAAATCACAATGATCAGTGGTAGACTATAAAGTAGTGCAGCTAACCATCTTTAAAGTTTCTTTTCATTTAAAATTTGTTTTTATTTGAAAGTTAATCTATGTCTGTGGTATATCAAAGATGTTTAATTTACAGGCAAGAAGAATGTCAAATGCCTTGCAACTGGATGTCTTTCCGATAAGACATTTCTATAAATTTAGAGACTTGTATGTGGGTTATGTTACATAACTTAACATGCGTTTTCTGTTTTCAAAGGGCATAAGCCTATGATCTCATTACCTGAGTTATTGTCTGTACCTATAGGTCTCACTTAATCCTGTCTCCATTGCTGTCTCCTGAGACTCAATGGTTTGGCTGAACTAAGTGCCTGAGTTGGTGAAGAATGGGGTGGTCTGTGAGCTTCACTTTAAAACTGGTTTCTCTTTTCTGTCCTAATGACTTGGCCAGAAAGAGCCCAGAGGTCTGAGAGTGGGGAAACCTAAATTATTTCCCTTCAGCCCAAACTAAGTGTAATGGGCAAAAGGGTTTGGACAGGTGAGATGTACCTGGCACACCTTCCTCCAAAGAAGCCCTTCTTTTCCCTAATGTGGGACATTTAAAAGTTAATACCTGCCTTTTGTCATCTAGTGGTTATGAATTGAATGATGTCTTTTAACCCTGTTGCCAAATCTGTTGCCTCCAGAATACAACAAGGATGCCAGTCTGTTAAATCAAGCATGCCATTATCCGGAGACAGCCAACCAACCTGGAGACTGCACGATCCTTCCCCGTGTGGGAAGACCACCCTCCCCTCCACACCCCCACTCTTATTAGGGATTTCTGGACCCAAGGGTAGGTAGGACGACGACCATGTCCAGCTTGAAGCAGCTAGAAGAGCTCGAGACCTTCTCCCATTGTCCTTTATAAGATTATAAAGGGTCTTAAGTCTGAGAGGGAGGGATTGTTATTTTTTATTGTTAAAATAATTAATTATTTATTTAAAAAAAAGAAGAATATATGAAAGCGTGCAGCAGGAGAGCTTGTATGTACAACCCATGGGCATGAACTTGGGGATGGATTATTGGGGGATGGGGGGTGCTGGGCAGAGTGGAGCAAAGGAAAAAAATTGGAACTATTGTAACAATATAATCAATAAAATATACTTAAAAATAAAAAATAAATAATAAAATCACAACTGTTTCTCTGACAACTAATTCCTAGCTAATCTTATCACTTTCAGTTTGACAAAAAAAACTTCATTGCTCAGAATGTATTTAAGAACTTTTTAAAATTCAATTTTATTCAACAAAATATGTACTATGATGAAGTCAAAAGTGAGTAATTGTCAAAGATATTTAAGAAGATCTTGGGAAATGGTATGATAGAGAAAAGCTAAGGGAATAAAAACCATATGAGAAAACAATATACATTCATGTGTTTCTTAGTGATGAGGATGTGTTCTGAGAAATGTGTTAGAGGCAATTTCATCATTATATCATTGTATAAATTTCACAGAGTGCACTTACGCAAACCAATGTGGTCTAGCCTTCTATATACCTAAGCTATATGGTATGTAATCTATTGTTCCTAGGCCATAAACCTGTGCAAATGTTGCCTATAGTACTCAATACTATAGGCAATTATAACACATAATTTCTATCTAAACATAGAAATATGCAATAAAAATACAGTATTAAAGATGAAAATGGTATACATGTATAGAGCACTTACCATAAATAATGCCTACAGGACTGGAGGTTTCTCTGGCTGAGTCATTGAGTGAGTGGTGAGTGAATGTAAAAGCCTAGGACATTACTGGACACTCCCGAGGACAAGCCCTCCCCATGACCTCTTTCTGACAAGGTCAAAAATAGAACATAAAAATTGTCAATGTCATTTTATTAACAAGGATGTGGGCTGGATTGATTGAAAATGCCTAGGATAAGCTGGATGGATTGGCATGGGTCACCATAATTGCGACTGTCAAGAGTGAGTGAAAGGTAGCCCAAGACTCAGGAGGAATAAGAAATCAAAATCGGGAGATAAAGAAATATAGAGGGTTGGCATGGCAATTTGATTTCAGCTATTACATGTTGGAGTAATGGTCAGATTAAAGACCTTTGTGGTATTTATTTAAAAAGAGAAGGTGTAGAACTGAGGACTCAATGTATTGTCTTTGGATTTTTTTTTTTTTGTTGTTGTTCTGTTGACCCCATCTGGCACAAAGGACTCTCTCTCTCATAATGAACTGATGGAATAAATAAAACTTACTTGCTTTACATTATTACAATCTAAAAATATTTCCAAAGTACACAGACAGGCTAGCTATACATGACCATGGAAAGCTTTTATTAAACTGACAGTGGTGCTTAATACTTGTAAAGTAGATTCTGTAAAAATTTTCCTTGCATAGAATCTTAGGCTGTCAGTGAAAAAATTATAAGAATGTTCTCTGAAGACCACAAAGCTAGGTCTGGGAGTGCTCTAGCACATTCTGAATATGTCATACAGGGGTGGCAGGTTCCTCTGTGCTGAAACAGGTTGGTGGCTGACTGACTGGAATGTAATCTGTGCACTCTAAACTGAGGTTCTGTGAGTGAGAGAAAATCCATTGTTAACCCCCACAGATACTGCTCCTAGGAGAAAAATAAATTGTTTCCTGAGCCACACACTCCATTTCTTACAGGAAATTCAGCTCCATTATACTCTAACGATGTCACTGGTATACACACAGTCTGTTGTTTCTCAGGGTAGGACTGTAAACAAAATCAGCAAGGTAGGAAAGGGGTACACTTTAAAGGATAATAGTTTAAGACTCTGATGACTGCAGTGAGGCATGTAGGGAGGGTTTTGGTGACTTGATAAGTAAAATGCCAGGCTAAATAGATTGTATTTCACTCTCTATGTATAATAATAGAAGGCAGTGTAAACATTAGTTACAGGAAATTGTCACGCAGACTTTGTTTAGGAAGAGAAGTGTGATGGTGACAGGAATTATAGATGGAAAAAAAAAAAACCAAGAGATTAAAAGTCAATGTACCAATTATGGAGTTATTATAATTGTCCTAGCAGACAGTTCAAGACTGTTGGTTCAGCAGTATGGGGCATAGATGTAAAATCATGAAAACAAGCAGCATGATTCAGATAGAAGTGACAGAGTTTAAGAAGTGAATTAGTGAGAAAAGCTGATGGTGACACAAAATGAAGTAAAGGCAGAAAGCAGCATTGGAAAAGGGGATAATGAGGTAACTCCTGGGCTGTGACTTTGGAGCCAGCAGCATTGTTACATTGAGATATTTAGACACTAGTTAAGAATCAAGGCTTGATGACAAGGACTTGGGAGTCAGGAACTTGAAAGTGAAAGTTGAAACTCTGGGGGCTGACAATACTTTCAAGAGTGAAGTGTTAAGCAAAAATAGACAAGGTTGATATTCAACTAATGGATGAACTTACACTTAAGCAATTAAAGGAAGAAGCAACAAAGACACCTTTAAAAGAATATTCATATAAGTAGGAAAAAATAGATGACTATAAGTATTAAGAAAAAAGAATAAGGTAGTGTTCAATAATTTTATGAATTGAAGTCATAAGCATATTAATTAGGTGGCCACTAATAATCTTTAATAGAGCATTGTCTGTTGAGTGAAACTGTGGGAAAGGAGAATGTGGTGTGGTTGAGTGTTTTGTGAAACCATGGTGAAATAGATAGTCCTGTTCTGAGATACTAGCAATTAAAGTGAAGGTATGATAGTTTAGAAGTGAAGTAGAATCATGAAAAGAATATTTTAGCATAGAGAAGTCCGATTTCAAAAGCTTTTGTGTCACAGGTCAAAGAGTAAGTAGCTATAAATAGCTTATGGAAGATAAACTGGAGAAAAGAAAAAAAAATCTTTGTAGAAAACCATCAAGAAAATTACAAGCTCCATCTGTAAGTCAAGGATATTAATACTTACTTCTGGAGCAACTGTAGGCTTGGTGATTAATATCTAGCTTCAGGAGTAGTATACAACTAATAAATGAAAAATATTATTCTTCTCAATATGAAAAATGATATAATTCACCTACATGCTATTAGGTAACAAGTTCATATAGAAGAATTTCAAGGAAGAGGAGATTTCCTTCTGAAATGCTAAATTTTTAGCTACTTTCTAAAATATGTATTATATAACTTTCCCCCTCTTGAGAATTTAGAAGTGACATATTTTATCCTTTCTCATGATTCAGTGTCATTTTGAAATCATCAATGATGTATAATGATATTCTACTGTAATAGAAATAGTTGGTTCCAGATTGTCCCTATCAAGTCCAGGTCTCAGAACAGTGAGATGAGCAAGAAGAACATCATCCCAGAGATGAGCAACTGCCAATGAAGCAATTGATTCGTATGGAGGCAGAACTACTAAGTTGAAAAAGCACAGAATCCTGGGCTCAGGTTTACACACAACATTTACTAACTTCATATAGGTTTCCTCCTCTGTTTTCCTAACCTCATTGGATCAGATTAGTCAATAGCTGAAAATCCACTTGGTTAAATAAAATAATTTATACAAATGCAGGGGAATGTAGCATTTGAGTTTTCAGAAAATTCAGAATAAAGGCCAAGAAGCAAGCATAATTTAAAGGGTTCCTCTACCTATTCTATTTATATATATCTTTTTCAGGTTTTTTTAGGGGATTTCAACTTGGTTTCTAAATGATCTTTCTAATGGAGAAGACCCATGATGAATTTTTACTCTGAAAAAAGCAAATGACATATAGTAGAGAAAGAGAAAGATTGAGTATCCCAAATAGAATACTTCTGCTTATGGAATTGTTTGAGGATCCTCTTTCCTGGGAAATTGGTTTGGCTTTCTGCTCAACCCAAGCATTTGCCACTGTACCCTTTATAATCTATTCATTGCATACTGTAAACAGCCTCCCCACCCTCCATCCCCTATGAAAAGCTAGAACAAGCCTATTCAATTACATCTGAGCATGGTCTGATGCAGTGGTGTTCAAACTGTTCCTCTGCATTAGAGGGTTTTACAGGCGTGATTCAGGGGCATGTGATTACTATGAAAGATTGTAAGAAGATATTCAAGAAATTGTCCAAGAAGGCAGAACCACCAGGGCCCTGTAATTCCAACAGTATCTGTTTAACTATCAGGAAAAGAGAGAGGGAGCGAGAGAGAGAGGAATTGGGGGAAAACAATTGAGAAGACTTAAAATATGGTATCAAACAGAAGATGATGCAAGATGGTGTGTTTAAAAAACACAGACACATTTTCAACAGAGTGTGATTGAAGGAGTTTATGTTAAATGACTTAAGTTAATGATTTGGGGAGAACAACAATGCTAGAAATTAAATTGGGGACTAAATAAGTGCGGGAACTGTTTGGAATTTTTAGTAGGAAAAATGAAATGAGATTTAATTTGAGATAAATACTAAAATTGGCTAACAATGTATTTATTACATAAATCATAATTATTCTTTAATTTCCCCCTCACTTTGTTCTGTAAGTAGATGGTAGGAAGAAGCAAGCTCGTTTGAAAGGCACAAACTGGCAATATAAATACTAATCAATTTTAATTCACAACCTCAATTAATATTTGGATTTTAAGTTGAATAATAATGGGGAAAAAAACAGAGTAAGCTTATTCCATATGACACTAAGTTGTATAAAAAGTTGTGCTCTCTGTCATGTTATTGGACTCCATAAAACATTAACAATAATTTAGACATATCTTTGATGTTTAAGGGTGAAAAATATGGGCCCTTTATCTAATTGCCCATGTTCTCATCTGTCATAAAAATTTTAAGAATAAGGAGTTTTACTGTTAATATTTAAAATAACTAAGATCTGGCACTTCAAATGAAACACAGTTAATTTTATAGTATTTAGTTTTAGATCTTGGTTTGGATATTGTGTACAAGAAAGGCACAAAGTGAAGAGGTGAAAAGCACAGGTATGGAGACCAGTCTCCATGAGGTTGGGTCCTAGCTTTACCACTTCCTAGTTGTGTGCACTATGGGCAAGTTACTAAAACACTCTCAATTTTTTAATCTATAATATGGAGAATTTAAAGGTACCAAATTCATAAGAAGTTGTTAACGTTAAATAAAAAGTCTATTCAGTGAGTAATTCATGACCCACAGTAAGTACTAACTAAGATTTACTATTATTGACAATGCTATTAATCCTTTAAAATGTGGGATTGTACCTTCATCATCATACTTCTAACTTTAACAATTCACTTGAGATGAGTTATCTTCAACTCCTTTAATTTTATCTCCCATTTAAAAATACCACCAGCATGTAATTTCAAAGGAAGGCATTTTTGCTTAATTTTGTTCATTGCTGTAAAACCAGGATTTAAAATAGTAGCAAGTATGTCATAGGCTCTTAATAAATATTTCTGAATTAATTGATACAATTTTAGTGCTTCATAATGAAAGTTAAGAAAATGGTTGGATTAACATTCTTCTCTCTTCTTTTATACCTGTCCTTTTGTTCACAGAGATAGAAAAAAAGTTTATTTACAATCACAGCTAGTGAAACGATGGGGTTATCTTGTTAGATAAAATCAAAATTTGTGCTAAGAAAGAATTTAAAAATGAGAAGCCTAGATAGAAATGCTATATCAATTGTCTGAATATACTAATGAAATAGTTTGCTTGGACAAATCTTATTAATTTAGAACATGCCACTTTACCACCAAGAGACTAGACAGGTAATATGTATAAATATGAAGATGTGGAGATAATTCTAAAGGAGAAAAACAAATTACTGGAGTTTCTGTGTCATCATGGTTATTTAGGAATTACCAAAGGAGCCATTCTGCACTTAATTTTCATTTATGTTAATACCAAATAAAAATGTTTTAAATCTTAACTAATATAGCATTTATAGTGACAATCTTTCTATTTCACCTCTATTTCCCCCAAACAAATACTTATAATGGTATGAATTACTCAGAAGAAAAATACAAAGACATGCTGCAAAACTTCGGTGATGTAAATTGATCATAGCAGGATAATTTTATTTTGATTGTTTAAAATTTTATTACTATTTGAGCTGAAAAAATTTACTTATTCAAAATTTTGAGTAATAAGATTCTATATAGTTATGTCTTTGCTATGTTTCTCTCACTGGGGAAAAGAACAGATTTAACTACAGTTGGCTGAAAACATAGCTTTCAATATTTTTTTTTCTTCTTCTTCATCCCCAGCACATCAAAATTCATCTAGACGACAGGCATAAGATGTTATCGCAAAACAGACTATTGCATTGCCTTTAGCTATTGGAATTTTTTGTCCTTTCCCCTTAGACTGTCTAATAAACAAAGAACAAAATAATCATTTAACCGGAGAAAGTTCATCGGAGGAAGGTGAACTTACACAGAAGGATCAATCTTGCAGGTGGCAAAGAAAGTCAGCCATGTAAATTAAATCAGCCATTATGACAGACTTATGTATGCTTTCAGAAAGGTCCTGTACTTGACAGATGTTCCTCTTCCTCCTTGATGTGCCTATTACCTTATGTCATCATTACTTAAATACTGTCCCCAAATCCATCATTTCCTTGAGGTGTTCTCAGTGAAAATCTGAGCATTATCTAGAGGAGCAAAGGGAAAATCCACCGAGATCTGAAATAAAACAAGCTATTCGGTAATCAGCTCGAGTCAACCAAACAAGTTGCCTCATGCAAGTAAGATGACAAAACTCTGGGGAGAAATTCCATCTTCACCCCATCAACTAGCCTCAGGGTACGTAATGATTCCTAACTGTGGAGCATGCAACTGGAAATTATTCATATCCACAGAGAAATTGCCCTTGGCAATTTGAGAAGGGAATAAAGGTAAGGTATAAGTAAGTAAAGGCTTATGGAATAAGTTCAAAGAATTTCATAATTCTCACTACCCCTGAGAAGGGATTCATCAATCATAGATAGACTTTGGTAGGAAGGAAACCAGTTTGCCCCTAAGTGCTAGCTTAAAGAAACTATCCTCTGCTCTCCACTATTTCTTTAATGGTCTTTCCTCTAAGGCTGTGGTTCTAACCTTGAATGCACACTAGAATCTTTTGAGAAGCTTAAAAAAAATTACCAGTGTCCTGGCCTCAAACTCGCAAATCCTGACATAACTGGTTTGGACTGAGTCATTGGTTCTTTTCCAGAGTGCGCTGGGTGATGTTGATGTACAGTGTGATGATAAACATTGGTTTCAGTACTGTTATCTTTTACTCCCCCAACTCGTCACCTAAAATCTGTAATTAAAATTAACTCCATGACCCCTTTTGTGGAAAAGGTGTTCTTAAAAGAAGATCAATAATAGGTGTTTAACCATTCTATTACCATCTAATATGTGATACGGTAGCTTTCACATCCGTCCATTACCTATCATGCAGACTCATCAAGCTTGCCCAAGACACTCCTATGTGGGAGCCTGGTATGTATGGTACAAAGGGCTGTAGCCGCTGAATGGAGCCTGGACCAGAAAAATGGACCTCTAAGACTTAAGCATGCTGCCAGTCCCACACTCCAGGGCGTTTTAGAAGTAGAAGAGGAATGCAATGTCCTCTTTGAAGCTGATGAAGCCTGCTTGCTCTGTGTAGCCCCAAATTCTTATCATTAGAATGTAAAAACAAAATGTTTTAAGTAAAAAGAAGCATCTGGAGTTTTATGATATCTCTTGGTGCCTCATAGTCTTGATACCTATCTCCCTATGTTGATTTATGCTTCCCTTTGTGCGTACTCCCAACCATTTGGTGGAGGTCTGCATGCTTACCTTGTGCATTTCTGCACATAGCAAACTCAATAAAAACCCTGACTGGGAAAGGAGTGATCAGTGATCTCTTATGAGAGACACTCATCCTTCTTTCTCCTCAGACAATTCATTTCTGAGTCAGTTCTTTCATCCGTGCCAAGGGAGCTGTGGGACGGGGAACTTCTCACTCCTATCTACTACTTTTCTTCTAGTCCTCTTTCCCTTTTCACCATCTCCTTCCCACAGTGCTTTCATGCTGTGCTTTAACTTCTGTGGTTCCTCCATCTGGATTTGCTCTGTTGACCATGATCCATACCGTTGATAACATGTGGTGTTTCCATCTGTCTGAGTTTTCTTTTTTCCTCTCCTACATGAGAGCTTGTAAATTGCTCAGGTGATTACACTTTGAGGCCCAAGAGTTTTGATATAGCAAGGTGTGGTTCGACAGTTCTTTGAGCAATAATTTATTGCAATGAAGTGATAATTTCAAGAACCCTAATAAGTCACTAAAAGATCAATTTTAGCATAGTGTAGCATTTCCCGAGACTGGTTCTTCAGAAATGTAGTCCTCCAAATAATTATAGAGAGAGGAAAAAAAAATGTGATAAAATAAACTTGTTAAAGGCTGCATTGTATGGACCTGGTTTGAAAAATTTATTTACATACTAACATATTAAAATCTGTAAATTTTTATTAAATTGATAGACTAGTTTTTATTTTGCTTTTCATAGTGTTTTACAAAATACCTGATCTCATAATCTCTGATTTTCCCATAAAACTCTTATTATCTGTGTCTATCAATGAAATCTCCATTTCTTTAGGGGGAACAATCTGGAAGAGTTAGAAATAGATTCAGCTCACCCAGAGCTCATGCATGGAAGAGCAACAATGGCAAAGAAGAGGAATACTATAGTGAAGCTAACATTTGCTGAATAATTATCATATTGTTATATCATTCTATATCATCTCATAATTTATATCTGGTGTTACATATATGTATAAATGAAAGGGATACTGAAAACAGAGTGGGGCCAAATTAGGTTTTGGGTACAGTTTATTGTATTATATTTTTTATTAATTATTGTATTATTTTTATATGAACAACTGTAAATCTACTTTTGCACTACTCTGTTAAAAAAATCACTGCATCAAATTCTCATTTAATCAAACTATAATCTGACTATATAGAAAGAGAAACAGAGAAAATAGGGCACGAATCCAAGATAAGAGATAAAAATCAAGAATCTGGAAATCAAAATCTTGTTCTATTCCAGACACATTTCTTAAATATTATGCAAGACTACCTCTTATGATGTGGTAGAAACACAGAGGAAATAGGAAACTATCTCATCTAATCACAGAGCACTTTGAATCACTTCCCTTATCACAATAAGCAGTGTATCTTATTTTAAATATTAATATATTTTTATTCTCATTTGTAACCAGAAGCAGATGATTGGAAACAGCAAACATATTTTAAATAAGTAGGGTAATTCTGCAATGCTTGTTACAGGAAGGCATAAAGTTAATTCTAAGCTTTTTAACAAGCTATGCAAAAAGGGAAATATAATCCATTGTATGATCCATAACATCCAAGATATAAAACCAAATAAGTAAATCAACACAAACTTTTTTTTGGCACTGAGATAAAAATTTTTATTTTTCAAGGATATTCATAATCAGCACTCTGAACAATGTCCTCACAGAGATATTCTGTTTCTTTGAGTTATATTATCAAATTTTCAATATATAGACCAAGGGCAGCACAGTTAGGCATGAGTCAGTAATGGCGGCCCTTTCCGGCAGCATACTAGTGGTCGCAGGGCGGGATGAAGGGTGCAAAGGTATTGCCACGCAATCCAGGTGCTCAGTTTTTGTCAGTCTCAGCTAAATTCAAGGAAAGTTATGTTAGAAGATCTAAGATGAGCTGTGATACATTCAAAATTTCTTTATCAATATTATTTCTCTCAATCCAGTAAAGTCTTTGATAGTTATCGAGCAGTAATGAGTTCCCGTTTGTGTTCCTAGCACATACCTGGACAATCCATTGTCCAACAAACCAAATCTGATCACCGAACTCAGGTCTTCCGAAGTATTTCTGTGAGGTCCCTTTCAACTCTCTTCCCTGATCTACCCTTCTGTATTACATAATGGAAAAGCAACTTTATTTTTCTTCCCCAATAATCTTTCCTGAGGAAACTAGACAGCTTTAAAATGGTAGCTACTCAAAACTATCATTTCAAAGTTGTTTATGATAATCTGCTATAGCCTTTCATTCTTGTTTGTTTTCTTGCCAAAAAGTAGAAAGGGGTTTGGTGGTAATGAGAGGCCATGATACAGCATTAATACCTTTTCTGGGACTTCACCAAAACCACCTTCCACAGCAACCTCAGAAAGAGTACTGATTTCTTCTTTGGCCATACATGTGGTCTGAACCATATGGTTCATACAAAGGAAAGATCATTGTAATTCTTTCTGATGAATCTTTGTGATGACTTACTCTGGCGCAAGACTATGGGTCCTATACTTAACACAAACAGCAAGAGGAAAATCATCCATCTTTATGAGCCTTGAAACTCATCTCAATGTGTAGAATTGTTTAATTTAGTCATGAAAATTAGGAAACTATGACTTAAAGAGCTAATTATATGATTTAAAGAGCTAATCTGGGAAGATATCCATCATATCCATGGTTAGTCTTGTGAACTTTGTATAAAAATCAAGTTGTGGAGATTCAAGACACTAAAATATTTACTTTTTACTTTCTTTATATATTGGTCTAATTCATCCAGGGCCTGTTACTATGTGTGGGACCAAGGTGGAGTGGTATATAGAAAGGAAGAATTAATGAGTGATATTTATTTTGCTTGTTTCCTCCTAGAAGTTCTGAAATTGGCCAGCATTTTATTTTTTTATTTGTTTATTTCTTACAGGCACATACATCCAGGGACAAAACTATTTAATTTCCTGATTTCTGCTGTTGAAAAGATAAACAAGTTTTCTGGTTTTCAAACCTCTTCTATAAAATACTAAGAAGAGTTGTGTAAAATCAGGTATTGTATGTTAATTGAGTTTTTCTCTCTTCAAATTTATTCCACCACTGATCCAGAGAACATTAACTAAGAAGATGGGGCAACCTCTCTCTTCAGAAAGCTTTAGTGTTTTTTATGAAATTTATTTTCCCAGAAGTTTAGTGCTGCATAGGAATGAGAGTGAATAGACAGAACAGAAGAGAAGGGATGGCGAAAAAGTGGTAAATATTTGAAAAAAAAACTTTCAGTGTGTTGTGTCATTGTTGATGTTGACAAGATCCAGGTTGCCATCATATGAGCAGGTGACTTGGTTGGAGTAGAAGACATAATGCTTTTTTTCTAAGGCAGTCAAGAGATCTACTTCATAAATCATTTGATTCAATGTTGAAGTGCCTAAGAATGATAATAATGGGGTTGTGTGGAAGAAAACATTTTCTGGGTGAATTACAGAAAGGACACAGATGTAACAAAAATAAGGAGGGGTTACACTGGCAAATTCTGATGATGTGCTGTAAAAGAAGCTAGAGTTTGTGAAAATGGGAGAAGAATTCATTTGAGTTTAAAAGTTGGAAGCCTAACACCCTTTAGCCTAAGTCTTGAGGTACATGAAGTGAGTATGGGAGGGAGCAAAATAAAGGAGGGGGGACCTGGGACCTCAGGAGATAGCTCCATTAGTTAGAAAAGAGATGTTTAGAGAAGGGTTCACATATGCAGAAATATCTGTTGATCCCAGATCCTGAACATGTTCTGAAATTGGCCAGCCTTTGTTTAACAGGGATATGCAGCCACAGGACATAGTAAAATGTGTGTGGAGGGGAGAGGTGAGAATAGGAGAGGTGGGTCTCAGCAGATAAGATTCAAGGCCATGTATGAATAAATGTTTCTGTGATGACTGAACATGTAGGAATCTTGGGCTTTGCATGAAGATGGGGGTGCAAGGAAAGTTAGGTGCAATGAACCTCAGACAGACCTTGACTTTAATAAAAGCAAGAAGAGAGAAGATTTTACTGTGACTTACATGACCTTCTAGACTGGAGGTGTCGGGGAACCACCCCAACAATGGAATTTATTTATAAAAAAATGTGTATTTATTCTTACATATTTAAATTTCAGTCACTTTCAAAGTACTCTCCATGTGATGTAATATACCAAGTGAGTGTATTGCTCAAAATAGTTTTTGAACTTGTCAACTTTGATGTCTTTTAGTACTTCTGGCATTTTTTGTTCCACCTCTTCCACATCTGCAAAGTATTTCCCTTTGATGATTTTCTTCTTGGGGAAACAACAAAAAAAATTGCTCATGGTAAGACTGAGTGAATAGGGAGGGTGAGGCACAGGGGTCATGCAGTTTTTGGTCAAAAACTGCTGAACAGTTAGTACGGTGTGGGCAGATGTGCTCGTAAATCACCATCATGCAATGGGCAAGTGTGCTGAAAGATTCTTCAAAAAAAACCACTGAAGCTGAATGCAGCCTCTCACAAAAATACCAGCTTGTGCACTGAATACAGATGGGTTCTCAGAACACTCACCTAGTAGGGTAAGCCTGTACTACAAGGGTCCTGCCCCCCTGAAGATAATTTTTTTGGGGGTGGTGCCTCACAAAAGCAGCACTAGCCTTCATAACCAGTGTGGGGCTACTGCTCTGTCCAGTGATTATAGCAAAGGGTACAATTACTCTTGATAAATTTATAAGATCCACCTATTTTCAAACTGATTAATACATACTTTTTTAGAAAAATTGTATTTTGACGACCACCAATGATAATTATAACTATTATGCTTTAAGCACTTAATATATGTCCAGTATTTTGTATACAATATTTAATTAATCTTTACAATGCTTACTTACCTCATTTTATTGTGCTTTGCTTTGTCTTCACAGAAGGACAAACTGAAAGTAAGGCCCTCCATCAACAATAAGAGAACAACCTGCTGAAGTCTCAGATGGTGGCTAGCATTTTTGAGCAATAAAATATGTTTTAATTAGGGTTTGCTATTTCCCACTTAAAGGACTACAGTATATTGTAAACGTAACCTTGTGCACATCACCCTAAGGTAGTCCTGGTGATTGTCCTGAGGTGTCATGCCTTCGAGAAGCTGTTCAGCCAGAAAGAAAATCTCTTTGCCTCCTTCATCTGTGCAGACAAGTGAATTGCAGTGCCATCTCATGCCCCATCCTAGCCCCACCTCCCACTTGAGTTTTCTAATTGTAACTCACTTGTAAATAAGGACATTGGTTAATAAAAATAAAAGGCAAACCAAACAAACAAACAAAAAAATACATTTTACATGTACTGGAAAACCAAAAAATTTGTGTGGGTTGCTTGATTGTGATATTTTCTCTGTTGTGGTCATCTGTAACTGAACCTACAATATCTTTAAGGTATGCCTGTACAAGCTTAATTTTCAGTGAGATAACTGTAATCCTTTGAGGTCAAGGTCATCAGCAACTGAAACATGACAAATCTAGAAATCTGGTCTAGGTTTTCCCAGCTTCAGAATGAATGATCTTTCCAGCCTTTCAAATTGATTCTTACTATGGCTAAAATAAATTTCTGATAATATCTATTTGTCACTTTATTCTGGTAGTTCTCAATGCCTCCCCTGAACCAGCAGTATCAGCATCAACTGTGAACTTGTTAGAAAGTCGAATTTCCTATGTCCCCAGACCTACTGAATTAGAGAATCTGAGTGGAACTCAGAAATCTGTCTTTAACAAGACCTTTGATTATGATGCATGCTAAATTTTGAGAACGACTGCTTAGTCATAAATCTTTGTGGAATGAACAGAACATATAATGAAAACCACATCTTTGCTGTATGTGTATAAACAGGATTTGATCAACTGGTCAACATAGTAATATCATGACTCCCCCTGCAATTCTAAATTTCAACTTTGCATTGAAATCTTATAAGAGACATTGTTTGGGAAACAGGCCTTCAACTGTGAGATATCCCAGGCCTCAAAAATCTATCCAATCAGGGGTCAGGTCTTAAAGAATCACAGGCTGATTTAATCTTTGTAGCTCTATCAGGTTTTTCTCATATTTTATCCATTATTTGACCTCTATTTTCAAGTTATTTTCCTTTTATGTCTCCAAAGAGATACCTGTTTTTAGGCTTATTTTTGCCTAAAGGAAAGGTGTATCCAAGGCTACAGTTTATTTCAGCAGAGGAGCCTCAGGAAATCTTAGCAGAAAAAGGTCATTGCCTCATTACCTGCTATCACATATATATTGGTGTGCAGCAGATATGCAAGTTTAGGCACTAACTTGATAAGCACTGATATCACTGCAAACACTCTTTAGAAGACAGTAGTGAACAAATTTATTCTGTGAAATAACTATACAAGATAGGGTTTTAAAGGCTCTGACCAGAATGGCTAAATGTTTTTAAAAATTACACTATGCCTAACATATGCTGAACAGTGAAAGCACGTGAATTAAATGAATGAATGAATGTATGAACACTTTTCAAGAGTTGGGAAATCAGACTATATTCTAAGAAAACAAGGCACAAATATTATATATATATACATATATATTATATTATATATTTATATATATTCTATGCTAGCAAGTCTAGATAAAAATGTAATCAATGTTTTGAAATAGTAAACACATTAAGAAGATAACTGTTAATCAAAAATATTTTTCTTTTAAAAAATCTTTTTATTAAATATAGTGGGATGACATTGGTTAATAAGATCATATCAGTTTCAAGTGTACATCTCTATGCTACATGATCAGCATATTGCATTGTGTGCCCACAAGACGAAGTCAGGGCACAAAATGCAATTATTTTCTGATATAATCGATATCCAATAAACATTGATGTTTGTTGCTAATAACAATTAAGAATACATTCTCAGAAAATATTGTTTTTATTTGCAAATGGAGGTATTGAGAATTATGCTGAATTATCACATAACTATTTCTTGTTTATATCCACAAAGGTACATATATTGCATACTTAGAGATACATAGCATATTTTGAAAAGAGTTATTTTGAATTATCAAAAAGTTACTGGAATAGTTTGAATATACAAATAACTAATGAAAGGAAATGTGTCTTCTGAAAATGACTTCCATCTCTACTGTGCCTCTCTTAACTATTCTGGACTACAGTTACTTCACTTGTAAAATGAAACAATAAGATAGCTCTATGCACAAGATACTCATCTCTAATTCAGATTGGGGTTTCTTTTGGAAAAAGTCATATAGGACTTCTCTTTTTATAGACTAAAACTTAAACTTCAGTTTTTTTAATCAAAAAAAAAGTAAATGTATGATATCTGACTGCATGTTTGGGATATCCACAAGGCCCCAGATAGGGACAGGATATCCTTCCTTCAGAAAGCAAAAGCTTTCTGAGGTACAGTACCTTCTGTGTGAGTGCTGGACTCTTTTATCTAGAAAGGGATGCAGGGAACTATCACTATACTGAACGTGTACTTAGTAACTAGTACTGTGTCTTGTATTCCCCCATGTGTTACCTCATTTAATATTACCTATTAGATTCAAATAATATATTTAGAACTACATTGTAACAGCAAATATGAAGCAAGTGCTGTGTGCTTTATTATTTCTTCATAACTTTTTCATGTAGAAAAATGAACTTTCCTTAAGAAAATGAATTCAAAGCACTATGCAACTGCACAGTGTTGTTAATTATCTGCTCTTTCATAAACTTGGTTCCTAGGAATGCTGAAGGATGCAAACTGTATTGGAATACAAATCCTTTTTATTTATTAATAGCTAACTATCTCAAAAGATTTTTCTAATCTCTCTCATTTTTTCAGTTTCCAAAACCTCATCCCCAGGCCCCTCACTCTAAATGAGCACTGAAAACTAACATTCAGGAACTAGAAGAAGTTGCTAAAAATAGTGGCAGTACTTTGAATGACATTGAAAATACCATAACTTAACTTTTTAGTATTTATCATATTCCAGTCACTATCTTAAGTGCTGGAAAAAATAAAGCTAAGTATTTTATCTCTACTATTGCACTTAATTACCATATGAAATAGATAATCAAGTTTTAAGTCCATTTTATGAATAATAAGAATAAATCTCATAGAGGTAAAATAATTGGCACAAGACACAGCTAGTAAGTGGAGGTGCTACATACAACTTCAGGTGGTAAACCTGCAGATTGTGCTTTGACATCTACTACTGAGGCCCTTTAATTATATATAGCATAGGATGCTGGACCTAGATTATTTTTAGAATATATCTTTTCTTTCTTAAAATATAAGGGAACAGTATTATTCTCCTTTAACAAATTTCTGTATTTCTAAATTACGTCTGCTTTGTAATGAATAGGAAAATAACTTCATTTTGTCTTAGAAACATCCAGGGAGCTGTGCACTAATTTAAAATATACAAGGATATCTAATATAAAATATGTGTGCACTCTGTGGTGACTGTTTTGTACTATGACTTAACAAAAAATAATAATTTTCACGATTACAGATGCCAGTATAAATTCATAATGTGGGCTCTTGTCGCTAAAGTTTATTCCCTAAAAGAGCATCTTATGAATAACACGTGTTTGTAAAGAAATGTGCATGGTTTGAAAGAATGTGGGAAGGTACAGAAAAAAGGATAAACCAAAAAGGAAAATTGAAAGTAATCATGATGTACAAATTTTGTTATTGAAATGTTACTGACGTACAGGATTATACTCAAAACCCAGGTAAGTGGCACTCCCTTGAAGAACCAGTAGCTAAAACTCACTTGAGCAACAAGACCCGCATTGCATAGGATTGCTGACTTTCTCAGTAGGGAACATGGTCTGACCTATCACTTACCAACTTTCTGATTCTCGCATTTCTTACTCGATTTGATGATTTTTTTTAAAAAAAGTAGAGTTCCGTTTCATCATGTAATTGAATATTTAAGTCTCTGTGGAGTCTTGACTTACCTCAGTGAGACATAGGTAATTATTGAGTCCTTTTGAAATAATGGCCACAAACAAGTTAACCAGGTTCTTCCTACCTATAGATTCATGACCCCTGATTTAATCAGTTATCCAATTTTCCTTTGCTGTTTCATAATTGGTTTTTGGTAGTCTCTATTATACTCCTTCTCCTTCATTACTGACTACAAACCTTTAATCAGAACCCTATACAATTGCTTCTTAAAATACCATCAAAGACTAATTCTCTGGACCCTAAATTTTTATGGTCGCATGGCACTGCAAAAAATTAACTTTACTAAAAAGTGAGACTCAATTTAGACTAAATTTTATTGCAAAACAGGTAGATAAATAAATACTGAATAGGAATTTGTATAGAGAAAGTGATACAACTACATTAACCTTTTTCAAAAACAATGAGGATTTTAAAATGTGCTGTTTATTTCAAGAAAAAGGATATTGACATATTTCTGGCCATTCAGTTACAAGGGCAATGTTGCCCTGACTCTGTTACTTAAAGCTATTCCATTTTTCAAGACACAGATAAGTCAAACTTCTGGGAAAATTTCCCTGATCATGTTAGTCCACAATGATTGCCCTTCCCACTAAACTCTCTGAATCATTCTGCTCAGTAGTATTTATATGCTTCTTCACTTTGTATCATGTGTTCAGCATTATTTAACCAACAGGATTATAAATTCTCCAAAGGCAAAGATCAGACCTTACTTTATTTGTTATATTTTCCCAAGTATTTTGCCATGGAAGTACTTTGTTGAAGAATTCACAGAATTAAGTGCCATGTTATTACTTACTTTAGTATCTAGATGACCCTTGAGCAGGGAGAGATAGAGTCCCAAAGAGGAAAAAGAGATTTTTTTCTTAACAGAACTGGACAAACAATTTGAATCAATTCAACTCAATGAACATTTATTACCTAGACTACTATAGGCCACATTGATCTCTTCCTTCTCTGAACTTCTAAGCACTCTTGTCTCTAATACTCAACAGAATGCTTACTCATATGCTCTCTTCTACCAAGAATGAACGAACTATTCTAGGTGTGTTTGTCTTCCTCTCCATTAGACTTTATTAGGTTGAACCAAAAGATAATTACTTATGAGACTTCCGGCCAAGATGGAGGCATAGACTGACACGCTCTGTCTCCCTCCACAACCAAGGAGGACTACAACTACTGCAAAACCAAAAATAATAAGAAGTTCCAGAAAATAAAGTTACATGGAAGTCCAACGTATGAAGTCATAAACAAGTGGTGCTCGTCCAGATGAGTAGGAAGGGTGAGACCGCAGCTGAAAGATCGAACTGTGCTGGAGGCAACAGCCGCAGCAGCGAACAGCAGGACCTGGTAAGCAGACCCCATACTTGGGAGGAGGAGAGAGATGCCTAGGAGCTGACCCTGGCTGAAGACTGGACCCGTCAGCTCACGATTCCAACGCTGGGGAGGGCAGACACCATTGTCTTGGACAGTGAGGCTCAGAGGGCAGATGGAGGAGGAGGCTCCCAGTTCCTCAGTGGAGAGTAACAGCAGGAATCCATCTTGGACACATGCCCTGCCCCCATGCAAAGCATCACAGTATGGTGAGAAAGGTCGCCAGGTTGTGATGAGCATACGGGGCTCCACTCAATATAGCATAGGAGTGTAACAGAACCCCTGGGCTGCTCCGATTGAAACAGAACCCACAGGCTGTTTAGTTAGGGGCCCGATTACCCCCCACCAGAATTATAACTATTAATACCAGAGTTGGGTGAAAAGAAAAAGAATTGTTTATTTACACATAGTCCTGCCTCCCCTTCCCAGACCTGGCCAGTCTTAGGAAAGTCAGAAATACCGTTTCCCTACTTCCTCGGCACAGTTCAGCTTTACCAGTAGCTGCCAATCACTCAGTTCTGATTGGGGAGGTCCTTTCTGTGCTGTGGTGCCCTCCAGCTCTCAATGCAGGACCGCCTTGATTCTCAGCCTCCTTGCAAACTGCCAAAATGTCAGCAGCTCCTCTCTCTTCTCAAAACTGCCTGGCTAGAGCTTCTTCTTTAAGGAGCCTGGAGATCCCTTCTCCAAGCCACATGGATGGAGCCCACAAGAGCCAGAGAGTGAGGTTGTGAGGGCCAGAGAGAGCCTGAGAGAGAGAGCCTCCTAGAGCCAGAGTCAGCCCCAAAATGTCCACAGCTCCTCTCTCTTCCTCACTGCCTCTTCTCTCTCCCCCACTGCGTCCTCTTACACAGTGGGTGTTGCAAACCATCCTGACCATTCACAGAACCCTACGTAGGCTCTGTCTGCTTCTTCCGTACCAGCCCACAGTCCAAGATCCCTCCCATCTTCCTGAGTCTTGGAAGTAAAGTGGATCTTTGCAACAATGTTTCCAGCCACTAGCTCCAGGCATGCAAGGGCATCCTGAAAGCTGATTCCTGCTCCCTATCTCCCAGTCTCAAACTCTGGGGTTTATTTTTGGACTCCCCTGTTTCTGTAACAGGACATGGTGTGACAGCGCCCTGCCCAAGAAGGAAAGATCAACAAAATGGTCAGAATGGAAAAAATTAATGATTAAAATACCAATCACACAGCTAATGAAAAAAACAAAGGCCTTGACTGATGAACAAATAGCGAATCTTTCTGAGACTCAATTCAGAGCTATAGTCATGAGGCAGCTTACAGACCTAACAGCGGGGCTGAATCAAGACAGGGAAGAAATGAAGGCTAGTCCTGCTGAAATGAACAAAAATACGTACAAGACAAGTGGTGAGGAGGGGAAAGCCATGGATCAAATCAACAAATCAGAACATAGGGAGGGAACAAACAGTCAACCAGTGCAGAAAGAGGAAACAAAAAGTGAGGAATATAAGGAGAGGCTCAGAAACCTCTGGGGCAGCTATAAGCAAATGAACATTTAAATTATAGGATTGCCAGAGGGTGAAGAATAAGAACTAGAAATTGAAAAACTATGCAAAAAAAATAATGAAGCAGAAATTCCCTAACTTGGGGAAGGAAATAGACTTACAGGTCCAAGAAGCACAGAGAGTTCCAGATAGGCTGGGCCCAGGGAGGACCACATCAAGGCATATTATCATCAAAATGTCAAAAATTAAAGATAAAGAGAGAATCTTAAAAGCAGCAAGAGAAAAGAGAAGAATTATGTACAAAGGGGTCCCAATTAGACTATCAGTGGATTTCTCAAAGAAGACTTTACAGGCAAGAAGGGATTGGGAAGAAATATTCAAAGTAATGAATAGCAAAAACCTACAACCATGATTACACTATCCAGCGAAACTGTCATTCAGAATAGAAGGGCAGAGAAAGTGTTTCCAGGACAAAGCAAAACTGAAGGAGTTTGTTAGAATCAAACCACTGTTATATGAGATGTTAAAGGGACTTGTTTAGAAGAAGGAGGATCAAAACTATAAACATTAAAATGAAGACTGTATCACAACAATGAACAGCAGAAGCTAGGGAATTGAAACAAAGCCAAACTAAGTAGGCAACGAGAGGGGAAAAAGAATTACAGGTACAGGGAACATATTGGGGGGAGGTCAGCAGGGAAGGGGGGGATTATGCAGGAATTAAGAAGCATAGTAGGAGGGACTGGAGTAGACAGGAAGATGTTGAGAAGAATTATATGCACAACCAATGGGCATGGACTAAGGGAAGGGACAACTGGAGGGAGAGGGGGTCACAGGGTGGAGGAGAACAGGGGGAAAAAATTGGGACAACTGTAACAGCATAATCAATAAAAAAAGATAATTACTTACAGTTAAACATTTTGATCTACACACATTTCAACATTGTATGAATCTGTCTAAAATACTTTTTAAAGGAAGATCTGTGTTATATTTTGTTTATCTACAAGCCCTTCCCCTGCCTGAGAGCTTGGTAGGTGTTAAATACGTATTCAGTCTCTTTAATACAAATCAAGTTTGAAAGTGTCAGAAATTATACTTTGTGATAAATTATTTAAATAAATCAATACTTGTTATGTTATAAATACTTTATTACTTTATGTATTTAAAAATATGTATTATATGCATATATACAATTTTTTATTCTATCTACACACCCTGGCTGGTTTGGCTCAGTGGATTGAGCGTCGGCCTGCGAGCTAAGTGTCGCTGGTTCGATCTTCCAGTCAGGGCACATCAGAGAAGGAAAACTCTGACTCCAAAAAAACCTCCGCTGCCTTGCGGCATACCTCTTCAGGGGAAAGGCTAAGGGAGTAAACCCCGACAGAAAATCCGGAGCCGGAGTCCCTAAGGCGGTTTGACGTTGTAGTCAACACCGGCAACTCCTGCGGCGCACCTGAAGCCAAGCTGCATTGACTCCGTCTTTCTCTTGGACCCTTCAGCTGCGAAGAGAGGGGGGGTCTGCTACATGGGCAACAGCAGACCCTCCATATCACCCTGCCCAGGCTCTGTAGCTTCAGCTTCACTGGAGAGGACACTCCAGCGTCATCGCAAGATGTCGATTCAACACGGGAGGAGACAGATACCGTGTCACTCCCGAGTCGGACTGCACAGCCATTCTCGGCAGTGCAGATAGACTCTTAAGAAGAAGCTATACCATCATCTCTCGAGACGGACGGCTGCCGATACGATACGATTCTATCTACATTTATATGATAATTAGCTGTTTAAGATAAAACAATCATCACAGTTTTTGGTGCTTAATAAGAATATGTGAGAATTTATAAGTAAAATGGTGTATCTTCTCTTGGCCAATATGTGAAATCTAGTTATACCACAGATGCTTGGATTTTGAGAAGTCTACCACTTGTTCCAGTCAACTCAGTGAACAAACTCCTTGGTACATATGGTCTATCCAATGTTCAATGATTCTCCAGGGTAGATATTCTTCTAGCTGCACTGATAACCTATTTCAGTGTCTAATTTTCCTGGCTATCAAGAGATATCTTTTATGCCTAGCATAAATGTTCTAGTATAACTTCAGTTCATTTTTTTTTCTTATTTAGTCCTCTGTAAAACTAGGTAACTATTGATAACCTGTTTCCTCCTTTCCCTTCGCTGGCTGGGTTGTGAGATTTAAAAATTGCCATCTAGTTAACATGCACTAAGGAACCTGCCTGCACCATCTGTGCTCATTTAATATCTGCTTTAAAAAAATCTTAGTGTAAGAGAAAGAAAATGTGGTAGTATTTCAAAGTGATGGGAAGAAAATACATAAGTAGTGGCTTAGGTTCAAAATATGAGCCTTATAAAGAACTGTTATTATAATTAGTAGCAATGCTGATAGACAACCGTTTTGCAACTTTCTCTGAGAAACATCTGTGAAATATGTCTTGAAAACAGGCTGGCTACTGAATAACTGTCAAACAGAGGCTCAAATACCTGTAGCCCTCAGTTAATAGAATTCTGCCTTCTCCAGTGTTTTTGTTTTGTTTCAGAAACCTGTCAAGCAACCTTGTCTCTATTTCCTTCTTGCCCTCTCAACCCCCTTTCCCTGACCCAGAGTGACATCTACTTAAGGGACAGTTTAAAACTCTCTTCACAAAGACTTCTCTCCTCTGACCTCCTTTAGTGTTTATAATCAGACTTCATAGTTTAAGTTTAAGTTTAAATTAGAAAATTGATTTATATGATTTACTCTCCCTTGTTACACTAAAAATCCTTTAGGGCAAAAATACACATTAATTGGTGAACAGTCTGACAAAATTATTTTTCTTTTTGTCTATAACATGAACAAGTACACTCATAAGCACATGAACATCAGAAATTTTTGGAGATTCAGACCCAATTTTATGAAACAACAAACCAGATTTCCTCTCTATGTACCACTGTTGGTTCCTGGCTCCCCTCTACTTGACATTCTTGAGTTGCCTATTTGTTTGAACTGATTTTGGTTAGCAATAGAAAAATCATAATGATATCTTAGATATACCACCACAATTTTGGTAAGGCACAATGGAGTCTTGCTGTGGCCAGGTAGCTCAGTTGGTTAGTGTCGTCCTTACACACCAAGACTGCGGGTTCGATCTCCAGTCAGGACAAATATAAGAAGCAACCAATGAATGCATAGTAAACGGAACAACAAACTGATGTCTTTCTCACTCTCTCACCATCTCTCTCTCCTCCTACCTCTCTTTAAAAATCAATAAAATAAAAAACAAAATGGAACTGTTGAGTCTCTAATTCCTGCCTCAACTACATATAGAGTATGTTTTACTAGATTTTTTTACTTTATCAGGGTAGATTTCTTCCTTAGCTGCTGGTGCCTAAATACTCATAACTCCTTGCTTTGATTCATCTTTCATCCCAAAATCTATAAATCAGTTTATGTGAGAGGTACTAAAAAATAGAAACATTAGACTGGGCAGGTAGGAAACAAGGGCTTCTGATCCAAACCATGGAGATGAGCTTCATCACTTACTCATGGTGTGGTCTTGGGTAAGTTACTTCATCTTTCTGATACTCAGTTTTCTCATCTCTGCAATAGGAAAAGGAGTAATAACACATCATAGTGTTGTATTATGAGTAAGTAATTTAATATATCTTGTGAAGTTAGAACAGTATCTGGTACTTAACAAGCACTATGTAAATATTAGCTATTAATTTTGTAGTATTATTAATTTCATTACATTAAAATATTTTAAAATAGCTTTAAAAGACTTTGGGACAACTGTACCTATATAAAGCATGGCTATAATCTGTTCAAAGTGGGGATAGACTATGTAAAACAGAGGCATACTGCAAGGAGTTTCTCAGTTGTTGAAAGTCAAGAGTTTCAAAGAAAGTGAGCTAAGACCTTGGCTGGTATGGATCAGTGGATTGAGTGCCATCCTGTGAACCAAAGGATTCCAGGTTCAAATCCCAATCAAGACACATGTCTGGGTTGTGGGCCAGGTCCCCAGTTGGGGCCATGTGAGAGACAACCATAATTGATGTTTCTCTTCCTCTCTTTCTCCCTCCCTTCCTTTCTCTCTAAAAATAAATAAATAATGTATTTTTTAAAAAGAAAAGAAAATGAGCTAAGGGTGATTTTTGGATGAGAAAAAGGAGTGCTTAATATGCAAAGTGAAGGGAAGCAATTCTAGGCAGAGGGGACAATTAGGCAGTGGAATTATGCTAGGACAATGCATACAGCATAGACCAATGAGATGCAGCCTCTGACCTTTGGAAGCTTATGTGCAGGGAAGATGAAACACATGGCAAATATCCACAGCACTGGACAGAATATTAGAGATTTCTTGTGAGCACCAAAAGCTAGTAAATAGCCATGCAATTGTATGTGTTCATTATTGAGTATCATTTAGTCCTCACCCCAACTCTGTGCTGTACATATTTCATCTATTTTATAAGTAAAGAAATTGAAGTACAGAAAAATTTTAAAAGGCCATGCAACAATTTAAAATGAGATTTGCAACCAAAATTATTAAAATTATGAAATTAACAACAAACTACATTTGTTTATATTTAAACCATATATTAATGGAAGAGTAAAATTGATATGAAGAAATTAAAGTTGGATCGCCAATGTCATATGCATGGTCCCTGAGTGTAACATTTGCTAAAAGTAACCAAAACATAGAGTGGACTTGTCTTCTTTTTTTCTTAAGTAAATCGCCTCTGAAGTGGCTAGTTCATCATGTAAGACTTACATTTGAGGAGAAAGGTAGGTAGGCAGGTAAGCAAACAAATTTTTTTTGCTACCTAATATGCTAATTAATAGAAAAGCTACACATGAACATTTATTGAATTTCTCTCTAAAACTGTTTTTGACAGAATTTATGAAATAAAAATAAAATCTTGGGAAACAGTAATTACTCTAGCCTAGCATAAATCGTCGGTTTGCAGGTTATTTCTGAATTGTTTGTCTTGTATAACCTTATGGACAATCTAGATAGGAAGGGAAATAATTTGAAAAAGAGAAAGGAGGCAGAGAAAATTTGAAGAAGGAGGTGTGTATTTTTTACCAGTCACCTCAATCCTACTGACCTTTCCTTTAATTTAAATTACTCTGGTCCATTCTGGTTTTGTTTGTTTGTTTTTTGTTTTTTAAATTCTCTGTGCTGATGTATTTTCATTTTTGCTCTTCTCTTGGTTTTTGTTTTTTATTTCACTGATGTTCACGGCTCCCTGGCTACTTTATCCCACCTCTCAATAGGAGCTTGGGTCTCCATACCCAAAACTATGTGGGAATACTAACCCAGTTATCCAAATACTTCAGATAAATTTGTTGACAAATCTAAAACAGCTGATTGCTTCTTGTCTCCACTGTATACTTAGCATCTGTCCTGTGAATACTGTCAGTCACATTACAGCTGAAGCCATAATTATGCCCATGACATTCACTCCCTTCAACCAAACAATTAATTTAACTGACTCCCCACCCTCTCACCCCCAATGACTTGGCTGGTCAGTGGGACTGACAGATTAGTTGCTTCAGGGTCTTATTGAAACAGCTTTTGTTTTCATGTGATAAAACCATCTCTTGAGCTAGTTCTGGGTGGCTCTCTGATGCTTCATGCATCCTCTGCAGTTATTACTT
Source organism: Furipterus horrens (assembly GCF_987537825.1). Lineage (NCBI taxonomy): Eukaryota > Metazoa > Chordata > Mammalia > Chiroptera > Furipteridae > Furipterus > Furipterus horrens. The sequence continues at coordinate 136,817,005 of NW_028327171.1, forward strand.
TCTCCATGAATGAGTGGCAAAGCAGCTTTAAAACAATTATAAGCATTTTAAAAGTAATTACTAGAGAATTCCAATGCAAACAACATATCTATTTTGACTAACATGAACAACTCTGTACAAACATTCCTCCCTCTCTCTTTGTCATAGATGTGGCTGTCCATTTCACAAAAGATTTAATTATAAATTTGTCTTTCTTATCTTCTGAGCTAACACTGCTTATTGAGAAAATATAATTAATGTAGTGGTGCCAGAAGGGTTAGAGTCAAGAGAGGTAGAGAATAAATGTTAAGGTTAGAGAGAATTTATTTTTTTAATAGAAGTACATGTGGTCTTATCAAAATGTGGTCATAAAAATATGTTATTTACAATTTATTGGTGATTAAATTCTGAGAGATGACACGTCATAACATAACACTTATGTTGGTTTTTAAATTATTTTTTTAAATGAACGACACTTTTGATTTAGTTTTTGTTTATTTTCTTTTTCTCTTATTGAATTAAATTATGCATCTTTTGGTACTTATCCTTATAAATATGGGCAGATATATATATATATATATATATATATTTTCCCTGGCTGGTTTGGCTCAGTGGATTGAGCGTTGGCCTGCGAGCTAAGTGTCGCTGGTTCTATCTTCCAGTCAGGGCACATCAGAGAAGGAAAACTCTGACTCCAAAAAACCTCCGCTGCCTTGCGGCATACCTCTTCAGGGGAAAGGCTAAGGGAGTAAACCCCGACAGAAAATCCAGAGCCGGAGTCCCTAAGGCGGTTTGACGTTGTACTCAATACCGGCAACTCCTGCGGCGCACCTGAAGCCAAGCTGTATTGACTCCGTCTTTCCCTTGGACCCTTCAGCTGCGAAGAGAGGGCGGGTCTGCTGCATGGGCAACAGCAGACCCTCCATATCACCCTGCCCAGGCTCTGTAGCTTCAGCTTCACTGGAGAGGACACTCCAGCGTCATCGCAAGATGTCGATTCAACACGGGAGGAGACAGATACCGTGTCACTCCCGAGTCGGACTGCACAGCCATTCTTGGCGGTGCAGATAGACTCTTGGGAAGCTACACCATTGTCTCTCGAGACGGATGGCTGCCGACGACGACGATATATATATATTTGATTTACTTTTTTTAAATTTTATAATTTTATGGAAGATAATTTTTTAAATGTTTTTTTGATTACAATGTTACATTTGTTCCAATTTCCCTTCCCTCTGCTCCCCTCCACCCGGTGGCCCACCTCCCTCCCCTTGTCCCCCCCTTTTAGTCCATGTCCATTGGTTGTACATATAGTTCTTCTCAACTTCTCTCTGTCTATTCCATTCCCTCCTACTATGTTTCTTAATTACTATACCATCTCCCTCCCTGTCCCCCGTCCCCCTCCCTGATGACCTCCCCCCAATATGCTCCCCATACCTATAGTTCCTTTTCCACTCTCATTGCCTATTTAGTTTGCCTTTGTTTCAATTCCCTAGCTTCTGTTGTTGTTTCTTGTGATGCAGTTTTCATTTTAGTGTTCATAGTTTTGATCCTCCTTTTTCTAAACCAGTCCTTTTAACATCTCATATAACAGTGGTTTGGATCTAATGAACTCTTTCAGTTTTATTTTGTCCTGGAAACACTTTCTCTGGCTTTCTATTCTGAATGACAGCTTCACTGGATAAAGTATTCGTGGTTGTAGGTTTTGGATTTTCATTACTTTGAATATTTCTTGCCAGTCCCTTCTTGCCTGCAGTGTCTCCCTTGAGAAGTCAGCTGATAGTCTAATTGGGACTCCTTTGTACATGATTCTTTTCTTCTCTGTTGCTGCTTTTAAGATTCTCTCTTTAACTTTTGACATTTTGATTATAATGTGTCTTGGAGTGGTTCTCCCTGGGTCCAGTTTTTTTGGAACTCTCTGTGCTTCCTGGACCTGTAAGTCTATTTCCTTCCCCAAGTTTGGGAAGTTCTGCTTTATTATATTTTCACTTAATTTTTCAATTTCTAGTTCTTCTTCTTTACCCTCTGGCAATCCGATAATCTGTATATTCGATCTCTTATAGCTGTCCCAGAGGTTTCTGATCCTCTCATCCTTGCTTCCTGTTTCCTCTCTCTGCACTGGTTGACTGTTTGTTCCTTCTCTATGTTCTGGTTTGTTGATTTGAACTCTGGATTTTATTTCCTCACCATCTGTCTCGTATGTGGTTTTGTTCCTTTCAGTGTGAGTGTTTTTCAATTCTTTCTCATCTTTTTCCAGATCTTTTGTGAATTCTGTAAGCCACCTGATAACAAGGGCCCTGAACTGAGCCTCTGACAGGTTTCTTATTTGTTCATCTGTCAGGTTCTTCATCTGTTGCCTGGTGAGCTGCGCCACTGGGATTTCTATAGTTGTCTGCTTCATTTTGACAGATGCATTTTGTTTTCTTGGGCCGGCTATAGGGGGCAGTGCCTGTGTACTCGTCACAACCCAGCGATCGGCGGCGGACCAGCAACCTTTCTTGCCGCGCTGTGGTGCTTTGTCATCACTGTCCAGCGACCCGTGGCTATCCACAACCTATTTTGCAGCACTGTGGCGCTGGAAGATGATTTGAAGACATAGGATTTTATGCATTTATTAAATTAATGGCAATATTCTTCTCCAATATTATGACAGTCTTCTGAACCTGTGTTGTATAATAAGATAATCAATAGCCATGTGTGACTATAGAGAACCTGAAATATGGCTAGTTTGAACTGAGATGTGCCATAAGTATAAAATACACACTGAAGTTTGAAGACTTTGTTTGAAAAAAAAATATTGCAAAGTATTTCATTAGTAATTGTTTATATGGATTACCTTTTGAAATAACATTTTAGAGAATTAGGTTTAATAAAAATATTATTGAAATGAATGTCAACTATGTTTTTATTTTTAATGTGACCACTAGAAAATTTAAAATTTCCTGTGTAGCTTGCATTATATTTCTATTTGATAGCATTGTTCTAGATAAGGATGGGCTGTGTCTTGAATCTGTACAGACATTGAGAGAAGAAACTATTCATTTGCAAGCTTTTGGCCTCGAAGGGGATGGAAGCTCACTCTGCTGGGAGAAATGAAACTAATTGCTGACTGCATTCTTAATTAATCTTGGAACTAGAAAGCTACTTAAGTCCACAATGAGCCCACTGATTAAATTTTTGGCAGAAAGATACTGCCATTTCAGTTACAGAATAAAATACTGAGTCATCAAAGAAAACATTTGGTTAGGGGTGCAGGGGAGCAGGAAGAGAAGAAACAATGGGAAAAAATCAATAGAACATAACCATTAAATATTTTTTTAAATGCCTAATTTGGTACCATTTAAATATAGCAAATACAGCCAAGTAACATAATATATATGTACTAACTGCCAAGATGAAATCTGTATTTCCATTTATTTCTTCAGGCCATGACACTAAGGCATTTTTGTGATTTACCATAAACCAGGCTTTGGTTCCTATACCAAAATTTTTGGAAATTTTACTTTTCTTTGGTAAGAGTTTCCCCCGATTGGTAATAAATAGAAGCATTTCTACTGCTATGTTTTCTTTTTTACCCCTCTTGTCAGGACTAGTAGTATACTCCTTAGAAATAAGTTATTCAGCAATGAATTCTCTCAGGATAGCAGGCAATGGCATAGGAGCGAGTTTACCACCCACACGATGCAATAAAAAGTAACCATGGAGAAGACCAAAGTCATATAAAAAAGGTGGCTTGCTATTATAGTCACAGAACTTTATTTTAAAAATACCTCATTTAAAAATAGGCAGAAAATTACCATATCCAATCAGTCAAATTGAAATCTTGGCTCCTCTATAGCAATTCCTTGTTTGGGGACCGCCTACCATTCTTCTGAAACACAGGGGAGCATGGTTGTCAGAAAAATATAGTGCTTCTCCTTGAAATGCTAATTTTGGCTGTCACCTTATCATCCCAAGGAACTTTCTAATGAGAAATTCATTAAGATAATGTCATTCTTTATGGTATCTGGGAGATGAGCTCTTCTGAAATGGATAAAACTCCAAATCACTCCCAAAACATTATAATACTTTGTTAGGGGTCAGGCAGTAACACATGTGGTCAATTAAATACAGGTGAAAAGGCAGTAAGTAAGATTATTGTTACTTCTGCATATAGACTGAGTCTACACTGATCAAAATAAATTCCATAAGCAATAGTTTCACATGGTTGGTAACATAGGGAGAGTTTTTTAAACTTACCCTTACTGGTTTATTATAAAGAATACAATTCAGGAGCAGCCAAATGGAGGAAATGTATAGAACAAGGTGTAAGGGCCTGGGAGCAATGGAGTTTTCATGCCCTTTCTGGGTACACCATCTCCCCAAGCACTTTGATGTGTTCACCAATCCAGAAGCTCCAAGAGATAAGTATAGCACTTTTATATTATGATTTTAAAATTATGTTCAACTTATTATTTTCATCACTTTTTAAGCAAAATTAATCACTAACTTTCATATATCCACACTACCCACAGCTTCAACCTACATATACCATTCTGTTAAAGGTCAATATATCAATAACTGCCAAGCACTTGAGTTTCAGGACTGATTCTTGTCCTACCAGAAAGTGCATGCCTCTTGCCCTTTATCTTTAGGAATATTACTTTTCATGGTGAGACTCAACTTTGGGAGGGCATATTCCACCCCACATTCCCAACTGAATTAAGGGACCTTCTGTGCTTCCTTACTACCCTGTACAGATTCCTATTATAGACTTTACTATATAGAACTTGAAATTATCTTTTTATTTGTTACTTGAACTAAGTTTTTCCTTAAAATAGGGACTATCTGACTACATTGATAGTATTATACTTCAGACACTACTTAGAATTCAAAAGGTGATTAATGTGTTGCTGGGCAAATTAGAGCTTTGCTTCAGCATGAGGTTCTTCTCCCATGCTCTTATTTCTGGCGTTTTGTATTGTGCTTCCAACAAAGGGTTTAGTAGAAATACTTCATGTAGGTATAAAATGCATGTCAATAGAAAAAATAGGTGAGGATTATTGGGAGGAGAAAAAATATTTAATTAATGCTGGTAAGTTTGCTTGATAAAGCCCTTAATAAGTATTCAGCATCAGAATAAGCATATGATGAGAAATGTTCATTTGTGATTCCTGTATTTTGCCTCACATTTCATGTGACTCCCAGAACGTGACCATCTTGCTACACAGTGTGTGATTCTATTACATTGGGGAACACAATTTTCATTTGGTTATATCTGACACTTGTTTTTTACTAACTTTTGCATCCAAATCCAAAAGTGACTTCAATTTTTCTCTATCATGTCAATTCTTTAAGGTACAGGATACCCTCCTTTTGTCCCCAAAATTATACAAAATGTACATACAAAGGAAAGTAAAGACAAAATTACCTGAATGGACTAATTATTTAGAGTTATTTTATTCATATAAAAACTATATATTGTTACTGTAAGTCAAATTGTGTACAAGTAGTAAAGATCTGCTACCAAACATACATATTAAGGTATTAATGTATTTTATCTTTTCAAACAACAGGCTAGGAAATACCAAAATAAGATACTTGAAACAGTCTCCTTCAGTTGGCAAAGCTTTAATAAATTGCTCATGAGACCCAGTTTTATGTGCAGAGGTAAGAATATAATGTTCTTGCTGTCAAGAAGTGGCTCATGTAGAATGAGGGCAGATCTTGGAATCCAATTTGACTCCACCCAAAGCTTCTCATGAGCTCCACTATCCCACATACACAGAAAACAGGGATACTTTGTGTATCAATATTGCTGACCAAGAAGAAGCAGACCATATGAAGGTCAGCACAGATGATCCAATTGTGCTCGTGATACTGCAACAGATCAATGACTCTCTTTATGTCTTCATATTCTTCACAAAAACAAACTGAATGGCCAATTGGGACTGCACCAAATGAATTGCCATTGTGGAGGAGCACACACTTCAAGCTCTGCTTTGAGTTATTGATGAACAGTCACTACTCAGTTGCATTATAGATTGGAATTCCCAATTCCTCCATTTAACCATGTATGTTATGGAAATACACACAGCCACCATCACTTTGAAAATACTACAGAAATGTACTTTCTCTTGATAAAATGTAGGATACCTTCACTCCTTTTTCAAGCAAGTTTTTCTCATGCAGTCTTGATTCTAGGGATTCTGAAGCCTTTTTGAACAGTCTCAGATCTCCTCATGCCAAGTCATTAAACTCACTCAAATCCCTTATGAACTGAGTCACCTTCAATTTCTAAATCTTAATTGTTGTTGTCACTTAGCTCTTCACTATACTCCTGTTTTTTGAAAGAGGGTAGTTCAATGAAAATGGCACTGGAATTTCAGCTGAATGAGGCACTGGGTGTATAGCTGGTGATAGACCAGGACACTCTATTTTACATTTACTTTTCTTGTTATATCTTGACGTTTTCACTACACAAAAGTAACAGTCAGTTGAATGATCCCTGGGCTCTCACCAAACCATAGGTATACCAAGTGGCAATTTATCACATGTTTCCTTCATCCACATCCATAAACTGTTGACACACTGCTTGCACATCTTATGAGAGGCCTGAGCCTTATCTCGATCACCAAGTTTTACTTTAAAATATGCAAAATAGGTTTGCCTGACAAATGCGCTAATGTTTGTCCTTTGACTGGGAATGGTGAAACTGCCACAGATATAACAAAATGAATCGGGGGTGTTTAGGCACTTACAACAAGAAATAGCAAGGCAGAAATGATCTAAAGGAAAGGAAATAAGTACGTATGTAAATAAAAAGATAAATTTTGCTAACTCTTTGTATATAGACAAGAACTCGGACTACACTTCAAAATATGATTCCCTATATAGAGCGGCCCACACCTCTCACCCCACTGTCTCATGTGTAATTGAATAGCCTAGACAAGCATGAACCTGTTGCTGGTCTCCAAGGTCATCTCCCGCCCCTCCCCACTCAAGGGAAATTTGCTCTCAGCCAATAGGAGAGTACTAGTGCTTCCTTCAATCCAGGCTCGATCCAGCCTAGAGTTGTCACATTAAGATAAGCTGTACAGAAAAAACGACGTGAAAGAAAACTAACTGCAATTTTGAAATCAGCATGCTATTTAAGTCTAAAACAGCTGAAAAATTGAACTCAACAGGAATTATGTTAAAAAAGTTTTCTCTGTGTTATGCAAATACCTGTCTATGTATCTATCTGGGAGAAAGACCATAAGAAACCTACCTCTCCTCCCCTGACTGGTGTGGCTTAGTTGTTTGGACATCATTCCACAAAGCAAAAGGTTACCAGTTAAATTCCCAGTCAGGGCATATGCCAGGGTTGTGGGTTTGGTCCCCAGTTGAGGTATATATGAAAGGCAGCCAGTTAATGTTTCTCTTTTAAATCGATGTTTCTCTCTTTCTCCATCCCTTCCCATCTCTCTAAATATAAATAAAATCTTTAAAAATATAAAAAATAAAATAAACTCACTTCTCTCACCACAGAGGAAACAGTGGTCTTATCCAACACACAGGAAATACCTCTTGCCCATAAGTATTAAAAAATGATATTTTGACACTCAATTTATTGTTAAATTAGAGATTTTAAGGAATGTTCAAAAATAATTTGACTTCATAAAATTTTCAATTACTGTATAGTGATTAAGAGTGTGAACTTTTCATATCAGATAGATCTAGAGTAAACACTTGGTTCTCTTATAGATTAGCAGTTAAATTGAGAAAGTTAAATGATGTGCCTTTCGACTCTAGTTTTCTTATCTGCAAAGTGGAAATAATAATAAGGTTGTTGGGAGATTAGCTGAAGAAATTAGATTAGATGAAGAGAATACCGTAGTCCCTCTCTATATCATGTTTCACTTATTGTGGCCTCACTATCATGAGATTTTAAAAAATATTATATTTAATTATTTATTGTGGATTTTTTGCTATGTCATGGGATTTTGCATTACTGTATATGTATGTTATTAAATTTATGTAGGTTTAAGAATGTAGAATCTGTTTAAGAACATAAGTAGTGTTTATAAAAGTGTGGAAAAGGTTAATAAGGGAGTGGGAAAGGTTAATAAGGGGCTGGGAATGTTTATAAGTGTGTGGGAAGGGTTTATAAAGCCTTAAAATATATATAAATACTAAAATAAATGTAAGGTTCCTACTTCGCAAACTTTCACCTATCATGGGGGTGTCTAGAACGTAATATCCGTGATAAGAGAGGGAATACTGTAGCTTCTTCTGTAGATTTTACTAAGTATTCTACAGTATGCTGGTCACTGTACTGGCAATGCATTTAATGAATAGTATTATTATTATTATCTCTAATTGTTTTGTTGTCCCTCTTTACTGATTTGTTATTCTTGAAACCCACGAAGAAATTATTTTTCCCTAGAGATCACTTTTTCCGAAGTCCCATTACCTCAGAGTGACAGTAATTTGTCTTTCAAATCTAGATTTTAATTGAATAAAGTACTCTGATAATTGTATTTAAATTTAAACAGGGGGATTTTGACTTTTGTAATTATTTTTAATATTTGCAATATTAAAAAAATGGTTAAATGTCATATGTAGATCCTTTGTCATATTCTCCAAAGCAATTATTTTTATTTTCTTTGAAATAATTTTTTTCTAAAATTCTGAAATTAAATAAATGAACCCATCATTAAATGTTTCATCCACCAACCAGCTAGAATATGAAATATATTTATAATCACTTTGGAATTTGTATATTATTGATCTGAAAGAATAAACACAAAAAAGCATAGTTCTAAAATAGACTTGAAAAGGGGAAAATGTTATTTTTAATTTAAATCTTATATTAATTATTTATCTAGTTCTCCACAACACTCAAAATAAAAACATTAATTTATTTCTTATTTATAAAAGGTTAATATTTTTTAAACTGGAATTATATCACTAGATATTTTAATGGATAAATTATATTTATAGACTGACTATATTTGAAAATTCTTAATTATAATTCTAAATTGGCTGAATGGCTATTAAGTTGAAAATGGCTATTTATAGAGCAATTGGTGATTGAAACACAGTCACATAAAGTTTTCATTTCCAATATTACTCTAATAAAGGACTTAACTTGAATCTGTGTTTCTAAAATTAACAATTAGTTAGTTGAATTTAGCATAATATCTCACAGAGGCTCTGTCATCTATATATGTTTTTTTTTTCCTGAGAGTGAAGTTTTAGCACTATTTAAGATTCAAGCTCATGCAAACTCCCAATAGCAATAATCTTATTTGCAATATTTCTAATGTACACATTAGTTATTTTCCCATTCTAGAGACATTTTGACATCTTTGGATGATCCATTGCTGAACATACAAAATTAACATTTTAAAATATTTTTTGGGGAAAAGTTACCTTTCATCTAAGTATCAGGTATAATGAGTATTTAGTTGAATGATCACATCTGCCTTATAGTCACAAAAAATTTGAAGGTCAATTTCTTTTTTCTTTGTTAACAACAAAATAACTCACCCAGTTTATGATCAGATCATTAGTAGAATCTCAATTATAGTTTTTCCAATGATTCAAGTTGATAATTTCTCATTTTTAGGAATCAACACCTGCAGAGGGATTGTTAAACATTTCCATTCAACCTCATCAACTGTGTCCACATCCTGGAATTGCAAAGAAAAGGTCAGTCCAGATAGAGGACCATAGAAAATCTGACTCATCCGGATGCTAATTTAAAAATGCAGTGTCTTTAGTCTAACACCATGGGTACTGAATATACATCTATGAATGAAGAGCAATGAAATCTGCATTTTATATATTTTAAAGGTAATAATGTTCTTATGCAAAACTACATAAATGGTAAAGTCAGTAGGTAGATACCAATACTGAGAAACATCCGCCATCAAAGATGTTTAACATGTCACTAAGTGACCACTACGTTGAATCACATATTTTCAGTTATTGGTTATAAGCAATACATGTAGACTCCTTGGAAATATCACATAGCAAGGGTAAAAGATCTATTAGCCATCAAGGTGAAGTGTCCTGCTTAGGTAAAATTAAACTAGCATTGAAACAAGCTGAGATGGAGAGTAATGCCTATTTTACTACATACATATAAAATAAACAAGCCACAGCTTCCTGGAGACTGGCATAACCACTTTCTGAAAAGTGAGAGGTGAGGCAAAGTCAAGCATCTGTGTATAAGGAGGACAAGTGACTCATGTGGAACCTGCTCCCTGGAAGTTAGTCAGGGAATTTGTAGAGCCAAGAAGGAGGAACAACTTTTCTCTGAATCACTTAACTACACATCACCTTTTCCATTGCTTCTGAAAAAATGCACACAGTTCAAAATACTTGTTTTGAATCTTTATGGAATCATCTTTGCTGAAACCAATCATGGTGCTTTGACCAGCAGCATAGGCCTCATATGGGAGCTTATCCTATAATCAGAATCTTAGATTATACCCTAGATCCACTGATTCAAACCTGAAGATTAACCAGATGCTCAGGTGTTTTACATTTTCATACAAGTCTGAGAGACAGGACTAAAAAATTTTCAGCTTGAGTATTAAAAAAAAAGTCACATTTGACTTCTCTCTTCCTAGTTTGTTCTCCTAATCTAACTTTTTGTTCTGGATCCCATCTCCTATATGAAGTCTTCTTAGGGAACTAGGTTTCAATAAATCCTCTCCCCTAAGAATGTACATAAATTTTAATTAGACAGTTTTTTATATTAATTTATATTTATGCTCTTTATTAAGTGAAAAAATACCATGTTTATGTAGATTTGTGTCTTCAGTATTCAATGGTTTGTTTGCCTTATAATTGGTAATTTATAAAATTTCATTAGTTTCATGGAAATCAAGTGATCTGATCAAAAATAGCAATCATCATAAAAAGAGATTGTGATGACAAATAAAGAGGTCTATTGCAAATACTAACTCAATCAACAATGAAATTTTCAAAATTATATCATAATGATGACAATTGCTTTGCTTTCATTTCCAAGACTTATCCATTAATTGTGGCCTTTTAAATTGGCATAAGAACTAATAGCTGAATTCTAAAGAATTAGAGTAAATTGAAGTTTTTAAAATAATCTTTATTTAAAGTAAAAAAGGAAACTAAATTTTAAAATGAAAAAGTAAAGTCATATGTTTGAAATGGAAATAAGTTGCATTTATTTTTTTTAATGTCCCCTCTTTTCTTACTAGGTCTCCTATGTGACTATTGTTATAGTTAATATCTCTCTTCTGAAACTGTATAGTATAAAAAAGAGAGAGAGAGAGAGAGAGAGAGAGAGAGAGAGAGAGAGGGAGAGAGAGAAAGAAACATAGATGTGAGAGAAACACTGATATGTTGCCTACCATGTGTCCGACTGGGGATGGTACTCACAACCTAGGTATGTGCCTTGACCAGGGATGAAAACAGAAACTTTTGGGTGCACAGGACAGTGCTCCAACCAACTGAGCCAACTGGCCAGGGCATAACATGTTTTAAATGAAACACAACAAAAAGTATTATCTAACTACAGAGTCTATAAATGTGGTTATTTTGCCTCTTTAATGACAAACTTAGATTTGACATTTGTCAAATTTGTAGGCACTTTATCAAACCATGTTAAACATAACTAGTTTAAATAACTCTTACTGATTTAAATCTATCTGGTTAAATAATATGTTGACCTTAGTTTTTAAAATATTTGAATGCACAGGATAAAAACAAAAATAGTACAAGAGAACTTAATAATATTAACACTTGTTCTCTCCTCATACTTTTTCCACCAATCCCAACACCACCATTCTGTTTTAACTTTTGACAGTTATTACAATAATTTTAAAATATAAGCTTAGACTACTATTTACTAATTCAGATAAAACTTCCTGCTATTAAGGCAATGACATTATGTCTCACTTCCTTCTTTCTCTCTCCTGTTCACCATTTATATAGTTTGTCTAAGGTCTTATATAGTCAAACTTCTACTTAATGTTCCATTTACTTTTATATTATCAATTGGCTTCTTACTAAGGTGAAAATATTTGAACCCTTATATTTCTTTACTCCTTTCATTTGCTAGTTTTTTATGAGATGGGCCTTGTTTTCTTTCTTCTCCAAAGCATATGTTTATGTCTGTGTGTGTATGTGTTAGTGTGTATGTTTAAATTTTTTCCAAACTTTTAGAAGTTTGTCTATTTTATTAGTTATTTACAAGAACTAGCTTTTAGGTTTAATGATCTTTATTGTGCTTTTGTTGGTTTTCATAGTATTGCTCCCATTAATGGTGATAATTAGCTTTTTTTCTATATGCTATAAATTCTTTCCTTCCTTCTAGATCACTTATTTTCTTTCTTCAGATGCCTTATTCTCATTCTTCCTGCTGATGATCCTTAGTTATCCATTTATATGTGAGGTTGACAACTGTATTATTAATGCTAGTAGTCTCCCACCAGCGGCCCTAAGGTGGAGTACCTGGGTATGTGCTGTTGTTAAATCTCTCCTCTTAGGAATAAGGTGGGAAAGTGCCCTATGCATGAACACAGTTTGATAACCAGTATGAGTTCAGCAGATAAAGAACTAACCATTAGATCATTTACTCAAAAAATACTAGAATACAGAGAGTTTTATTTTTGATGTCTATGCTAACAGTGGGAGCCCTAATTCCCCACAGTTATCTAAATATGTTTAGTGTAATGTCTTATGTTTCTTGCTTAGGAGAAAAAAACCAAAATGCTGGTAGCTCTTAGGGAAATTATCAGGTGATGGGGGGAGGGAGGGGAGTGGATAGAATAGGAGAGTCCTTGTACAGCTTCCCAGCAAAACTCCCTTTTCCTCACACATTTCTTATCCAATCACCCAGGATTGTGGGCCCCAAGACTGATGTCTTTCTAAAGTTCATTTACTGGAGGCCCCTCCAGCATTATTCTGGCTGGCATATCATTACTCTTATTCTAGTCTTTCTTCTAATGTCAGGTTCATAAATTTTTGACCTTTTTAAATATGTTGAAATATATTCATAGATCATTTTTTCCCCCTGCTGTTATGGGTTTATTCCTTTCCCATTTGCTTCTATATCTTAAGAGTCATGATAGCTCAAAATTATAGTTTAAAATGACCTTTAATCTAGAATTTTACTAAGAATCTAAATGGTATCTAGAACTCCATAGAAAAACACTTCCACATTCTAAACATGTTATGCTATAACTAACAATAATAATCATAATAATTTCTACAAACAAAAAATTAGGTAAATATGTGTTCCCCAAAGTTAGGCTGGGGGGTTTTCCTTCTGTTTCTCTGGGGTGCTTCTTTGTATGGTTTTCTAGTAATAGTTATGTCATTTAAAATGCAGGTGTTTAAAGATGATGTAAAAAATGTGCCTAGCAGCCCTAGCTGTTGTGGCTCAGTGGATTGAGTGTCAGCCTGTGAACTAAAAGGTCACCTGTTTGATTCCCAGTCAGGACCCTTGCCTGGGTTGCAGGCCAGGTCCCCAGTTGGGGACATGTGAGAGGCAACCACATATTGATGTTTCTCTTCCTCTCTTTCTCCCTCCCTTCCCCTCTCCCTAAAAATAAATTAAAAAAAAAAAAAAAAACAAACAAACTCTTTTTAAAATATGCCTAGCTGAATCTTAGGGACACATAGTTAACTATTTTATATTTAAATATATAGAATATATTAGTAACACTGTCTTGCATGCTTTCATCATTCAAGGCAATGGATTATATGTTCGCATGCCTGAGGTTATTTAATGTTAACAATATCCCAGCTACCATATGGTAAGTAAAATATTTGCTTTCTTCTTACAAATAAGGAAACTGAGACTCAGACTTACTAAGTGAATCTGTTATTTCTACTGGTAGGTACTCTTTAACTCCACAGCTTTGGCAGCTCTGGAAAAAAGAAGGTGCTGAGGCTGGAGGTGACTCTTTTTTTTTTTTAAGCTTATTTTATTGATTATGCTGTTACAGTTGTCCCAGTTTCTTTTCCCTTTTCTCCCTTCTGCCCAGTGCCTCCCTCCCCTTCAGCAAACCCTCCCCCCACTTAGTTCATGTCCATGGATCATGCATATAAGTTCTTTGGCTTCACCCTTTCCCATATTATTCTTAACATCCCACTGTGTATTTTTCACCTACCAATTATACTTCCTAATCCCTAAACCCTTTCTCCCCCTACTCCTCAGCTGATAACCCTCCAAATGATCCTCATACCTATGATTCTTTTCCTATTCTGGTTATTTGCTTAGTTTGTTTTTGTTTTTATGCTTTAGATTCTGTTGTTGATAGATGTAAGTTTGTTGTCATTTTAATGTCCATGGTTTTGATCTTCTTTTTCTTAAATAAGTCCCTTTAACATTTCATGTAATAAGGGCTTTAGCTTTACCTTGTCTGGGAAGCACTTTACCTGCCCTTCCATTCTGTGCTGGATAGAGTAATGTTCATTGTAGGTCCTGCTTTACATCACTTTGAATACTTCTTGCCCGTCCCTTCTTGCCTGAAAAATTTAGTTTGAGAAATCAGCTGATGGGCTTATAGGAACTCCTTCGTAGGTAACTCTCTGCTTTTCTCTTGCTGCTTTTAAGATTCTCGAACTTTTACCTTTGGCATTTTAATTATGATGTGTCTTGGTGTGGTCTTCTTTGGGTCTAGCTTGTTTGTGACACTTCGTGCTTCCTGGGCTTATATGTTTATTTCCTTCACCAAATTTGGGAAGCTTTTCTCATCTTCTTTTACATAAGCTTTCAATTTCTTGCTTTTCCTCCTCTCCTTCTGGCACCATTATGATTTGGATGTTGGCATGTTTAAAGTTGTCCCAGAGTTTCTTAAGGCTCTTCTCATTTTTTTCAATTCTTATTTCTTCATTCTGTACTGATTGACTGTTTATTTCTTCCTTATGTTACAACTCATTGATTTGAACCCCTGTTTCCTTCCCTTCACCATTGCTTTTGTGTGGATTTTCCTTCTTTTCACTTATCATAGCCTTCCCTTCTTCCCTTCTGTTTGCCGTACTCAAGTGAATCTGTCAAGTCTGTGAGCATCTTTATAACCAATGTTCTGAACTTTGCATTTGCTAGTTGGCTATTTCCTCATCAGGTTGGCTATTTCCTCATCACTTAGTTCTCCCACTGAAACATTGACTGCTCCCTCCTTTGGGCCATATTTCTTTGTCTTCTCAACTTGACAGGCTCATGTGTTTGCCTCTGTGTCTTAGGTAGAGCTGTTATATCTGTTACTTTGTAAGGGGTGGAGCCTTAGATATCATCAGTACAGTGTGACTCATTTCACCACATTGTGGCACTGTATGTGTGGGAGGGGTATGAGAGGGAAAAATGCTGCCTGCTCAGCACTCACCCCTTTTCCAGGCACTTCTCCTACTTCCTGTATGGGACTGGCACCTCTCTAGCTATTGCCCTGGTTATGGTTTCCAGAGTGGGTGGGTCTGCAGAAGTTTTAGGACTGTGGGGCCTTCTAAACAAATGGACTCTGCTGAGAAACTGGCAGTTTCCTCAGTTACATCAACCCCCACTGGTTTTCACAGTTAGAACTCATGTGGCTTTATTTTTCTTGGCACTAGAACTGTGAGCTGTGTAGCCTGATCTGGGGCTGGGATAGTTTCCCAGGTGTCTCTCCTTACTTTTTTAAAGGTGTTACTATGCTTTCTGCCAGCCTGTCAATGCCGCCCGCTGCCATTGCCACCATCACTGCCACCACACCGCTTCTGCTCCAACCCAATTCCACTTTTCTTACCTGTCTGGATGAGTATTTCTGCTTTATATCTTTGTTTGCTGGACTTCCCTGCACCTTGATTTTCTGAAACTTCTGGTTGTCTTCAGTTTTGAGGTAGTTGTATTCTTTCTTATTTGTGGAGAAAGATGCAGCATGTCTACCCATGCCTACATCTTAGCCAGAAGTCTGGAAATGACTCTCGAAAACTTTTACAGCCAGGCTGAAGTGAAAGAGGTGGGGCAGTGGAAGCCTGAGCTCCATAAAGAGCAGGCTGTGATTCCTTATCCTTTTCCTGCTATGACCACCATTGATCCATGCTTCCAGAAGGAGAAGCAAGGTTTCATCTAGACCCACAGTGATGTCATGCAGCTGATAACTCTTTGCCTTGACAGGACATCTCATTGGAGATATTTTAGAGCTGATCGTGCAGACTTTCTGAGTGAAACAATAGAGTGGAGAGACTGACCACACCCAGCCCTGATCAGTCTGGACATAGAAACTGTCATAGATGCAAAGACCTGTGAACATACTGTGTATCCAGTCTGCATGCCCCCCAGCACCCAGAATCTAGAAGGCCCCTGCCTTGCCTATACTGCCTTGATTCCAAAAATGAACAAACAAACAAACAAACAAATGTAATCTTGGCTGAGATCACCTGTCACATGTAGAAGGTGACTGTTTATTTTCTGATATATAGCATACCTAAGCTCTTATACAGGTGGTTTTCATGTGCTCACTCTAGCCAGCACTCAGTGATCACTTGAAAAGCACAACTGCAAATTTGTAGTCTGTAAAAGGTGACAGATCATGAAAATATTCTTATGTATGAATTTTCAAACATTAATTTACTTAATTTCTTTGAAATTAACCTCAAATTTTCCTAAATTACATTACCTATCATATTTTGAAGCTAGCAGGTCTACATGATGTCTATAAGAATTTTATTGATTTTTGACTCATAGAAGAACAGATTATTTTTTCTTGAAGAATCTGCTTATACCTTTTAAAACATACATTTAATCAAGTGTTGCTCTCTTAGACTTCTTTTATTTTATATTGAGAAAAAGATTATGATAAATTACATTTGAAATATGGAATACAATTCAGCAGTAAGAAGAAATGAACCATTGGTTTACACAGCAAGCAGCTTGGAAGGAATTCAATGGCACTGAGCTAAAGGAAATAAAACCAAACTCAAAAGGCCACATAATGCATGATTCCATTATGTAATGATATTGAAATGATAAAATTATAGAAATGGAAAGCATATTAGTAGTGGCCAGGGTGTAAGAATGGTGGGAAGGAGGTAGGTATTATAAAAAAAAAATAGCTTAAGGAATTTTTGTAGAAATGCGATTAATTTTGTATCTTGATTGAGTTGGTGGTTACAGAAATCTAGAGGTGATAATATGACATATAACTTAATACACATATTATACCTATACTAATGTCACTTTCCTGGATTTGAAATTCTGTTATAATTATGTAAGTTGCAACCATTAGGAGAGAGTGTTTTGTGCTGTCTTTACAACTACTTATAAATCTATAATTACTCAAAAGAGGTTTAAAAATAAAATAATAATTGAAATAAATGTTTAGATAGAAAAAATGTATTATATTTAGAAAATAATAGAAATTGTTAGTGCAGTGTAACTACTAGAGAGACAGCATAGTTTACCCAACTCTGCAGGCAGATCACTTACGAGCTTTGTGACTTTGGTCAAATTGTTTAATCTTTCTGTCCCTTAGTTCTCTCATCTATCAAATTTACATAACAATAGTATCTACCTCATAGGGTTGATATGAGGTTTAAATAACCTTCAATCTGTAAGGCATATAAATGGTGATAAAAACATCATAAGAGGCATGTAAGATAAGCAAAAATACAGAGAGTAATACATTTACTATAAGGACTTAAATAATTCATATAACAAATATGCATTGATTGCCTATTATAAGGTAGACACTATTCTAAGTGCTGGTGATAGAGGTGTTAAAAAAATAAAATAAAGCCCCTTACCTCATCCTGGAGTTTACCTTCTAAAAGAAAAGAAAGAAAATAAATCAATAAGTGATGTAATAGCACATAAAGCTAAAAATGAAAGAGGAAATGGAAAAGGAAAGCAGGTCAAAGGATAGACACTGACAGAGGTTACTGTGTGGATTAACAGTCAGGAAGGTGCCCTCTAAGAAAGAGACAGTTGAGCTATGAATGAAATGATGAAAAAATGATGGAGGCTGTAGCACATGTGACATGTCCAAGGAATAGCATGGAATCCACTGTGTCTGGAGTGGCCTGAAAGAGGGCAGTGATGAAAGAGAGGTAGCCAAACCAAATGAGGCCTTATAGAACATGGTATGGACTTGGGATTTTATTTTGAAATGGAAAGTTATTGGAGCATTTTGAGCAGAGAAATGAAATGACTGCATCTGCATGTTGTAAGGAACACACTGTATAATTTACACTAGCAGATTTTAGGGGTGAAGGAGCAGAAGAAAGCAAATGTATTAGTTTTTTATTGTTGCTGTAAAAATTGCCAAACCTTAGCTCCTGAAAATAATAAAAATGATTACTCAAAATTCTAGAGGCCAAAAGTACAAAATCAGTTTCATTGGGTTAATAAAAAGGGCACAAATTCATTTTCTTTTCAAGACCACCTGCATTTCCTGGTTTATAACCCCTTTCCTTACATCAGTCCAAACTCTTGTTTTCATTGTCTCCTACCTTCTCCTATGATCTTCTTGCCTCCCTTATAAGGGCTCCAGTGCTTACATTTAGGTTCCACCTGAAGAATCCAAGATACTCTCCCAATCTCAAGATTCTTAATTAATCATACCTACAAAGTCCCTTTTGACATCTAATGTAACATTCACATGTTTCAGGACTTAGAACATGGAAATCTTTGGGGCCATTATTCAAAACACCAGAGTAAAATTGTCAGAAAGCTACTCTAGGAGTTCGAGATCTAATGTAGGTTATAAAATAGTGAAGGAGGTGGGGGTATATTCATGGTAAATTAACTTTGGAATGTGGAGTGCATTTATTAGTGAATTGGATATAGATGTTGATGGACAAGTACAAAGGAGTGAGAATAACATCAATGTTATTAACCTGAAAATCCGGACGACAGAAAATCCGGAGCCGGAGTCCCTAAGGCGGTTTGACGTTGTAGTCAACACCAGCAACTCCTGCGGCGCACCTGAAGCCAAGCTGTATTGACTCCGTCTTTCCCTTGGACCCTTCAGCTGCGAAGAGAGGGCGGGTCTGCTGCATGGGCAACAGCAGACCCTCCATATCACCCTGCCCAGGCTCTGTAGCTTCAGCCTCACTGGAGAGGACACTCCAGCGTCATCGCAAGATGTCGATTCAACACGGGAGGAGACAGATACCGTGTCACTCCCGAGTCGGACTGCACAGCCATTCTCGGCGGTGCAGATAGACTCTTAAGAAGCTACACCATCGTCTCTCCAGACGGACGGCTGCCGACGATTAACCTGAACAAATGAATGATTGTAGGTGCCATTGAATGAGATGGGTGTGATATATTTTACTGTTAGAATAATCAAACCTATTGATGGAAATCGTGGTAGAAAAAAGTTGATATAATATTTGCCAGTAAGTGACAGGGTCTGGAGAGTTTTTTGTATGTTTGATTGTTTAATTTTGTTTTCTTTTGTTTTTGTTTTTTTTCAGTGAGGATAAGAGACAATATACCAAATAAGGCACTGAGGAGTATCTATGACAAAACTCCATCTCCAGTGCTAAGACTCATGTGAAGATAAGAACAGCCACCACTTGAGAGGGATGTATGGGATCAGTGTTCTCAAGTTGCCAAGTTTCAATTAGAGCAAAAATGCAAAGGTATAGTCCTGACTGGTATGGCTCAGTTGGTTGGACATCATCCCACAAAGCAGTTTAATTCCTGGTCAGGGCACATGCCTTGGTTTCAGGCCTGGTCTCTAGTTGGGGCATGTGTGAGAGGCAACTGCAAGAGACAACAGATCAATATTTCTCTCACACATTGATGTTTCTCTTCCTCTCTTTCCTGCCCCCTTCCCTTCTCTCTAAAAATTAAAAAATAAATAATCAAAAAATAAAAACATGAAAGAATAGCAAAGAGGAGATTGAGCATTTCATGGATACCCTGTGAAGGGTAGAATCAACCAGCTCCCAAACACAGACATAAAATTTGTCAAGACAAATTATGCCACATATGCACCAACAGATTATAAAAACATTTTATTGCTCATCCAGTGGAACTTTCTGGGTTGAGCAGAAGAGGCACCTAAGAACCTTAACAAATTAAGTGAAGAGAGAGGTAATGGCATTGGCATATAGAGTGGGAAAAGGTTGGGTGTGCTTGACAGCTCCCATGCTGGGCTGGGATTTGAGTAGTCTGAACTCTGCCAGTGCCAAGGGACAATGACAGGGTTCTATAAGGCACAGTGGAACATTTACTGCCAGAGTCTGATTGGTGGCCATTTGAGTCAATTTAAAAGACATACAGACAGAGACATAAAGGTAAAAGTGATCTGAAAAGCCTAAATTTCTCATGGTAATTGAGGTAAATAGTGATACAGAATTTGTTGGTACTAGTACTAATTATTGCCTTTATTTAGGAATAATAATAATAATAACAATAATAATACAACTGCCATAAAGCCAGTACTATTAAAATGGCACTTCCTTTTCAAATGTTATTTTTAATTCTAAATAGCCTATTGAGGTGTATATTTATTATTATTATTATTCTCTTTTAGAGCTGAAGAAATTTAGGTTCAGAGAGGTTATTTATTCATGATTTTGTATCTGGTAAATGCCAGCTTTGGGAACCCAAATCGGCTGCTTTTTTCAGGTGAGAGCAGCTAAAATCTACCACATAATTTCACCTAATAATTTCTCCTCACATAACAGAGAGGCATCTAAGTTAAACAATTTTCTAATATTGATTCGAATCACCCAGGAAATTCTATCCTGAAGAACTCAATATGTTTTAAAATCTTTCTCATTGCTAATGCCAAAATACCCGAATTAAAAGTGAAAAACACAATCACAATCCATCATCTCCACATGTTCTTATGTCATGTAGCTACTGACTTTGACAACTACAAGATCCACCCCTTAGATGGGTTCCTCCTCTAATTACATATACAAAACCAAGAAGAGCTAGTAGTAAATCCTTCGTTGCTTTCTACTGAAGGTTCTATTCTGCAGTGATTTATCACATATCAATTTTAATTTTCATTGAACTAAGACTTGTCATGCACAATTTCTATTCTGTTATATTTTTTAGTGAAAGAAAAATGCTTCTAACCATCTTTTCAAATTTATTATTAATTTTTTCAGTTATAAACATTAAAAGATAAGTGTCAGTGATTTCAGGGCTACAAGTGAAGGCTTATTAAACTCCATATGGAGTCAGTAACATTGTCTGCAATGATGTATGAATTGTTATGGTTTTGAGCTGACATCTTGCTGAATCTGAATGTGCCTTAGCACTATGTATACTGTCACTTCTGAAGACAGTTTTCATACATCTAAACCCATGCACTGCACAAAGTGGTTAAAAGTGGTCCTGTAAAAGTGTAATAAACACTTAATTAACTTTGTCACAAAAAGATATAAGGGAAAAGCCTGAGGATCATGTAGTGTAATTAACTCAGTTAATTTTCTTTCTCTCCAATGTAAAAAATGACTTTAAAATAAATCCATTTAGATCATAGCTTAGAGAATGTGAAGGCTATACAAAATTATTTAGTTAATATCGAGGGAGTAATTTTAAGAATTATGGATAGATTTAAAAAAGAAAGTTGCCTAAAATGATGGTGTATGACAGATTAGAAAGCTAATTATACTTAAAAAAATAATTGACATTGCTTCTCCAATGAGATTATCTCTTGAAAGTCTATGGTCATATCCACTTCATTTTTCTTTTCTCTACAGTTTTTTAAAAAATGATTTATTAAAGATAATAACAAACATTTTATAGTAATTTTTTACAGTTGACAAAGAATATTAATATCTTACTGTCTCATATTAGAACAGAGAAATTATGAGCTTCACCTAATAGCTTAGATAACCAAGGTTCAGAAATTAATAAATTTGCCCAAAATTACAGAACAATTTTATTTAGCAACACAAATCATTCACTCTAAATTCTGTGCTTTTCTTCTATATTTTCTGTGACTTGTGGAAACTAAAATGGTTTATTAAATATAGATATACTGCTGCTAGTACATAAAACAAGTACTTAGTACTTAGTACATATTATTGCATGATTACAGAGCGTTTGTGTTTTGATTAACCAAAGATAATATTCTATCAATAAAAAATAGACAATTCTTTAAAGAGAGAAGGAAAAAGACATCTCAAAGTCATTTCGCATATTGGTATACTTAGTGTATACTTTATAATTGTAAACCGAATAAAGTGATTTACGGCTCACGTGTTTTAAACTTTCCAACCTGAATGCCAGATGCTAAAGCTTCTCTTTGTTCTCATCTGTAACACCAACAATCATATCACAACACATAGTAACTGCTTACTGTTGTTAAAGAATCTTCAGATTCTGGGCCAAGTCAATATAAGTATGAATGCACTAATGGATATTGATTTTTTAAAAATTTCATTAGAATACAATGATAGGGGTCTAGGAACTTGCCCCAGAGAGGAGTGAAGCATGGACCTCAATCCGGGCTCCCAAGCACAGAGAGCCAGTGCTGGGGTCACCTGCCCACACTGTATCCAAGGGTGAAAGGCCACTGTTATTTTTGCCAACCAGAGAAAGACCCTCTGGAGATAAAGCCACCACTTTTCTTTTTTTCCTTTCTTTTGTTCTAAGGGGCCAACGCACAGGTTTCACATTCCTAGCCACTCACCTTTGACTCTAGTTAAGCAGGATGGCACGGTCTGCAGTCAGGCGGCTGAGGAAAGTCTAGAGTAGGAGGCTTGGGGAAGGGGCATGGGGGACGGCTGCTGGGTTTCCGGGGCTGGAATATAACACCATACCTCTGCAACCATATTTGCAGCCATATTTCTTGAGAAGAATAAGACCCTCCCAGGAGATAAACAATCACCCAACCCTGTGGCTCACCACAGCCTCAGGGAGCCTTCTAGCCCCAGCCTCTGGAATCCTGCTTGGCACACCCTTTGAATGTCCCACCCTGCATCCTTTTTTTTTTAATTATCTTTTTTTTCTTTCTTTCTTTCTTCCGTTCCTCCAAACTTCATCTTACCCACTGCTGAAGACAAAGCAACACAGGTGGACTCAGCGGTGTCAGAGACTGGCTTTAGGGCACTATCATTCTCTACACTTTCCCAGACCTAGACTGGCTCCTCCTGTGCACCAGACAGCCTAGCAATGTCCTCTGGGTTTCTGGCACACCCAAACTCTGGGCTCCAGAGGGCCCGTTGAGGCAGGAGGGAAGAAACTCCAGAGGTGTCCCGGGTCTAAGACAATGGACTTTGATACAGAGCTGAAGCCCTGTTCTAAGTCCAGTCATCCCCCTTTTCTGGAAAAGTGCTGAATCATGGTGAATCAGACTGCACATACACAGAAGATGCTATATGACTCCTGCTTCATTATAATAGCATTATAATAAATTAACATTGTGGGATCCCCTTCCCTGGTGGCCAGTTAAGGAAAATCATGGAAGACTACATGCACAGTAACTTTAAAGTAATACAACTAGTTGTACATGTGTATTAAAAATCCACTGAAACTTGCCAGGAAATATCTGTCTCAACTGACCTGGAGTCTGCACAATCTTTCCCCATGTGGAAAGGCAACCCTCCCCTCCACACCTCCACTCTTATTAGGGATGTCTGGACCCAAGGGTGGGTAGGGTGACGACCATGTTCAGCTTGAAGCAGCTAGAGGAGCTTGAGACCTTCACCCATTGTTCTTTATAAGATTATAAAGGGTCTTAGTATCTGAGAGGGAGGGATTGTTATTTTTTAATTGCTAAAATAATTAATTAATTAATTATTAAAAAAGAAGAAGAAGAAGAATATATGAAAGGGTGAAGCGGGAGAGCTTATATGTACGAACCATGGGCACAGACTTGGGGGGGGATTGTTGGGGGAGGGAGTTGCTGGATGGAGGGGAGTAAAGGGGAAAAATTGGAACTATTGTAACAATATAATCAATAAAATATACTTAAAAAAAAAAAAAAAGAATAGAACCCCTCTGGCCTGAGGTCAATCTCTGCTTGAAGTTGGCACACTCCCATGTTCTGTGGAATGTACTATCACTTAATAAATATGCCCTCTCTCCTTCTGTTATAAATTCTCTGTGTGTTTGGTTCAATTCTTTGTGATCACCAAGAACCTGGTTACCTGTGCCCATCTGCAACACCACCTGCTGTCCTACTAGGGGCTTTGTCCTGCTGAGTTCCAGGGAAATAATCAGGATAGACTCAGGTGTGGAATGTACCCACCATCATCCCTGAAGCATGAGTGGTGCCTCCCACAGGAGACCCAGTGTTCCATTCTCCCAATTCCTCTCAGAAACAGATGGGTGAGTGGATAGACTAAGATTAATGTCAAGACTACAGGCAGAGGCAGGGGGAGGAGGTATGTGCGATGTTTTCAATCAATAACTGACACACCCCTGGACCTTTTAGTGATAAAAATCCAGTAGTGCAACCACTGAGGACCATCTGTCATACAGCCAAGCCTGAAGGAGACAACCACAGACTGTGAATTGCTAGTAGCTTCAAAAAGGCAGCATAGAGCTAGACAGGGACAGCATTTGATATTGGCTTACAACAGCTTTGGAAAACATATATGTTGTCAGAACAAAAGATTTACACAGGCTGAAAGAGAAGGGATAGAAAAAATATTCCATGCAAATGAGCATGAAAAATAAAAGCTGGCATAGCAATACTTATATCAGACAAAATAGACTTCAAAACAAAGGCTATAACAAGAGACAAAAAAAGATCACTACATAATACTTAAGGGAGGAATCCAACAAGAGGATATAACCCTTATAAATATATATGCTTCCAACATAGGAACACCAAAATATATAAGGAAAATCTTGGAGGACTTTAAGAAAGAGATGAACAGCAATACATGCAATACAGTGATTGTAGGGAATTTTAACAACCCACTGTCAACAATGGATAGATCATCCAGACAAAACAAACAAACAAAAAATTACCCCAAGAATATAGAGGTGTTAAACAACACTCTAGATCCAATGGACTTAATTGGTATTTATAGAACATTTTACCCCAGAGAGGCAAAATATATATTCTTCTAAATGCCACATGGATCATTTTCAAAGACAGACCGCATGGTAGGACACAAAACAATCCTTAACAAAATCAAGAAAATTGAAATCATATCAAGAATCTCATCAGATCATAATGGCTTGAAACTAGAAACCAACCTCAAGAAAACTCAAAAACATTCAAATACATGGACAATGAATAACATGTTATTAAATAATGAATGGTTGAACAATGAGATTAGGAAGATATCAAAAAGTATCTGAAAGCAAATGAAAATGAACACACAACAACACAAAACCTATGGGACAGAGAGAAACAAGATGGCGGAAGAGTAAGTGGAAGCTACACTAACCTCCTCCCAGAACTAGCCTGGATTTACAACTTAATTTTGGAGAAATCATCTGGAATAACCAACTGAACACTAGCAGGAGAGAAGTTTTATAACCACGGAGAGACAGAAAAGGCTGCTACATCACAATGTGACCAGTAGGGAGTGTGGAGATGAGGAAGGGCTGGCTGGGCTCACATGGGTGGCAGCTAAAGGGACTGACAAACAGCTTAGCAGCCAGGGGTCCCTCCTGAGAAGGGCAGAGTCTAACCCCCCAGCTGAGCTTCCCAGCCTACAGCAACAGAGTGGAAAGTAAAATAGTATCCAGCTGTGAAAAGTGAAAAGCCACAGGGTTTCTTGCTAGCCAGACAGAAACAGCTGGAGAAAAAGAGCTCTTAAGCAGATCACATATAAAAATATTTTGACCCCCACTTACCCTGGGCTCAAGCAGAGGGAAGGCAGAGAGGACTAGAGATGCTTGGGGAGAGTTTGGTGTGGTGGCTTTGAGGGGAGAACTCGGGAAGCAGCCGACCGGGTCCCAGTGCTGACTCATCCCCACACTGCAGGCAGACCATTCCCCCCTCTCCAAGTGGCGTCAGCCTGAGGGGAAGCAAAAGCCCAGCCTACAGGAATTAAGCTGCCACACCCACGGTCCTTAAGCCTGACGGCTAATCACAGACTGAATCGATTAACAACTAAAGAAGACAGACAAAGGCAGTAGATCCCTGGAAGTCTCCAACAGGCTGCCTAGGCCAGGACTGGTACAGGATCTGACGCCACCAGGAAGTGCAGATATTTCTAAGAAGCACCAACAAACTATAGGAGTCATAAAAATGGGGAGACAGAGAAACAACCCCCCATTGAAAGGAAAGGTAGAATCCCCAGAAAGAGTGCTAAATGAAATAGAGGGGAGCCAACTATCAGATATGGAATTCAAAACATGGATTATGGAGAAGCTTGATGAGCTCAGCGGAAACTACAAAGAACTCCAGGGAAACTACAAGGAACTCCAGAAAAACAACAAGGAACTTACTGAGAATTACACCAGCATGAAAAAGGACATAGAAGCTATCAATAAGAGCCAGGAGGAAATGAAGAATATGATCTCTGAATTGAAGAACACAATAGAAGGAATTAAAAGCAGGCTAGAGGAAGCAGAAGATTGGATCAGCGAGCTGGAAGACAATGTAGACAAAAACTCCCAGACAGTGCAACAAAATGAAAAAAGACTGAACAAGACTGAAGAGGCTCTAAGACAGCTGAAGGACAACATGAAACATAATAATATCCGTATCATAGGAATTCCAGAAGAGGAAGAAGAGCA
This sequence comes from Furipterus horrens, assembly GCF_987537825.1. Classification (NCBI taxonomy): domain Eukaryota; kingdom Metazoa; phylum Chordata; class Mammalia; order Chiroptera; family Furipteridae; genus Furipterus; species Furipterus horrens. Next base: position 136,843,595 of record NW_028327171.1, read on the forward strand.
AGGGATAGAAAACCTCTTTGAAAAACTAATGACAGAAAACTTCCCTAACATGATGAGAGAAAGAGTCATGTAAGTCCAGGAAGCACAAAGGGTCCCAATGAAGATGAACCCCAACAGGCCCACTTCAAGACACATCATAATTAAAATGGCAATATTCAAAGACAAAGAGAGAATCCTAAAAACAGCAAGAGAGAAACAACTAATAACATACAAGGGAGCTCCAATAAGGCTATCATCAGATTTCTCAGCAGAAACACTACAAGCCAGAAGGGAATGACAAACAATATTCCAAGCAATGAAAAACAAAGGCCTACAACCAAGAATACTCTACCCAGCAAGGCTCTCATTCAAAATGGAAGGTGAAATAAGGAGATTCCAAGACAAAAGAAGGCTAAAAGAATACATCTCCACCAAACCAGCATTGCAAGAGATGCTAAAGGGTCTGCTTTAAGAAGGTGAAGAAACAGAGAGAGACCGAGACGAACACGAGTACAAAGGGGGAAAATGACAATGAATAATTACTGAAAGAAAGAAGGAACTTCTACCATTTGCAACAACATGGATGGAACTAGAGAGAATTATACTTAGCAAAATAAGCCAGGAAATGAAAGAAAAATACCTTATGCTATCACCTATTATGGGAAACTAATGAACAACACAAACAAATGAGCAAAATTGAACCAGAGGTATGTAAACAAGGAATAAACTAACAGTAACAAAGGGGGAGATGGGAGGAGAAGCGGGTAAGAAGAGGAAGGATCTAGTCAAAGAACATGTATAAATGACCCACGGATATGGACAACTGCGTATGGATTGAATGTGGGAGAAGGGAGGGCAGGGTGCAGGGAAGCAAGAGGGGAAAAAAAGTGGGACAACTATAATGGAAAAACAAACAAACAAAATTTTAGTGGGGGAAAAATAAAAACATAAAGAATGGAAATGCCAGTTCAGTGAATATTAGAAGGACAAGGATTTTCCTTCACTCTGTATATTTTTCTCCCTATCTGATTCCTTCAGAGTTTGGCATTCTAAAGAAGTAAGTAATGACATAAGTTTCTTTGCATAAAACTAATAAGACCAGTTGTTAATAGAGGTTTTTTTTTTTTTACCAAGACTTAGACTGGAATGTCATGCCTAAAGGAGACATGCTTGGGCTCTTGTTGTTACCAAAAAACCCTGAGGAACTGGAAATGACTTTTGAAGGTAATAAAAGCCCACAAGATAAAAGACCCAGTACCATGGTTGGTTGTGCGGTCCACAGCAATCTTTCCAGGGAAGGAATGAAGGTCGTTTTCCTGAAAGGTGGCTAGAAGGGACCTTAAGGCACAATGGAAAACCAGAAGGACTTGGAAAACACAGGTGTTTTTAGGCAAGGCTGAATGCCAGGTATGTGGCTCAGCTTCTGTGCCCTGAAGGGCACACTGAAGGTCACCCTAAATGTTCCTTGCGTAAGTTCCAGCAAAGCAGAACTAAAGATCATAAGTGATCATTTGCTGCTCTTGTTGTGTTTATGCAAATGAACAGGATAAATTAAAAATGGACTTAATGCAGTCCCTTTAATGACAAGGAGGGTAATCTTAGGGAGAATAATCGTGATTCAAGGAAAATCACAATGATCAGTGGTAGACTATAAAGTAGTGCAGGTAACCATCTTTAAAGTTTCTTTTCATTTAAAATATGTTTTCACTTGAAAGTTGAACTATGTCTGTGGTATCATCAAAGGTATTTAATTTACAGGCAAGAAGAATGTCAAATGCCTTGCAACTGGATGTCTTTCCGATAAGACATTTCTATAAATTTAGAGACTTGTATGTGGGTTATATTACATAAATTAACATGTGTTTTCTGTTTTCAAAGGGCATAAGCCTATGATCTCATTACCTGAGTGATTGTCTGTACGTATAGGCCTCAATCCTGTATCGCTGCCTCCTGAGACTCAATGGTTTGGCTAAACTAAGTGTCTGGGTTGGTGAAGAATGGGGTGGTCTGTGGGCTTCACTTTAAAACCGGTTTCTCTTTTCTGTCCTAATGGCTTGGACAGAAAGAGCCCAGAGGTCTGAGAGTGGGGAAACCGAAATTATTTCCCTTCAGCCCAAACTAAGTAATGGGCAAAAGGGTTTTGGACAGGTGAGATGTACCTGGCACACCTTCCTCCAAAGAAGCCCTTCTTTTCCATAATGTGGGACATTTAAAAGTTAATACCTGCCTTTTGTCATCTAGTGGTTATGAATTGAATGATGTCTTTTAACCCTGTTGCCAAATCTGTTGCCTCCGGAATACAATAAGGATGCCAGCCAGTTAAATCAAGCCTGCCATTGTCAGGGGACAGCCAACTGACCTGGAGTCTGCATGATCCTTCCCCATATGGGAAGGCCACCCCCACCTCCCCACCCCCAGTCTTATTAGGGATTTCTGGATCCAAGGGTAGGTAGGACGACGACCATGTCCAGCTTGAAGCAACTAGAGGAGCTCGAGACCTTCGCCTATTGTCCTTTATAAGATTATAAAGGGTCTTAAGTCTGAGAGGGAGGGATTGTTATTTCTTTATTGTTTAATTAATTAATTAATTAATTAATTATTAAAAAAGAAGAAGAAGAAGAATATGTGAAAGGGTGATGCAGGAGAGCTTGTATGTATGACCCATGGGCATGGACTTGGGGAGGGGGAATAGTTGGTTGAGGGGAGGTGCTGGGCGGAGGAGAGCAAAGGGGAAAAATTTGAACTATTGTAACAATATAATCAATAAAATATACTTATATATAAAAAAAAAACCTATGGGATAAAGCGAAAGCAGCCCTAAGAGGAAAATTCATAGCATTACAGGCCTACCTAAAGGTGATTTAAAAAATCTCAAATGAACGACCTAACCCTACATCTAAAAAAACTAGAGGAACAACAAACAAAGCCCAGAGTGAGTAGAAGGAAATAATCAGGATCAGAACAGATTTAAATGATGTAAACAAAAAAACAAACAGAAAAATCAAGGAATCAATCAATCCAGGAGCTCGTTCTTTAAAAAGATAAACAAAATTTACAAAATTTATCTAGACTCATCAAGAAAAAAGAAAGAGAATCCAAAAAAATAAAATCAGAAAAAAAAAGAGGAGAAGTAACAACTGATACCACAGAAATACAAAGGATTGTAAGAAATTACTATGAACAACTTTATGCCAAGAAATTGGACAATCTTAACAAATGGATAAATTTCTAGTAACATGCAATCTTCCAGAACTGGATCAGGAAGAAGCAAAAAGTCTGAATATAATGGTAACAACTAGTGAAATTGAAGTAATAATAATAATAAAAAACCCTCCCAGCACAGAGGAGCCCTAGACCAGATAGCTTCACATGTGAATTTTACCAAATATCCAAAGAAGAATTAAAACCTATCTTTCTTAAACTATTCCAAAAAATTCAGAAAGAAAGACTCCTAAACTCTTTTTTATGAGGCCAGTATTATCTTAGTTCCAAAACCAGGTAAAGACACAACAAAGGAAAAAAAATTATAGGCCAATATCTCTGATGAACATAGATTCTAAAATCCCTACAAAACTATTATCAAATGTGATCCAGCAATACATTAAAAAGATAATACAACATGATCAAGTAGGATTTATTCCAGGGGATGCAAGGATGGTACAATACTCTCATATCAATAGATGTGACACATCACATAAACAAAATGAAAGACAAGAGTAACATGATCATATCAATAAGATGCAGAAAAAGCTTTTGATAAAATGCAGTACCCACTTATGATAAAAACACTCAGCAAAGTGGAACTAGAGGGAGTATATCTCAACATAATAAAGGCTACATATGAAAAACCTACTGCAACCATCATACTAAACTGGCAAAACATAAGAACATTTCCCTTTAGATCAGGAACAAAACAAGTGTGTCCACTTTTACCACTCTTATTCAACATAGTACTGGAAATTTTAGTCATAGTGATCAGATAAGAAGAAGTAATAAAAGGCATCTTAATTGAAAACGAAGAAGTAAAACTGTCATCATTCACAGACAATATGGTAGTGCACAGAGAAAACTCTATAGGCTCCACCAAAAAACTACTCAACCTAATATGTAAATTTAGCAAAATAGCAGGATACAATGACAATACTAAGAAACTGATGGCATTTTTGTATACCAACAATGAACTAACAGAAAGGGAAACTAAGAAAATAATACCATTTACTATAGAAACAAAAAAATAAATAAATATAGTACCTAGAAATAAATTTAACCAAGGAGGTAAAATATCTGTACTTGGAAAATTGTAAGACACTGAAGAGAGAAATTGAGAGAGATACAATAAATAAAAACATGTACTGTGTTCATGGATTGGAAGAATTAAAATAATTAAAATGTCATTAATATTCAAAGCAATCTATAGATTCAATGCTATTCCTATTAAAATACCAATGGCATATTTCACAGTTCTAGAACAAATATTCCAGAAAAAAAAAGAAGACCCTGAATAGCCTCAGAAACCTCGAGAAAGAACAAGTTTGGAGTAATGACAATATCTGATATCAGGCTAGAATAAAAAGCCACTGTAATAAAAACAGTCTGGTATTGGTATAAGAACAGATGCATAGATCAATGGAACAGAATACAGAGCCCAGAAATAACCCCAACTATACAGTAAATTAATATTTGACAAAGGGGGCACAAGCATAAAATGGAATAAAGGTAGTCTCCTCAATAAATGGTGTAGGGTGAATTGGACTGGTACATTTAAAAAAATGAAACTAGACCACGAGCTTCCACCATACACCAGAATAAACTCAAAATGCATAAAAGACTTAAATGTAAGTCATGATACCATAAAATTCCTAGTGGAAAACATAGGCAGTAATATTTCAGATAATGCACAAAGCAGTATTTTTGCCCATATATCTCCTAGGTCAGGGGAAATAAAGAAATAATAAACAGATGGGTCTACATCAAATTAAAAAGTTTCTGCACAGCTAAAGAAACCATTATCAAAATGAAAAGTGAACCAACTGAATGGGAGAACTGTCAATGATACATTGTACAAGGGTGTAAACTCCAAAATATATAAAGAACTTGTATGACTCAACACTAGAAAGACAAACAATCCAGTTAAAAATGAGCAAAGGACCTGAATAAACAGTTCTCCAAGGAGGACACACAGATGGCCACTAGATATGAAAAAATGCTCAATATCACTAGCCATCAGAGAGATGCAAATTAAAACCACAATGAGATATCAACTCACACCTGTCAAAGTGGCTATCATTAATAAAGCAACAACAATTGCTGGCAAGGATGTGGAGAAAAAGGAACCCTAGAGCACTGTTGGTGGGAATGCAGACTGGTGCAGCCACTGTGAAAAACAGTATGAAGTTTTCTCAAAAAACTAAAAACAGAACTGCCTTTTGACCCAGTGATCTTACTGCTGGGAAAACACCTAAAGAATCCTGAAACACCAATTCAAAAGAATTTATGCACCTACATGTTCATAGTAGAGCTATTTACAATAGTCAAGTGCACCAAACAGCCTAAATGCCCATCAGTAGATGAGTGGATTAAAGAACTATGGTACCACCCTGGCTGGTGTTGCTCAGTGGATTGAGCACCAGCCTGTGAACCAAGAGATTGCCAGTTTGATTCACAGTCAGGGTACATGCCTGGGTGTCAGGCCAGGTCTCCAGTTGGGGGCATGTGAGAAGCAACCAATCAATGTACTTCTGGCACATAGATATTGCTCTCCCTCTTTTTCTCTCTCTCTTCCCTTCTCTCTAAAAATAAATAAATAAAATCTTTAAGTTTAAAAACAAAACAGAACACTGGTGGTACCTTTACACAATGAATACTACACAGCAGGAGAAGAGAATGAATCCTTACCTTTTGGGACAGCATGGAGGGGACCAGAGACTATCATGCTCAGTGAAATAAGCCAGTCAATGAAAGAAAAATACCATATAATCACCCTTATAAGAGGAATCTAATGAATAAAATAAACCAATGAGCAAAACAGAACCAGAGGCATAAAATCATGGAATAGACTGAGAGCTGTAAGCAGGGAGGAGAGAGGTGGGGATTTTTTAAAAGAAAGTGAAGGGATTAGTCAAGGAACATATATGAACGACCCATGGACATGGACAACAGTGTGGAGACTTACTATGGAAATGCGGGATCGGCTAGGTGGGGGTGGGCAAAGGGAGGACAGCTGGGACAACCGTAATAGCATAAACAATAAAACATTAAACATAATTAAAAAAAAGAATGCACAATGTCATAAAATTTTCACTTGTATTCCCTGAGGAGGTTGAGACTAGCTCAGAGACTGAAAAATAGAGGTAATTTTTTTTGTTGTTGTTAGGCCAGCACATTTTTATTTAATTTAATTGCTAACATTGGAAAATCAAGACACAAAAGTTAAATCTGTATTTTTAAGTTCTCCATGATATTGGAGAATCTAGCCTCCATTACTAAATATAATCAGCCAGTATTCATGAAAAGCAGCTGTCTTCTGTGGGCAACTCTTTTACTTTCTCATTAGCTACTTTCCTGTATTGGCCTGGCCCTTGCCACTTAAGTGTCTTACCTGCCAGGTCCTTATAAGTACCTGAGCTTATATCTTTATGCAGAAGAGAAAGTGCTCCTTGACTCATTTAAAACAGAGTAATGTTAATCAGCTTAACAATCACCCAAAACCTTCTGTGTAGCCAAGATCTGGAAACTGCCTAAGTGCTCATCTGTAGATGAATGGATAAAAAAAACTGTGACACATTTACACAATGGAATATTACTCAGCCATTAAAAAAAGAAGCGGCCTTGGCTGGTGTGGCTCAGCGGATTGAGTGCCAGCCTATGAACTGAGAGGTTCCATTCCTGGTCAGGGTACATGCCTGGGTTGAGAGTTTGGTCCACTGTTGGGGCGTGTGAGAGAAGCAGCCAATTGATGTTTCTCTCCTTTTCTCTCTCCTTCTCTTCTCTATCTAAAAATGAATAAATAAAATATTGAATAAAAAAGAAAAAAGAAAGGGATTATTACACTAAGTGAAATAAGCCAGTCAGAGAAGACAAATGCGATAGGGTCTCACTCTTATTTGGAATCTAATAAACAAAATAAAGTGATGGACAAAATAGAAACAGAAGCATGGGTGCATGGAACAGACTGACAGCTGTCAGAGGGGAAGGGTGTTAGGAAACTGGATGAAGAAAGGTGAGGGAATTAAGCACAAAAACATGCCCGTGACCATGGGAGAAGGCCAGAGGGAAGGAGGATGTAGGCAAAGTGGGGGATGGGGACAGAAAGAAACTTTGCTTAGGGTGATGGGCACATGATACAGTGTACAGATTATGTTTTATTGAGTTGTACACTTGAAACCTGTATGGTTTTGCAAACAAATGTCACTCTAATAAATTCAAGAAAATATTAAAAAAAAGGAGAAGGATGTGGTGAAAGAAAAGAATTCTGAGACTAGTTTATCTTTTAATCTCAAAGAAATGAAACAAATATATCAATGAAAATAAAATTCTATCTCATTCTATTCATTTTCAAGCTGTTTTCCAATATCTAAATCTCATTGACTTCCTTTCTCCTTCAGAAAATCAGTACAACTATCTTTAAGTAGATCTGCATAAACTACTAATATTTTTTAAAAATAAATATAATTGTAAAAAATAGATAAAAATAAATTATTTGAAGAGATACCTTGCACATATCTTTAAAGTTTCTTAAAAATTACTAAAACACAGGTATAATTCATTTTATTGAACATCACCTTATTACACTTCACAGATGCTACATTTTTTTGCAAATTGAAGGCAAGACCATTCATCAGCAAAAATATTATGACTCAATTTATTTTGGTGGTCCAGCAACAAACTCATAATATCTCCAAGGTATGCCTGTACTCATTAAAAAAAAAAAGTGTGTGGTTAGATTAGCCTTTACTTTCTAACTTTTGTTGCAGAATGGTCAATGGAATTTCATCATTAAAGTTGGTATACATTAATAACTTAATGTATTTAAATTTAAGTTGCAAATTTAAAATGACGTATTATTATTAATTCTTAGTAGCAAGACTAAACATATGTCAATGGTTCATATTTATGATACTGTTCAACTGATTCAATATCCTAGATTACATATAATGTCTATAGAATTTTGAACTTTTGAAACAAATGTTCTTAAAATCATCACCAGAACATATTATTTTGAGACTTTTTCTATAAATGGTAAATGCTAGGATTTGGTTCATAAAAAAAATACATTAACTCTCAAAATGTACAGCTAAAATTTCATTCCTACTAATAGTTTGCTCTCAACATTACAACTTACCAACAGTATCTCCAGTGTCTGCCCAATTGCAAAAGATACGAGCTGTTTCTGAGCACAAGATGTATTATGATAAATGTGTTAAGGAAGTGGGGATTGCCGCAATAGTAAAGAAAAAGTTTATTACAGATAATTGCTTGCTCTGTTTATGCTGCTTCTGTAGAGGTAAAATAAGCAATTTAAGTTACAGAGATTTATAGCAGTTTTCATGGAGATGTATGAAATCTCAAACTTGCAAGCTTTTTTAATCCACTTATAAATCATTTTATACATTTAATTTCTTCCTGTATAAATTTTATGGGATCATATACAGGCAGAATGTTTAAATTACTACATGCTTTCTAAAGAGGGAGAAATTTCAGGATTTTTTTTACATGTTTTCTATCTAGTACATAATATAAATTCTAAAAGTTTTATTGTAAATAGTTAATGCATACTATTTTATTGCTCAAATGTTTGCAGCCCTGTGAGATAGTAGGCAGAATCTGTCTTTGAGATAGAGCTCAAAATTTGGTCTGTCTACACTGCGTGAGAATCTATAATATTATATAGTCAATCAATCTCAGGAATAACAAGTTTTAATCCCACATCAGGCCAGTATATTATTATCATAAGGGTTTGATGGTTTGATATTAAAGTGGGACATAATTGACTTTTAACTTCAATACTTGAATTCAAATTATTTTTATAACTGCAGTGCTATGCATTGCTAGATGTAGAAACCAGTGTTTCCAATTCTCTGAAAAATTTTAGACAGTTTTCCTATCCTGTTTACTAAAGGGAAGTCAGTCTTAGAATCCTAGGCTATTGTGCCAGGTTCTAACTGGGCTCAAGGAGAAACATTCTTAGGCAGGTTAACAGTTGCTAAACTAATTTTTGAAAACAGAGGAGGCCCCTCAGAAGGTCTGTTACCAGTTTACTACCAGAAATTTTAACAGTATTTAATTAACCTAATCCTATGAAACTATCTGGCTCATTCTATCTGACTCTCAGCCTATATGTATATGAGTTGATATGAAATGGCATGTTACACAAAAACACGGTATAGTTTCCTCATGCTGTTGTTTACTGGAATTTGGGGTGGGAGGATGATAGGTGAGGAGGTGGTGATAGGCTCAACTATAATATACAGATTTCTAACTTTTTTCAAGCAGATATTTTAAGTTCTTCTTTGACCAAACATATTAATAATTAGAATAAGGCTGAAAATCATATTTGAATTCTTTGGAAAACCCTGTGGATTTGACCCATTTTCCAAGTTAATGAATCTAGTGCTGAGGTATTGTTCAGATAGGCATTGAAGTGGGACTTTTATTTAGCCTCTGCCTTGTGTTTCTCCAACGAGACTTTTATTTTATTTTTTATTTTTTTGAAATTGCCGTTTTTTTCAGTGTAATTTCAACTCTTTATAGGGAATCTGTTTCCATTCATTGCTTCTGTTGGCAGTGAAACAGCACCAGGTGTTAGACCCGCGGTGTGAGACTGGACTTCAGTTCATCAACCAAACTACTTGACTTCTGGCTAAGAAAGAATTCAGAGCCAAAGCTCAAACTATAAGAGAAATTTTATTTAGGCAGTCACAGAGGTAGAAGTGAGTAGTAAAAGAAACAAGGTCAGGAAACAAGTTACAAAGGCAAAAGAAGAGCTCTTGGAGCTTAGGAGAAAGAGGCAAGAAAAATGAGCCTGGGGAAGTGGGTGGGGAAAGGCGTGGGTGTGCTCTACAGAGAGAGCTGCACTGGGTGCTCCTTCTTGAGGGTATTTATCTGGAGGTTTCACGGGAGAATCCTGATAGATTATTCACTAGCTTTCATTTCAAGGTCGTGGTCTCTATTGATTGGTTGGCGCCAGAGCAGGGGGTCATTAGTCAACACAGCTGGTCTTAATCTCAGCGTGAAATTGCTTGTCTGATTTTGCTACTTTTCTGGGCCTGGAGCTGAAATACAACTGAGGCCTAGATGTATTGGGCTGACCAAAAAGTCCATATGGATTTTTCCATAAAATAAAATACACATTTTTTATTTTCACCAATAACTTTATTGATTTGGATATTTTGAACATGTCAGCTATTTCCCACTTGGTAAAACATTGATCGTTCTCAGTTAATGTCTTTATATGAGCACTATCAACTTCAACTTGTCTACCTGACTGTGGAGCATCATCCAGTGAGAAATCTCCAGCACAAAACTTCGCAAACCATTTTTGACATGTTTGATCAGTTACAGCACCTTGTTCATATACTCACTGACTGCACAAGCCTCTTTTTTTTTTTTTTTGCATTTCAGTTGCATTTTTACCTTTCTTAAAATAATAAAGCACAATATGCAGAAAAATGTTGCATATTTTCTTCCATCTTCAATATTAAAATGGCTACACAAAAATTCAGCAATTTTGATAATTTTTAAAAAAATGCATGTTAATATGACAGCTGCACAATACAATCTAACAAAATTGTTTCAAATGACATTCAAGACAACTAATCACTACTGGAGCCATCTTATGGAAAAAAAACAAACTTTTTGGCCAACCCAATATTTAATGTGCATCAGAACCTCATGGTCTTGGGAGCCAGTGCTTAAGGGCTATTCTCCAGCCCACTTGTTTTTTTCCCCCTTTAAGAGAGTCTAACCTGAATGACTAACAACACATCAGGTCTAAACATGACCAATGTTATATAAGGAAAGGAAAGCTTACCCTGAGAAGGAGGTTCTTATTTTCCCAGTTTTGCCTGTTGTTAGGTACCTGGGGCTTTCCACCTGGCAAGTTTTTCTACCTGGTTCATTGTCCTTGCTCTGCTCTTGTCTGTCTAACTGCCTACCACCACTTCTACCTTTTCTTTGGAGAAACAAAGCTCTTGTACTGTGGACATTTACATTTCTGAAGAATAGTATGGCTGTTTATACAGATACAGAAATTAAGAAAGTACTTTTAAATATGACTGCACTACAGAAAACTTGTTCAATATTGAAGTAAGTATTGCAACTGCAGTGAAGCCTTTAAAAAAAGAACCAACATTTTAATGTTTCTGCCTTAAATAGACAAGTTGAATGAAATATATATGGGTTGAAATGCAAATTTTTCTTTTAAAGTATCTTTGAGAATGATTTATGACAGAAGAGACGTTTTGCTATCTCTGTCTTAACAGTTTCCCCACATATAAATCATTTAACAGATTTGATTAATATCAATCAAGCCCTTTCTAGATTTATGGCATATTGATGGGTTGAATTATTAGGTCTTATTAAGTCTACCACTTAAAATATGAAGTAACTATTATTTATAAAACAATAAAGTCTAATTCATTTGCAAGGTCAATAAAAATTTCAGAAACTCCTTGAAAAAGTAAATTCTAGAATTACTTTATACATGCCTGAGTGAGCATGTGTATGTGTGTTTGTGTGCATGCATGCTATAATTTTAGGAGTATTTCTATGCTTGGACTTCTCAGGATTAGAAGCCTGCATAGGACCAGGAGGTTAAAATTTTAGTTAGCTATGGAGATGCCTTGAGGTGTTTTTTTTGTTTGTTTGTTTGTTTGTTTTTGTTTTTGTTTTTGTTTGTTTTTTCTTTAAATTACTATTGGCACCATCTAGAAAATGAGATAGTTTCTAAGTTTCCTTTAGGCTCCAAAATTCCATGAACCTATTTACGTGAAGGCAAAGGTACTTCAATTTTGGTGTGCAGCAGAATCACAGAGGAGGCTTACTAAAACACAGATTGCTGAGTCTCCACCCCAAAATTTCTCAATTTGGAATTCTAGCGTTAGGCCCACAAATTTGCATTTTTAACAAATTCAAAGGTGATGCTGTTGTAGATCCAGGGACCATATTTTGGAAATTAATATTCTAAGAATTTCACTTAAGTGCTAACTTATTAGCATGCCAGTTTCACAACTGTCAGGTGAATTTATTTGATTCAACTAGTAGATAGATAGCTCTTCATTAAAGTGAGTAGGAGTCCCCCTTACTAGTGAGCAATATTTATGAACTAAATATAACTTCAAAGCATCTCTTACTTACAAGACCTTACTGTATAATTGAAAACTTATTTATATATTTTTAAGTATATTTTATTGATTATGTTGTTACAGTAGTTCCATTTTGTTTCCCCTTTGCTTCCCTCTGCCCAGTATCCATCTTCCCTCCAGCAATCCTACCCTCCTTAGTTCATGTCCATGGGTCGTGCATATAATTCTTTGGCTTCACCCTTTCCTATATTATTCTTAACTTTCCCCTGTCTATTTTGTACCAACCAATTATGCTTCTTAATCCCTGCACCATATCACAATTTCTCCCGCCCCCTCTCCCCAGCTGATAACCCTTCAAATAATCCTCATACCTATGATTCTGTTCCTATTCTGGTTTGCTTAGTTGGATTTTGTTTTTATTTTTTAGATTCATTTGCTGATAGTTGTGAGTTTCTTGTCATTTTAATGTTTATAGTTTTGATCTTCTTTTTCTTAAATAAGTCCCTTTGACATTTCATTTAATAAAGACTTGGTGATGATGAGCTGCTTTAGTTTTACCTTCTCTGGGAAGCACTGCATCTACCCTTCCATTCCAAATGATAGTCTTGCTGGATAAAGTAATCCTGGTTGCAGGTTGCCTTCATCACATTGAATACTTCTTGCTAGTCCCTTCCTGTCTGCAAAATGTCCTCTGAGAGATCAGCTGATAGTCCTATAGGCACCCCACTATAGGCAACTCTCCTCCTCTCTCTTGGTGCCCCCAGGACTCTCTCTTTACCTTTCACCTTTGGCATCTCAATCATGATGCATCCTGGTGTGGTCCCCTCTGGATGCAGCTCACCCAGGACCCTCTGCTTCCCGGACCTGTATGTCCATTTCCTTCACAAAATTTGGGAAGTTTTCCTCATTTTCTTCAATTCTTGCTTCCTAATTCTGCATTGGTCGACTGTTTTTTTCTTCCTTACGTTCCAAATCATTGATTTGAACCCCAGTTTCCTTCCCTTCACCATTAGTTTTGCGTGGATTTTCCTTCATTTCACTAAGCATAGCCTTCACTTCTTCTCTTATGTGTTTGCCATACTCGAGCATATCTGTCAAGCCTGCGAGCATCTTTATCACCAGTGTTTTAAACTCTATGTCTGTTAGGTTGGCTATTTCCTCATCGCTTTTTTCTCCCACTGGAACCTTGATCTGTTCCCCATTTTTGGCCATACTTCTCTGTCTCCTCATTCTGACAGGCTTCTGTGTTTGTTTGCCTCTGCATCCCAGGTAGAGCTGTTGCTCCTGTTATGTTGTAAGGGGCGGAGCCTTAGGGATTCGTTAGTACAGGGTGACCTGTTTCACCACGTTGTGGCGCTGTATATGTGGGAGGGGTCTGAGAGGGAACAATGCTGCCAGCCCAGCACTCACCCCTTTTCCAGGCACCTGTCCCACTCTGCACCAGACTGGTGCCCCCTCTAGCTGCTGCCCTGGCTGTCGTTCCCAGAGTGGGTGGGCCTACGGACATTCTAGGACTGTGGGGGCCCTTTAAACAAGCATACTCTGCTGAGAGACTGGCAGTTTCTTCCTCCATCCCAACCCCCACTGGTTTGCACAGTCAGAAGCAATGAGGCTTGATTTTCCCCAGTGCTGGGACCATGAGCTGTGAGGTCCAGTGAGAAGCTGGGAACGCTCCCCATGAGTCCTTCCTGACTTTTTTAAATGGGTGACTGTGCTTTCTGCCAGCCTGCCACTGCCGCCGCTGCTGCCACCACCACACTGCGTCCTCTCCGCCCTGGCTCTGCCCCTCTTACCTCTCTCGATGAGTATTTCTTTATACCTTTGTTTGCTGGGCTTTCATGCAGTTTGATTTTCTGGAACTTCTGGTTGTTTCTGGTGTTGCGGTAGTTGTAGTCGTTATTTTTGGAGGGAGATACAGCATGTCTGTCTAGGCCTCCATCTTGGCCGGAAGTCTATTTATATATTCTCAATATCCCAGTAGAAAATAATATTTAATTGAAGATAAAAATAAATATAAATGTATAGGTAAAGACATGAGTAACGAATCTTTCATGTAGTCATTGAATATTCTAGGGATCTAGAGAAATTGTAATTTTACTTAAGACATAAAAAAAACAATGAGCTAAGTACCTCTTCATTATTGCAATTTCAGTTACCCTTTGGGACACTGAAGCACAAGTAATTACCTGTGCAAAAATGGTACCATTGTAGGTTATCAACTTGTATTTTTAAGAAGTTAACAAAATTATATTATATTGATTGTTGTCATGAAACATAACAGGCAACATTAATCTTCTAAAATTTAATTTTACCTGAATTTTAATTCCTTTCCCTATTGCCGCAGGGATTTATAGTATTTTTCATAAGTCGCTTTATAGAGTTTATGCATGGGAAAATGATATGCTACTGTATTAAAGCAACTTTCTAGTAGATAGTTTTAGTATCATCCTCTTATATCCAATATTTTACATATAATGAAAATTCTGTGCTCCTAAATTTTGACTCAGTTTAGCACAAATATGATGGCTCTAATATTCTCCTAATAAGATAGTCAATTCAGTTAGTAATATCACCACCACCACCAAATGTACTTCTTACTTATATACCAATATCTTATTAGAAACAATGACATTACTGGATCTAAATTTAACACTGATTAATTTTGAGTTTGTTATTATAGTAACTTGGCCACTTTAGGGACAAGACTAATTTTAGAAAGACCTGAATTATAATAAGATAAGAATTAGTTTAAAATTAATTAACAATTATGTTTTAAGAAGCTGTTTAACTTAAATTTATAAAACATTTATTGAGTATAGACATTGTACTATACCTTGTAATATAAAGTTAGTTATAGTAACCTGAACTCAAAAAAGACAAAGGCAAGGAAACCATGAGAATAAAATGTAGCAACAAATTTAAATATGAAGTAGAGGGTTATCTCAGAAATAAATTACTGTCTGAGCATGGGAGTGGCATGCTTCTGAAAAAAAATAATAATAGCTGAGCACAATTTTTTAGTTTTCTTTTAATTTTTTATTTTTGACAAGAGTCACAGCAAGGAGTACTTCAGGGAAATGAAATAGATGTACATAGTTATGATGGTATAAAAAGAACAGGCACATTCAGGGAACTATAATTTTATAATGATAGAGGGAGGATACAATAAGACAGGAATAACAGAGGAAAGCAGAAACCATGCCTTACTAAAGAAAGTTATGAAAAGGGTTATCACTAAAAAGTTTGAAGCAAGCTATTTAGAAAGAAAACAGCAATGTACAAAATATACAAAATAAACTAAAAGGTAAAAAAAGGATTAGGTAAGGAAGTCCTTCAGAAAACTTTTTGACAAACAATAAGTAATGGATCTAAAAAATGAGAAATAAAACAAATTTCAAAAGATTAAGAAAATTTGTGTCTGATCAGATATGGTGAGCAAAATCTTATAGTAGTCTATGATGAGTCCCAGATATTTTTTTTTTTTTAGGTGACCAGGAGAATGTTGATGCTAATGATTGAGTTTTGTGGATACAAGTGGAGGGATGTATGAGAGAAAGTATATTCTTATATTATTGGTTATAGTGAATCTAGGGGCCAGTAAGATATAAAATTGAAAGATTTAATAAATTGAGGTATATATAGATAAGATCATGGGAGGGAATTGAGATCAAAGATAAATATATGATATTGATCCAAATATGTAAATAAAGCATGAATATGTTTATAAGAATAGTTTAACAAGAGAAGATGTGCAAGGACTGAACCCTGGGAAGATCAATATTTAAGATCAGAATTATAGGTGCTTTGAAAGAGAATGAGGAGCATCCAGAGAGGAATCAGAGAAGTCTGAGGTGGGGGTAGGAAAGACAAGATTAATGATTTATGAATTAAAAAAAAAGTAATACTTTTCTTCCATTTATTTATTAACTCAGCATAGGGATATGTAACAATCATTTGCTATATCCTGAGTATATAGTGTACACAAAATAAGCATGATCCTGATCCTCATGGAGATTATAGTTTAATGAGAAGGAATAACAGTTTTTGTTTTTTTTTTTTAAGTAATAACAGTAAGAAACAGAGTGCAATATGAGCTCATAAGTTGAATCCCTGACCTACCTTGGGAGGAGATGAGAAAGGATTTCTAGAGAATGTTAACTTTTAAGTCAAAAAAGCTGAATAATGACTAACCCAATAATAAGGAGAGAAAGTTCATGTCAGGCATACTAAACAGCCCCAGAGGTGATGGAGATAGTGGCATGTTGAAGGAAACTAAAAAATGCATCACAGATAAGTGGCCTGGGAGGTTAAAATGGGACTGAAATTCTCTCCCTTCTTGACTTATGAGGAATAACTGATGCTGATGATATTTCTCCTTGAAACATTATCTCTCTTAGCTTCTCTGATATCATACACTTCTCATTTTCCTTCTAACTCTCTGCAGTCATATTTGCAATCATTTTTGTCATGTTACTCTTTTTACACATAGTCTTTAAATCCTTCTTTACCATATACCATCTACACAATCTCACATACTGCCAAAAGCTTTCATTTGCATCTTCATTACCATTATACAACCTTCCAATATAATTATCTCTACCCAGACTTCACTTTTGAGCTCTAGACACAATCATACAGCTGGCATCTTGGCATCTCCCTTTAGCTATCTATCATCTCAAATTAAAAATATACAAGATAAAATTGATAATTTTTGCTAAATATGGTTCATAGTACTACTACTCATCTTTGTAGAGGACCAGCCATGAAACCAGACTTGCAACCTGATTACATGGCAAACGTTCTTGAGCCTACCACTTTTCTTTATTTATATCCAAGTCTAATAGGGTAACTTATAATAAAAAGAGTTTAAAGTATTTGTCCATGTTTTTCTTTTCTCCTACTTCAAGCAAAGCTCTTTATTTTATCCTTAGAAATATTTATTTCAGGACTTAAAGAAGAATTTGATATACAACAATGGCTCTTTCTCTCTTTCATAGCATCCTTGTTGTGGTTTTATAATAAGGAGATGCCAGCTCTATGAGGAGAAAGAGAACACTACCAAAGAGGTGACCCATTTGAGAAGATAAGTTTTATGCTGGTCCTGAGGGGGGAGGATCTAGGAAGGAGATGGGACCCTGTATATGGTACAAAAACATCCTGCTACCCCTGTTGTCCGCTCTCAATTGTCATAATAGCTGCAACTCAAAGGGCGGAACATCAAGGTCTTTTTGTATTCCTCATGCCCAGTTAATATTTCCTGCTTCCTTTGGCCAGGTTAGAGGGGTAAAGTTCTTAATCTCTTCACATACACACACCCTCCCCACCGCACCCCATCACTGAAACTTTCTAGTGCATTAGTGGGGAGAGGGGCAGGGAAACATAACCACTGCTTCACTTAATCAGATGTTTGTCCAACAGGTGTAGCTCTCTGGACAGTGAGCATAGTATTTGTGAAAGGAGGGGAAGGACCTTCTTCTTCTTCGAGGTAGCTGAAGGGGGCGGGGTGGGGGGGCTGAGCTTACTCTGTGGTTAGGTTAGATATTCCCTCTTGGTGGGAAGTTCCATTTCTTAAAAGGCTATACCCAGATTTTAATGAAAGGGAGAACTAGGAGAGGGGAGTGTGGAAAACGGGCTTTGAGGATTGCAATTCAAGGTATTTCTGAACACATGTTTTTGGTATAATTCTTAGTCTACATATTTAACCACATAGAAGTAACTTTTCTGTATTGTCAAAACCCTCACATATATACATACACAGAGCTACTTGATGACAGGATACCTCAATGTCCAAGAGACTATGTGGTAGCTCCCAAAGTGAGGAAAGAGACTCTAGTCTCAAGTCCTTTGCCATCAGTTCCACGTTGTCATTGCATTCAATTTTTTCAACTTATTTTCTTTCAAGTTCTATAAAATAGGGATAGAATAGTTGTAGGCACCTATAATGTGCCAATACATAAGTGTTTTATTTTAGATATGCTCTTGAGAGTATCATCTGTTAAAGTGAGTTATTGTGGTTTTATTTTATTTTCTGAGACTCTCCTATGATATAAATAGGCCTAGATGAATATATTTAGTTATAGGCATTTAAGGGGAGTTGCTTAATAAAGGGAAGATAGGCTATAAAAATATTTCTATCTTCTTATTTAAAGGCCCATATAGAATGAGTTTGAAATATTCATATCTCCCTAGTAACTGAGTGATCAGCCATATGTCACTGAACACAGTTCTACAATAGCAATAGGATAATGCTCATAAAGAAGAATGTGTATGTTTAAAGGTCCTTTAATTGATATATTATTTCTACTTGAGAGTTTTGAGAAACTAGAAATATAATCACATGTTATATATCTTTTTCTTCTGTTTTAAAAATTGTATTTGAGTTCTAATAACTCAGACCTAGAATCAGGAAACTATCTTGATTGTCTCTGTCACCTGGAGTAAGTCACCTAATTATGTGAACTTCATTTTGTTTTTCTCTATTAAGTAGTAGAAGATCTCAGGGACCTCTCTAAGTTTCACCATTTTCTGATGCAATATATTTATATATTTTTTAATCTAATTGCTTCATTTTGGTACAGCATATATAAGAATGAGATCTATTTTTAGGAAAATCGAAAATGTTTGACATAACCCTAACTGGTGTAGCTCAATTGGTGGGCATCATCCTGTAAAGTGAAAGGTCATCAATTCAATTCACTGTCCTGACACATGCCTGCGTTGTAGGCCTGGTTCCCTGTAGGGGCATGTGCAAAAGGTGGTCTGTCTCACACATCAAGGTTTCTCTCCCTCTCTTTCTTCTCCCTTCCCCTCTCACTAAGAATAAATAATAAATAAAATCTTTAAAAATGTTTTATATAAGTATAATATAAATATTTACTAACTTTCCCTTACATGTGTGAGGATATTTATACCAAGGGGAGACTTTCTTCGAACATCTGGGTCATTATTGTTCTAGTTATCTATTGCTAAATTACAAAATATCACAAATTTAGAATTTTAGAACAACAACAATCGTTTATTTTTCTCAGTAGCCCACAGGCTGGGCAGTGTTAATCTCTGTTCCATGTGGCCAGAGTTAGAGCAACTTGACTGAGGCCGGATGACCCACTTCTAGGACTGCTCCCCACATGTAGGCAAAGCAATGCTGGCTGTTAATTTGGAATTGAGTTTTAACTGTCAGTTGGAGACTGATTCTTCCCTATGTGAATCTCTTCAGAAACTGCTTAGGTTTTCTCACAACATGATGACTGAGTTTTAAGGGTGAGTATTCCAAAGGGAGCATCTTGACAAGCCAGCATTTCAAGAGGCCCATGAGGAAGCTTTTAAAGGTTTCTTGTGATCTAGCATCAGAAGTCCCAGAAGATCACTCTTGCTGCATTCTTTTGGTGAATTCAGTCAGAAAAATCAGCCAAATTCAAGGGAGAATTCCAACTCCTCTTAATGTCAAAAGTATTCTTTAAACAAAATACTTATTCTCATCTTTAATTTACTGCAAATTGTCTCCCTTAAAATTCTTTACTAAGAACTTGCCAATTGAGGCCTTATTTTCTAAGGTGGACTTAATAATAATGTAATCAGGTTTATAATTTTCTGTTTGCACAGTAAGGAGATAGGTACTATACTGTAATTTGAAATGATGGATTTAAAATTGGAATAAGATTTATACAAAGAACTATAGAAACACAGGAAAAGCATTTACCATCCTAAAGCTGGAGAAGACTTCAGAGGAAAAGTAACAATGACC
This sequence comes from Furipterus horrens, assembly GCF_987537825.1. NCBI lineage: Eukaryota > Metazoa > Chordata > Mammalia > Chiroptera > Furipteridae > Furipterus > Furipterus horrens. Next base: position 136,863,620 of record NW_028327171.1, read on the forward strand.
TAATTCCTTAAGCGTGGTTCAGGCTCACCATGTACCTACGCACAGGTATACACTACAAACCATATATAACTGCTCTGAAAGACCCTGCATTGTCAGATATGAAAAGGAAAATTTTACCATAGGCACTGAAAACAACATTTCAAAGTCACAGAATTATAAAAAGAATTAGTGAATACCAGAAAAATGTGAGAACTTTTCTATGACTAGACAACATTGAACAGGTTAACTTAGGGTATGAGGTATTAAAATGCTACCTGAAGCCCTGTAGCAAAAAATTATTTTAATGTTAATAACTATTTAAAAAATATATTTTCTCTTTGCCTTTCACCCATTCAATCAAGTATTAAGGTTAGTGCTTTAGTGTTTCCAAGAAAGTTCATGCCAGGGAGAAAGTAGAGTTGGCTGCGTTTGTGAAAGAAACAGCTTCTTTTCTTTGGGGTAGAAGAATAAACACTAAATAATGGTAAATCTTAAAGAAGGTGCAGAGGAAGAAGCTAATAATGCAAATAATTATTTACTTCTCTATAATCAATTTTAGTGTCACATAGCACAGCCCATTTATTTTCACCTACATTATTCATTAGTCTTATCTTTACATAGACTCAAGCCCAGAGAGAAGAAGAAATTGGTACTTTCATTTTCTCCATTTTTAGTCAGCTTATAGAATTGCAGCCGATTCCATTGTGCACTATAAGTAAAATAGTCCTGCTGAGAAAGGCACTTTCTGGATGCGGATTTCATATTTTATGCAAACCCCAGACACACTGTATAAATAATGCATAACTAATCCTCCTGCCTGGATAGGGCCACCTTTCACCTATTAGGGTGCCTCTCCAGAAGCCATTGCCGCTTCACTTGTAGTCATGCTCTTCTAATTCTTAAAAAGGTTAGCACAGTTTTATCTTTAAGAGCCACTTGATCATTGTAGAGATTAACAAGACATGTTGGAGACACTAGTTAAGGAAGCTGTGGAATACATCGTGAGGTCTTTACATCCCCTGAGACTGTGCAGAAGCACATTGATTGGTATTTTCATGCTGCTATCTCTAAATTACATGCAGGAATTGAAAAGGTATGTTTATTAGATATGAACCCATTGGGTTTTAATAAAATTTAGAGCACTACAGAAAAAGCTCTACACTAATCTTTAGCTTTTCCTGACAGTAATGCATTTATCATTCTCCCCATGACATTCTTCATAGAGCAGTCACACCATTTTCTCTAGTCTTTGTGATAATCAAGGGGACCAGTGACTTACCATAGCAAAGGCAGAGCTCCTGAATTAATGTTTGATTGTATTTTAATCAACACTGATCTAGAATATGAATATGATACGGAATGGACTTTTAGAGATTCTTTCAGATAGTTGGTATTACAATAAATAAAATATAGTGGAAGAAATAATAAACTGTACCACTGAAATACACACCTTAATGAAACATTCCCCAGACTCTTCTCACTGTCATTGAACTTTAATGTTTCATTTCCCCAGGTGCACCAAAGCTTTAATGACTGTGTTACAAACAAAGTAGGCAAACTCCAGCCTAGGCAACAAATCCAGTACTCCACCTGTTGTAAATAAAGTTGTCCTGGAACACAACCGTGTTCACCCATTTATGTATTTTCTACAGGTGCTTTCATGCTAAAACAGCAGAATTGAATAGTTACAACAGAGACCAAATAGCCAGCAAATTCTAATATATCTTTTGTCTGGCCCTTTACAGAAGATGTTTGTCAATTCTTGCAAAAATACTAGTACTGAAAAAAAGATTTTTCTAGATATGTGAATTTTAAATACACTTTAAGTTTAATATTCATACAGTTCATTTATATTTTTCTTTTTAGTATATATTTCTCTAACATTGTAAAACTGTTAACATAAGCCTTTTTTGTAAATATATATTTTTCTGTCATCTTTAACAAAGCATACTCAAAATGATTTAGATTTCACCTGATAATTTTTTAAAATCTCACTTGTTTTTTTCACTATTAAATGCAATATTTGTTTGGTGCTAGAGATATTATTCAGTGTACTGGAGTAAATGAGCACTTATCCTGGGAATAAGCAGACACTTGCTTTCAAAAAATGAATAAGCCCTGGCCGGTGTGGCTCAGTGGATCCAGTGTCAGCCTGCGAGCCAAGTGTCGCTGGTTTGATTCCCAGTCAGGGCACATGACTAGGTTGCACGTCAGGTCCCCAGTTGGGGGCGCGAGTGAGAGGCAACCACACAGTGATGTTTCTCTCCCTCTTTCTCCTTTCCCCTCTCTCTAAAAATAAAATAAATAAATAAATTATTAAAAAGTGAATAAAATCGCCTGATATTAGTCAGGGTTTTGCTCACTTGATTCTTTACTCTAAAGGTAAAGTGAAGGGCATAGAAGCTGGTTTCACTCTAAGGCTGTATTTCTGCAAAAATGAATTTTATAATGAAAGATTGAAGTAGGCATTTCCTGGGTGGTTTTTTCACCATCCAGGAAATTATTTCATCATCGCTATTTCTATCATTATCCTTACATTTGTCACTGATATCCAAAACATTGCCTGTGAATTCTACATCACTGGAGCAATGAAGATAAGGAACCTCTTTGTCAGCCTATACTTGTTTGCAATTTCCTGAGGTGGGAGGCAGACATATCTGTTGCCATTAAAAAAAAAAAAGTGCTAAGATATTTTGCAAAGGATCAAATCTTAGAAAACTCTTATTATATTATAAAGCAAAGTTTTATTTATATGTAAACAGTGAATTTTCTTCTTTTCACAATACTACATAGTAAAAGTGCATAGTTAAAATTATAATGATAAGATGTAATAAATTTTTTGTATGTTGTTTGCATATTTTTGACAAACTCTCATTTGTAATGATATTTTAAGGTTAAATTATTCTCTGATTTATAGGTTAAACAAATGAATCAAAATTAGCAAAAAAGAAAATTATAAAATAAAAATCTTCTTAGTGATTAATCTTTCCTTCCCAAAATGAGTAGCACAGTATTCTAGCAAAAATGTGTTATCTTTGCTAAATCATATGGCTATAAAATGATTTTTCACTGAAGGAAATAGGAGTCTGATAAAATTATTTTTTAATTATAGTTTCTTTAAATATAACGGGAAGATGATAATTGTTCATACCTCACATAATACCTGTAAGTAAAATACTTGTAAATTAAGTAGTAGAATGATACCTGGTACAGAAACAGCCTCAATTAATAATACACATGATTATTTTTATTTCTGTTGTCAGTGCATCAAAGTGTTCATTGGAAATAATAGACAAATAGAAGGTAAATTTTAACATTTTTAGGTAATATTTTCAATTAAATATTAATTATAAATTTTATGAGATTCTTCAGTAATACAGTGTTTAAAAATAACATATAAATATTTAAGCAACATTACATAATACTTTAATATATGTGTACGTCATCGTCGGCAGCCGTCCGTCTCGAGAGACGATGGCGTAGCTTCTTGAGAGTCTATCTGCACCGCCGAGAATGGCTGTGCAGTCCGACTCGGGAGTGACAATCCCTGCCACACTTGTTACAGGTGAAGGCAGATGGCCGTTGTTGCTGCTGTTGACGCTGCTTCCGCCTCGATCTTTTCTGGACCGCCTCCTCGTTGCGCGCAGCCTCTGCGCGTGACGTACCTTGCCTGACCGCAAGCCTCCAGGCTAGGCGGTCGTCTGCTTGAACTTCCCATGTGTTGAGATTGATGGAGCATTGTGTCATGTCCTTTTTGCAGATGTCTTTGAACCGCAGTTTTGGGCGCCCTGTCATCCTCTTGCCTTCTGCTAGCTCGCCGTAGAGGAGGTCTTTGGGGATACGGCCTGCATCCATTCTTTTGACATGGCCGAGGCACCTGAGGCGTCTCTCGCTAAGAACTGCATGCAAACTGCTCATATTGGCTCGCTTCAGCACCTCGGTGTTGGGGACCTTATCCTGCCAGGCGACATGCAGGACGCGTCGCAGGCACCTCATGTGGAAGCTGTTGAGTTTCCTTTCATGCCTTGCGTAGGTGGTCCACGTCTCACTGCCATAGAGGAGAGTGCTGAGTACGCAGGCTTGGTAGATGCGCAGTCTGGTTTTCTCAGTGAGGCTGGAATTGTTCCACGCTCGCCGGTTCAGTCTGGCCATAACTGTGGCTGCCCTGGCGATTCTCCGGTTGACCTCCAAGTTGACTGACAGAGAGTTCGAGATGGTGGACCCAAGGTAAGCGAAGTCGTTGACAACCTCCAGGGTGTACCCGTCGATGGTGATGCATGGGGGAGTCCCCGTGCCTTGAGCCATAACGCTCGTCTTCGTCAGGCTGATGGGTAGTCCGAACTCCTTGCATGCGTGGGAAAGGCAAGTGACTAGCTGCTGGAGTCCCTCTTCGGAGTGTGATGTCAAAGCTGCATCGTCGGCGAAGAGCATCTCACGGATGAGCACCTCTTTGACTTTGTTCTTGGCTCGTAGACGGGCCAGGTTGTAGAGCTTGCCATCGGATCTGGTGTGAATGAAGACACCCTCGCTGCAGTCCTTAAAGGCGTATTGGAGGAGCATGGAGAAGAAGATTCCGAACAGCGTAGGCGCGAGGACGCAGCCCTGCTTTACTCCGCTGCTGACTGGGAAGGCCTCAGAGGTTGCGCCGTTGTAGGACACCGTGCTGTGCATGTTGTCATGAAAGGACATGACCACAGCAAGCAGATGTGGTGGACAGCCAATCTTCCATAGCAAGCTGAAGAGACCGCTTCGACTGACCAGATCAAACGCCTTCGTAAGGTCGATAAAGGCGAGGTAGAGTGGTTTATGCTGCTCGTGACACTTCTCCTGCAGCTGGCGTAGGGAGAAGATCATGTCCACTGTTGAACGGCCAGCTCTGAAGCCACACTGGGACTCTGGGTAGACGCGGGAAGCAAGGGTCTGCAGGCGGGCAAGAGCGACCCGGGCGAATACTTTGCCGATGACGCTGAGGAGAGAGATGCCCCGGTAGTTGTTGCAGTCGCTGCGGTCTCCTTTGTTCTTGTACATGGTGATAATGTTGGCATCTCTCATATCCTGGGGGATGTAACCCTCCTTCCAGCAGCGACAGAGTAGATGGTGGAGCGGCTGTAGCAGGACTGGTTTCCCACTCTTTAGGATTTCTGGAGGGATTCCGTCGCTTCCTGGTGCTTTCCCGCAAGCGAGGCGGTCGATGGCTTTGCCGAGCTCTGCCGCAGTAGGTGGGGTGTCTAGCTCCTCCATGACTGGTAGGTCTGGGATGGCTTTAAGAGCAGTGTCTGTTACGGTGTTCTTCGTTGCGTACAGCTCGAGGTAGTGCTCGGTCCACCGCCGCATTTGCTGTTCCTGGTCAGTGATGACCTCACCTGTCTTGGACTTAAGGGGGGCGATCTTGGAGGGGATTGGGCCTGTTGCCTTCTTGATACCCTCATACATTCCTCGTGCGTTGCCTATATCGGCGGCTTCCTGAATGCTTCTGCACAGGTTTAGCCAATAGGTGTTGGCACAGTGGCGGGCGGTCTTCTGGACTTTGTTCCTGGCAGCCCGTAGAGCTTGAAGTGTACTGGGAGTGGGCGTGGCCTTGTAAGCCAGTAGGGCCTTCCTCTTAGCCTCGATCATGGGTTCCATTTCTTCCCAGTGAGCCTCGTACCAGTCAGCATTCTTCCGCTCTTTCTTCCCGTAAGCAATAATGGCGGAGTTGTATATGGCGTCGCGGAGACGTGGCCAATTGGATTCGATAATGTCATCTGCCGCCACTCCCTCACTGAGTGCATCTTCCATCTTGTTGATGAATTGCTGGGTCTTAACTGGGTTGCTGGCACAACTGGTGTTGATGCGTGGGCGACCCTTCATCTTGGAGGTGCGGCATTATGCGCACCTTGCTTACCACGAGGGCATGGTCCGTGTCGCAGTCTGCACTGTGGTAGCTGCGGGTGAGGAGGGTGCTGCCAATATCCATTCTTCTGGTGATGACGAGGTCAAGCTGGTGCCAATGGCGGGAGCGGGGGTGCCTCCATGACACCTGGTGGATCTCTTTGCACTTGAAGAATGTGTTTGTCACGCACAGGTCGTGGTGACACGAAAGCTCAAGCAGTCGCTGACCATTCTCATTGATCTTTCCTCTCCCAAAGTTTCCAAGGCAGGTGGGCCAGGCCATGTGGTCGGCTCCTACTCTTGCGTTGAAGTCTCCAAGGAGATAGAGAGCGTTACTTCTGGGGATCTTGGATAACGCTTCGTCCAGTGCATGGTAGAACTCTTCTTTCTCTTCGATGGTGGCGCAGAGGGTTGGGGCGTACGCGCTAAGAATGCTGACTGGGCCGAAAGTTGTTGACAATCGGAGGGTAAGTAATCTCTCTGTGCCTCCTGTGGGTGGCTCTATGGAGTTAACAAGCGTGTTCTTCACAGCGAACCCAACACCGTGCTGTCTTGGTTGGTCCGGAGACTTCCCTTGCCAGTAGAAGGTGTAGTTTGTTTCTCTGATAGTTCCGTTGTCGGCCAACCGGGTCTCCTGTAGAGCCGCAATGTCGATGTTTAGTCGTGCCAGTTCCCTATCGATGACAGCGGTTTTCCTGGCACCCTTGATCCACGGAAGGTCTGCAGTAAGTCCGGGGCACATGGTCCTGATGTTCCAGCTAGCGAGGCGAAGAGCCGGAGGCTTCTTTCTTGTTGTTTTCTTGGAATTAACTGGTGCGGGTGTTTTGTGGCCCACTTTTCAAGAGGCGCCTCTCTGATCCCCACGCACCCAGTGGGGCAGGCGAGCCATGGTGAGACGGCACCTAATTGGCTGGGGCTCCCCAGCTTGAGGCGGGCGGTAGCTGTCCAGTGAGGTGCGATGACCTCTCCCACCGTCAGAGGAGACCCCTGGCACTCGTTTCCTTCACCAATCGGATGAGCTTATAACCGGTATCTGTCTCCTCCCGTGTTGAGTCGACATCTTGCGATGACGCTGGAGTGTCCTCTCCAGTGAAACTGAAGCTACAGAGCCTGGGCAGGGTGATATGGAGGGTCTGCTGTTGCCCATGCAGCAGACCCCCCCTCTCTTCGCAGCTGAAGGGTCCAAGGGAAAGACAAAGTCAATACAGCTTGGCTTCAGGTGCGCCGCAGGAGTTGCCGGTGTTGACTACGTCAAACCGCCTTAGGGACTCCGGCTCCGGATTTTCTGTCGGGGTTTACTCCCTTAGCCTTTCCCCTGAGGAGGTATGCCGCAAGGCAGCGGAGGTTTTTTGGAGTCAGAGTTTTCCTTCTCTGATTTTAGAGATGTCCTTCCTCTTTCCTCCTTTTGTGTACACAAAAGACAAAAAATAATTGTACATTACCAATATTTCAAAGTTGTTGAGAAGATCAGTATACAAACTTTTTAAAAAAAAACTTTTTCATTATTATTCTATTACAGTTGTCCCAATTTTTACCCCTTTGCCCTCTTCCACCCTGCCCACCTCCACTCCCACAGTCAGTTCCCAAACTGTTGTCCATGTCCATGGGTCAATTCATACATGTTGTTTGACTAGTTCCTTCCCCTTCTTTCTACCATTATTCTCCACCCCTTTCCCCCCTGGTCACTGCCAGTTTGTTCCATGTTTCCATGCCTGTGGTTCTATTTTGTTCATTAGATTCCTCTTATGGGTAAGAGCATATGGTATTTGTCTTTCACAGACTGGCTTATTTCACTTAGCATAATATTTTCCAGTTCCATCCACACTGTCCCAAAAGGTAGAAGTTCTTTACTTTTTTCTGCTGCATAGTATTCCATTGTGTAAATGTACCACAGTTTTTTGATCCACTCATGTACAGTTGGACACTTAGGCTGTTTCCAGGACTTGGCTATTGTAAATAGCACTGCTATGAACATAGGGGTGCATAAGTTCTTCTGAATTAGTGTTTTGGTATTCTTAGGGTATAATCCCAGCAGTGGAATCACTGTATCAAAAGGCAGTTAAGTTTTAGTTTTTTGAGAAAATTCCATACTATTTTCCACAGTGGCTGCACCAATCTGCATTCTGACCAATGGTGCACTAAGGTTCCCTTTTCTCTGCATCCTCGCTGGCACTTGTTTGTAGTTTTATCAATGATGACCATTCTGACTGGTGTGAGGGGATATCTCATTTTGGTTTTAAGTTGCATTTCGCTGATGGCTAGTGATGCTGAGCATCTTTTCATATGTCTATTGACCCTCTATATATCCTCCTTGGAAAAGTGTCTATTCAGGTCCTTTGCCCATTTTTAAATTAAATTGTTTGTCTTCCTGGTGTTGAGTCATATGAGTGCTTTATATATTTTGGAGTTTAGGCCTTTGTCCAAAGAATCATTGGTAAATATGTTATCCCATACAGTTTTTTCCCTTTTTATTTTGATGAAGATTTCTTTAGCTGTGCATAAGTTTTTTATTTTGATGTAGTCTAAGTTGTTTATTTTTTTCCCTTTATTTCCCTTGCTCTAGGAGATATTTAGGCAAAAATATTGCTCGTGGGATATTGAAATTTTAATACCTATGTTTTGCTCTGGGACTTCTGTGGTGTCACAACACATTTAAGTCTTTTATTCACTTTGAGATTATTCTGGTTTATGGTGGATGTTGGTGGTCAAGTTTTATTTTTTTGAATGTACCAGTCCAGTACTCCCAACAGCATTTTTTGAAGAGACTATTTTTATTCCATTGTATACTCATGTCTCCTTTGTAAAATATTAATTGACCATAGAGACATGGATTTATTTCTGGACTCTATTCTGTTCCATTGAGCTACATGTCTGTTCTTATGCCAGTACCAGACTGTTTTGATTACAGTGGTCTTGGAGTATAGTTTGATATCAGGTATTGTGATTCTTCCTACTTTGTTCTTCTTTCTCAAGATTGCTGAGGCTATTTGGGGTCACTTTTGATTCCATATAAATTTTTGGAATATCTGTTCTATATCTATGAAATATGCCATTAATATTTTAATAGAAATTGCATTGAATTAGGTTGCTTTGGGTAATATGGACATTTTAATGATTTTAATTCTTCTAATCCATGAATATGGTATATGCTTCCATTTATTTGTATCTTCTTTAATTCTTTCTTCAGTGTTCTGTAGTTTTTTAGTACAGGTCTTTTACCTCTTGGGTTAAATTAATTCTTAGGTACTTCATTATTATTATTACTTGTTGTTGCTATAATAAATGGGGTTTTCCCCCTAGTTTCTCTTTCTGATAAATTTATTGTTGGTGTAAAGAATGCCATCAATTTCTGAATATTGACTTGAGTCCTACTATTGTGCCAAATTCATTTATTAGGTCCAGTAGCTTTTGGTGGAGACTATATAGGGTTTTCTATGTATACTATGAAGTTATCTATGAATAATGACTGTTTTACTTCCTTCTTTCCAATCTGATTGCCTTTCATTTATTTTTCTTGTTTGATCCCTGTAGCTAGAACTTCTACTATTATGTTGAATAAGAGTGTTGAAAGCAGACACCACTGTCTTGTTTCTAATTTTAAGTGGAAAGCTTTCAGTTTTTGCCCATTGAGTATAGTGTTGGCTGAAGGTTTCTCACATATGACTTTTATTATGTTGAGATGTGCTCCCTCTATTCCCAGTTTGCTGAGTGTTTTTGTCATAAATGGGTGCTGGATTTTGTCTAATGCTTTTACAGCATCTATTGATATGATCATGTGATCTTTGTCTTTCATTTTGTTTGTGATGTATTATGTTTATTGATTCGTGAATAATGTACCATCCTTGCATCCCTTGGATGAATCACACTTAATTATGGTGTATGATTTTTTAATGTATTGCTGGATCCAGTTTGCCAATATTTTGTTGAGGATTTTAGCATCTTTGTTTATCAGAGATATTGGTCTGTAGTTTTCTTTCTTCATTTTGTATTTACCTGGTTTTGGAATTGGGATAATACTGGCCTTGTAAAAAGAGTTTGGGAGTCTTCCCTCCTTTTGAGTCTTTTGGAGTAGATTGAGAAGGACAAGAATTAGTTCTTTTATAGTTTTGTAAAATTCACCTGTAAAACCATCTCGTCTAGGGCTTCTGAGTCCTGGAAGTTTTTTGATTACTACTTCAATTTCACTAGTTGTTACCTTTATATTCAGGCCTTTTGCTTCTTCCTGATTCAGTTTTGGAAGATTGTATGTTTCTATAAATTTGTCTATTTTGCCTAGGTTGTCCAATTTAGTGCCATATACTTGTCTGTAGTAATTTCTTACAATTCTTTGTATTTCTGAGATATCACTTATAACCTCTTTTTTCATTTCTGATTTTATTTATTTACGTCCTTTCTCTTTTTTTCTTGAGGAGTCTGGTTAAAGGTTTGTCAATTTTGTTTATCTTTTCAAAGAACCAGCTCCTGAATTCATTGATCCTTTGAATTGCTTTTTAGTCTCTATGTCATTTAAATCTGCTCTGATCTTATTTCCTTCCTTCAATTCACTCTGAGTTTTGTTTAGTGTTGTTCCTCTAGTTTTTGTAGCCATAGGGTTAGATTGTTTATTTGAGATTCTTCTATCCTTTTTAAGTAGGCCTATATTGCTATAAACTTTTCTCTTGGGACTGCCTTTGCTGTGTCCCATAGGGTTTGGTTGTTGTGTATTCATTTTCATTTTTTTCAGATACTTTGTGATGTCTTCCTCGATCTCATTGTTAATCTATTCATTATATAATAATATGTTATTTAGTCTCCACGTATTTGAATGTTTTTGAGTTGTTTCCTTTAGGTTAGTTTCTAGTTTCAAGATTTCGTGACCCCAGAAGATGTTTGATATAATTTCAATTTTCTTGAATTTGTTTTGGCTTGTTTTGTGTCCTGCAATTTGATGTATCTTTGAAATGTTCCTTGTGTGTTTGAACAGAATGTATATTTTGCTTCTTTGGGGTGAAATATTCTGTACATGTCTATTAAGTCTATTTGATCTAGAGTGTTGTTCAATGTGACAATATCTTTGTTGATTCTATCCATTGTTGACAGTGGGGGGTTAAAATTCCCTATGATGGCTTTGATGTTGTCTATATCTTTCTTGAAATTCTCCAAGATTTTCCTTGTACCCTTATGTTGAGTGTATATATGTTTACAAGGGTTATGTTGTTGGAGTACTCCCTTAAGTATTATGTAATGACCTTATTTGTCTGTTTATTGCTTTTTAGAAGTCTATTTTGTCTGATGTAAGTATTGCTACCCCAGATATTTTTTTCCCATGCTCATTTTCTTAGAATATTTTTTCCATCCCTTCACTTTCAGCCTATGTAGATCTTTTGTTCTAAAGCTGATCTCTTGGAGACAGCATATATATAGACCATCTTGTCTTATACATTCAGCTATCCTGAATGGAGCATTTACTCCATTTACATTTAAGATTATTATTGATAGGTATTTATTCATTGCCATTTATTCCATACCTGTGCCCCCCACCTTTCTTCTCCTTCTTAGAGCAGTCCCTTTAGCATCTTTTGCAGTGCCTTCTAAAAGATGTGCTCTTTTAGCCTTTTTTAAATCTGAGAAGCTCTTTATTTTATCTCCCATTTTAAACGAGAGCTTTGCTGGATAGAGTATTCTTGGTTGCAGGTCCTTGCTTTTCATTATTTAGATTATTTCATGCCAATCCCCTCTGGCGTGAAGTGTTTCTATTAAGAAATCAGCTGATACCTTACTGGAGCTCCCTTGTATGGTACTAGCTGTTTCCCCCTTGCTACCTTTAAGATTCTCTTTTTGTATTTAAATTTTGCCGTTTTAATTATGATGTGTCTTGCAATGTGCCTTTTTGGATTCATCTTGATTGGGACCCTCTGTGCTTCCTGAAATTGTGTGACTTTTTCCTCAGCAAGTTATGAAAGTTGTCTATTATTATTTTTTCAAATAGGGTTTCTATCCCTTGCTCCTTTTCTTCTCCTTCTGATATTACTGTAATGTGAATGTTGTTATGTTTCATGTTGTCCTGAAGCTTCCTTAACCTATCTTTGTTCTTTGTGAGTCTTTTTCTATTTTGTTGTTCTGACTGGGTATTTTTTTCTACCTTGTCTTCCAGCTCACTGATTCAGTCATCTGTTTCATTTATCCTGCTTTTAATTCTTTCTAGTGTATTCTTTATTTCAGATATTGTATTCTTCATTTCTTCCTGGTTCTTATTCATAGTTTCTATGTCATTTTTCATGCTGCTATAGTTTCTATTAAGTTCCTTGTAACTTCCGTAAAGTTCTTTGTAGTTCTCACTGAGTTCCTTGAGCATCATTATAACCATTATTTTGAATTCTTTGTCTAATACATTGCTTGCCTTAATTTCACTTAGATCTTTATCTGAGGATTCCTCCTTTCCTTTTGTTTGGAGGTTATTTATCTCCTCATTTTACGTGACTCTTTTTGCAAACAAATATTTTTTTAACATTGATAAGCACATACTTTAACACATAATAGCAATAATGTTTAACTATTTGCTGACAAGTAAATATGTGATTAGCACTATTTTAAGGGCCGATATCCATTAACACATTTGATCCTCATGTACATATTATTGTTATGTCAATTTTTCAGATGAATCTCCAGGATAAAGAAATAATTATTGAGCGATCCATAGTTTGAACCCAAGTTGTGCAAGTTTATGTTACTTGTGTCACCTCTGTTCCTTATGTCACCTCACTCAGATGTATGAATTATGTGTACTTTAAACCTATGCCTATAATGTGCACTTACACATTAGGTCTATCATTAAGGCCATTTTTTTTGTAAAGAAATTATTCATTTAAAATAAATTATTGGAGTTTTGTCAGAAAATGGTAGACTAAGAAGCTCTTGGACTTCATTCTATACAGAAATATCAAATTAACCATAAATTCACTGAACTAACTTTATAGGACCATGGAAAACAGTCAAAAGTTTGCTGCAGACAAGAAAACACCCAATCAAAAATAGAAAAGCCATATTCAACAAAGTGAAAATTTTCATGATATTTGTATTTGCTATTCCCTCATATCTTTCTTCACACAGCACTTTTGATGTGGGGGAGTATCAAACCAGTTTCAAAGTATCTCTTACAAAACAAAAGAAGCAGAATAAACTTTATTTTCAATGTTCTAAACAGTCTTGGGGCTCTATGAAAAACTTATCTCTGTGTTATCTCACTCAGATCTCAGGCAGGATAATCAGTAGCATTGTTTGTGGAAGCTGCAAGAGATTACAGATCTGCAGATGCCCAGGGCAAGAATTTCAGGTATAGACACAAATAGACTATCTGTATCACAAAGCAGAGGTTAAGACTTTTGGAAAATTTAATAAATTCAGAAGAAGCTGTGTATGCAAGGGAATTGAGAAAGCTAAGGCAAGTCCAGAAGAGACCTAATCAGAAAAGTCCTTGAGAGGACTTTTAACTTTCACCTTGAGCTGACCCCTAGGCTCAAAGCATGCCCAGCTAATCAGTAGAGGACTTCCTTAGCAAAGAACCAGTATGCAAAGACTGGGAAAGGTAACAGGTTTTCTTTTTTTCTTCAAGTGCCCAATATTAAACAATAAGAACAAAAAATCACAAGGCATACATAGAATAAAAAAATATGGTCTATTCAAAGGAACAAGATAAATTTCCTGAAACTGTTCCAGAGGAAGAATAGACATAAAACTTTTTAAATGAAAGTTCTAAAACAAATGTCTTGCATATGTTAAAGAGCTAAAGGAAAACTTGGAAAAGAACTAAAAGAAATCAACAAAATAATATATAAAGAAGATGAGAGTATCAACAAAGTAGCAATTAGAAAAAAATTATAGAGCTTAAAACACTGTAACTGAATTTAAAAATTCACTGAAGAGTTTCAACTTCACTAAGTATAAAACTCTTCAGTTTCTATCCATGTTGTCATGAAAGATAGGAGTTCCTCCTTTCTTTCTGTTGCATAGTATTCCATTATGTAAGTGTACCACAGGTTTATGCTTATAAAAATAAGCCAGATGGGGAAAAACAAATACCATATGATCTCACCTATAAGAGGAACCTAATGAATAAAATAAACAAATGAGAAAAATAGAACCAGAGGCATGGAAACAAGAAACAGACTGACAGTGATCAGAGGGGTGGAGAGAGAGGGAAGAGAAAGGGAAGAAGGGAAAGGGGCTAGTCAAGGAACTAGTATAAATGACCCATGGACATGATCAACAGGGTGAGGATGAACTGTGGGAGGAAGGGGGTGGGCAGGACAAGGGAGAGCAGTGGAGGGGAAATGGGACAACTGTAATAGAACAATTAAAAATGTATATATATATATTTTTTTTAATTTTTAACTTTGGATTTGAGTAAGAGGAAGGAATAATCAGCAAACTTGAAAACAGAACAATTGAAACTATTGAGTGAATAAAATCAAAAGAAAAAAAAACAAATAGAATAGAGCTAATGGACTTGTGAGACATTGTCTAGTGGAACAGCATACACATTGTGGGCATTCAAAAAGAGAAGAGAAATAGAAAAAGGCAAAAAATGAAAAGATTGAAGAAATAATTGCCTCAGACTCCCCAGATTTGATGAAAGGCCTGAATCTAAAAATCCAAGAAAAGCAACAAGCTACAAGTAAGACAAACCAAAAGAGATCACTTAAGAGGTATTATAATGAAACTGTCAAAAGTCGAAATCAATGAGAGACTTTTGAAAGCAGTGAGAGCAATAGAGAAACAACTCCTCCTGTACAAAACAAAACAAAACAAAACTACAATAGATTGTCAGCTAGTTTTCTACCAGAATTCTTGGTAATCAAAACCAGTGGTGTAACACTGGGATAATGTAACCTACCCACTGTTCTTTTTTTCTTTTCTGTTTTTATCATTACAGGTATACCTTGAAGGTATTATGGGTTTGGTCTAGACCACTGTAATGAAGTGAGAATTACAATAAATCTACTCATAATTTTTGCTGTTGTGGAGTCTTGTCTTTAGTTTGTAAAAAATTCATCATCTGTGAGTTTAGGAGCCTTCCTTCCTCTTGAATTTTATGAAATAGTTTGAGAAGGAGAGGTAATTAGTTCTCAGAATGTTTGGTAAATTTCACCTGTAAAGCCATGGAGTCCAGGGCTTCTATTTGTTGGGAGTTTGTTGATTACTGCTTCAATTTCACTAGGTGTAATCTGTCTAGTCAGTCTCTAATTCTTCCATATTTAGTTTTGAAAGGTTGCATGTTTTCAGGAATTTATCATTTTCTCCAGGGTGTTGGCATGTAATTGTTCATGATATTTTCTTACAATCTTTTGTATTTTTTTTCTGGCAGTTGTTATTTCTCCTCTTTCACTTCTGATTTTATTTATTTGGGTTCGTTATCTTTTTTTCTTGATGAGCCTGATAAAGATTTGTCACTCATGTTTATCTTTTTAAAATAAAAAAAACACCTCTTGGATTCATTGATCTTTTGTATTATTTTTAAAGACTCTATTTAGTTTACTTCTGCTTTGATTTTTATTATTTCCTTCTTTCCACTCACTTTGGCTTTGCTTGTTGTTCTTTTTCAAGGTTTTCTTTTTTTTTTTCCTAATGTGAAGTTAGATTGTTTATTTGAGTTTTTCTTGTTTTTTGAGATAGGCTTGTAATGCTACGAATTTCCCTCTTAGGATTGCTTTCCCAGTGTCCCACAGATTTTGGATTGTTATGTCCTCATTTTCATTTGTTTCAAGGTATCTTTTGATTTCTTTCTCAATCTCATTGTTAACCCACTCATTGTTTAACAGCGTGTTATTTAGCTCCTCTGTCTTTGCACCTACCCCTTGAGTGTTGGCTTTTGAAGTGGCAGGCATTCAGTCTTCTATTTAGTTACAGTGGGATAATATATGAAAATATCTAAAAGAAAAAAAACTGTCAAATGAAGATTCTATATCAGGCATAACTGTCCTTTAAAAATGAGGTAGCAAATAAGACATTCCTATGTAAAGCTATGGTAGTTGATTACCACTAAAGTTGACCTACAACACTCAGAGCCCTATTAGGATATAATGATCCCTCGTAAATGTAAATAAATGAACAAACATAAAAACTATTACTGCAATTTTTATTTGTTATACTACTTTTTATTTTCTACATGTAAAAGACAAATGTGTTTCATATTAATGTATATTTTGCCACAATAAAATTTACAAATGTATGAAAAATAATTAGATATCTATGTTAATGGGCGGACAATGTAGAAAGTTGTATACTGTGACAGAGGAAGGCAGAGATGTATAGGACTGGAGTTTTGTTTTTAAATGTAGTTAGTATCAATTTAAGTTAAAATTTCATATTTTTAGAATGTTATATGTTATCCCTACTGTAACTACAGAAACAATCTATAAACTATACACAAAAATAAATTAAAAAGGGAATCAAACATGTCACTACAAAACAGTAACTAAACACACAGGAAGGCAGTAATGGAAGAAATGAGGGGAAAGAAAAGATGTGACATTCAGGAAACAAATAATAAAGTGGTGAAAGTGTGTCCTTATTTATCAATAATTATTTTCCATGTACATGGGTTAAACTCCTCAATCAAGAGACTCACTTTGGATGAAAGACATAAATATGATAAAATGGAAAGAATTTGTTAGCAAATACTGACACAACTGAACAGAGAAATAAACAGTTCTGCAATAATAGGGATTTCAATCATGGATTCAATAAAAGACAGAGAATGAATAAGGAAATAGAAAACTTAAATAACACTACAGAACAATGGGACCTAAAAGACATTACAGAGTACCCTATAGAAGCAGAATACACATTTTTCTCTCAAGTGCACATAAAACACACTCTAAGGAAACTCATATGTCATGTCACAAATAAGTTTCAGTAAATTTTTAAAAGATTGAAATAATATAAAATATATTACAGAAGGAAAATTTAAAAGTTCAATATTATGTGTAAATTAAAGAATGTACTCTTAAACAATAATTCAAAGAAGAAACTACAAGGGAAATTAGAAAATACCTTGGGACAAAGGGAAATAAAATAACTTATCAAAATTTATTAGATACAGCAAAACTATGCAGGAACATTTGTAGCTATAAACACATTTAAAAAGAGGAAAGATCTCAAATCAACTACCTAACTTTATATCTTGATAAATAACAAAGAGAACAGTAAACTAAGAACAAGGCTAGCAGAAGGAAGAAAATACTAAAATTTCTGTGAAGACAAATAAATAGTAAAAAAAAAAAAAAAGTAAGGAAAATCATTGAAAATAAAAGTTTATTTTCTGAAAAGATTAACAAAATTAACAAACTTTATCTAGATTGATAAGAGAACAAGAAAGAAGACTCACATAACTAAAATCAGGCATTAAAGTGGGGACAATATAGCTAATTTTACAAAAATAAAAAGGATTTTAAGACAATGCTATGAACATTTGTAAGCCAACAAATTGTTTAACCTAGATGACAGGGACAAATTTCTAGAAACACAATACCTATTAATACAAAGTGACAAAGAAATTAAAGAATTAGAATAGACCTTCAACTAGTAGAGTTAAATCAGTAATTATAGAGGTTGAATCAGTAACCAAGAACTTTCCAACAACAACAAAAACAACAACAAAGCCTTGGAATAGATGGCTTCATTCGTAATTTATATTATTCACAGAAAATTTAGCACCAATCCTTCCCAAATTCTTCCAAATAATTGAGGAGAAAAGAACATTTTTTAACATATCCCTCATTACCCTAACACCAATGCCAGACAAGTCAACTTGTGCTTATGCATTGGAGGACTTCATATTGTTAGGATGGCAATACTACCCAAAAGCAATCTATAGATTCAAAGCAATCTTTACCAAAATTCCCATGGCATTATTTTTATAGAAATATAAAAATTTCAGCTATAATTTACATGGAACTTCAAAAGACCCTGAATAGATAAAACAGTATTGGAAAAACAAACAAACAAAGTTTGAAGTCTCACACTTTCTGGTTTCAATTACTATAGTAATCAAAACAATGTAGTATAGGCATGAAGACAGGCACATTGACCAGTGGAACAGAATGGAGATCTGAGAAATAAATTCTTGCATTCAGGACCAAATGGATTTTTAAGTATATTTTATTGATCATGTTGTTACAGTAGTCCCAATTATGTTCCCTTTCCTTCCCACTGCCCAGTACGCCCATTCCATCCAGCAATCCGAACCCCCTTGATTCATGTCCATGGGTTGTGCATATAAGTTCTTTGGCTTCACACTTTTCTATATTATTCTTAACTTCTCCCTGTCTATTTTGTACCAATCAATTAAGCTTCTTAAGTTCTGCACCATTTCCCCATTGCTTCCCCTTCCCCCTCCCAGCTAATAGCCCCCAAATGATCCCCATACCTATGATTCTGTTCCTATTCTGGTTCCCTTAGTTAGATTCTGTTTGTGTTTTTTAGATTCAGTTGTTGATAGTTGTGAGTTTAGTGTCATTTTAATGTTCATAATTTTTATCTTCTTTATCTTAAGTAAGTTCCCTTGACATTTCATATAATAATAGCTTGGTGATGATTAACTCTTTTAGCTTTACCTTGTCTAGGAAGCACTTCATCTGCCCTTCCATTCTAAATGATAGCTTTGCTGGATAGAGTAATCTTGGTTGTGGGTTCTTGTTTTTCATCACATTGAATACTTCTTGTCAGTCCCTTCTTGCCTGCAAAGTTTCTTTTGAGAAATCATCTGATAGTCCTATAGGCATCCCTTTGTAGGTAACTCTCTGCTTTTCTCTTGCTGCTTGCAAGGTTTCTCTTTTTGTCTTGAACCTTTGGCCTATTAATTATGATGTGTCTTGGTGTGGTCCTCTTTGGGTCTAGCTTGTTTAGGACTCTCTGTACTCCCTGGACTTGTATGTATATTTCCTTCACCAAATTTGGGGAATTTTTCTTCATTATTTTCTCACATAAGCTTTCAATTTCTCACTCTTCTTCTTCTCCTTCTGGCACCCCTATGATTCGGATGTTGGCATGTTTAAAGTTGTTCCAGAGTTCCTGAGCCTCTCCTCATTTTTTTTCAATTCTTGTTCCCTCATTCTGTACTGGTTGACTGTTTTTTCCTTCCTGATGTCCCAAATCATTGATTTGAGCCCCGGTTTCCTTCTCTTCACCATTGGTTTTGTGTGGATTTTCCTTCATTTCATTTAAAATAGCCTTCACTTCTTCCCTTATGTATTTGCCATACTTAAGCATATCTGTCAAGTCTGTGAGCATCTTTATCACCAGTGTTTTGAACTCTATGTCTGTTAGGTTGGTTGTCTCCTTGTTGCTTAGTTCTCCCACTGTCCGCCTTTTGGGCCATATTTCTCAGTCTCCTCATCTTGACAGACTCTTGTGTTTGTTTGCCTCTATGTCTTAGGTAGAGCTGTCACTCCTGTTATTTTGTAAGGGGTGTAGCCTTAGGTATTCCGAGTATAGGGCGACCTGTTCCACCATGTTGTGGCACTGTATGTGAGGGAGCAGTCTGAGAGGGAACGATGTCACTTGCTCAGCACTCACCTCTTTTCCAGGCACTTTTCCCACTTCTGTATGGGACTGGTGACTCTCTAGCTGTTGCCCTGGCTGTCATTGTCAGGGGTGGGTGGGTCTGCGGATGTTCTAGGATCATGGAGGCTCTTTAAACAAGTGGTCTCTGCTGAGAGATTGGCAGTTTCTTCCTCTGCTCCAACACCCACTGGTTTGCACGGTCAGAGGCAATGAGGCTTACTTTTCCCTGGCGCTGGAATCATGAGCTTCACAGTCTGGTCTGGTCCTGGGAACACTCCCCAGGTGTTCCTCCTGACTTTTTAAAACATGCGACTGCACTTTCTGCTGGCCTGCTGCTGCTGCCACTGTTGCCACTGCTGCCGCCACCACACCAAGTCCTCTCCACCCCAGCTCTGCCCCTCCTATCTGTCTGGATAAGTATTTCTTCTTTATATCTTTGTTTGCTGGACTTCCATGCAGCTTGATTTTCTGGAACTTCTGGTTGTCTCTAGTTTTGAGGTAGTTGTATTCCTTCTTAGTTGTGCAGGGAGATGCAACCTGTCTGACTAGGCCTCCATCTTTCCCAAATGATTTTTGACAAGGGTGCCAAGACTATACAATGCAAAAGTGACAGTGTTTTTCATGAATGCTGTTAAAAAATATGGCTATCCACTTGCATAGATCTGAAATTGGACCATGACCTTACACCATGTACCAAAATTAATTCAAAAGATCAAAGATTTAAACATGAGAGTTCAACCACTTAGAAGAAAACATAGGAGGTACACTTTATGGCATTGGATTAGGCACAATTATTTCATGGATATGATACAAAATAATAGAGACAACAGTAACAAAAAATTAGACTTTATATAAATAGAAATACTTTGTGCACAAAAGAACATTATTAAGAGAGTGAAAAAGTAGCCCCTAGATTGAGAGAAAATACTTTCAAATGCTTTCTCTAATGAGACTGATATCCAGAATATATAAAGAACTCTTACAATTGAGAGATAAAAAAAAAACCCAATTTAAAAAATTGGCAAGCACATCAATAGACATTTCTCTAAAGATACACAAAATGTTAATTAAGCACATGAAAGAGCAACATTATAAATCATTAGGGTTATACAAATAAAAATCACAATGAGATATCTTCACACCTATTAAGATGATTATCATAAAAAAATAAGAAAAGGAAAAGAAAAACAGTGAGAGGGGAGTGAAGAGAGAGGGGAGGCAAGGAAGGAAGGAAGGAAGGAAGGAAGGAAATAAATGACAAGTTTTGGAAAGAATGTATAGAAATATGAACCCCTGCATTATTGGTGGGTATGTAAAATGCTTCAGCTCCTGTGAAAAACAGTATGGCATTCCTTAAAAAAAAGAATCATACTTTCAATTACCTTATGTTTCAGCAATTCCTCTTTAGGGTATATATGCAGATGATTTGACAGCAAAGACTTGCACAAATATTTGTACAGTCATTTTTATACCAGAATTATTTATAATAACTAACAGGTATGAAGAACTCAAGTGTCCATCAACAGATGAATGAATAAACAAAATGTGTGTGTGTATATATATACACATACATATATATATCTATATATATATATACACATACATATATATATATATTGATATATATCCATAATATGGAATATTATTCAGCCAACAAAAGAAATTAAGCACTGATACATGCTATAACATGGAAGAACCTTGAAAAATTATTCTAATTGAAATATGCTGACACAAAATGATAAATATTGTATTATTACATGTAAATGAGGTACTTAAAATATTCATATTTATAGTGACAGAAAGTAGAATGATAGTTACCAGGGGCTAGAGGAAAGAAAAAATGAGGAGTTATAGTTTACCGGTATAGAGTTTCAGTTTGGGATAATAATTAGTTCTGCGAATGGGTGGTGGCTATGATTGCACAACAATTTGAATGTACTTAATTCCACTGAATTACACTAGCAAATAGCTCAATGAAATTTTTATGTTACCTATATTTACCATGATAAAACAAAAATAAAAATGAAAACTTCCTGGTTTAATGCTCCAGACAACATGACAAATGAGGTAGTCATATGTTTAAATTTTACAAAAAAAAAGATTTTCAGTACCAGATAGGTCCTCATCTTCTCATTTAACTTTAAAGACAAAATGGTAAGTTTTGGTCAAATATACAGTGCTGAACAGAAATTATACTTTTGATGGTGAGCATGCTACTGTGTATACTGATGTCAAATTATAATGTTGTACACCTAAATTTTATATGCTATTCACCAATGTTATCGCAATCAAAAAATTCCCTAAGGTAATGAGCTATTCCATAGGAACAAAAATTAGAGAAAGATACAACAAATATTTTCATGTTTAAGGCATAAAACAATACAGATAAAACTGGGAAAAAACGCAAAGCCAGAAACAACATCCAGCCAAATAGCCATTGAATAAGAGACCTTCCAACACATTAGTGTAGCTTCCACACTATTCTACTGCATAGGACATATTCTTACTTATAAGACATGTGTTTGAGACAGGTGAGGACCCCTTTAATATAAAATACACATGCTCTCCATTCTGTATTTATTCAACATATATAGCCCACATAAGAATTTACATCAACTCACATCCCCAGTGTAATTTATCAATCAGGTGTTTCATTGAAAAATACACTACAATTAGTACAGCTGATGATGATGTTCCACTTTACCCCAACTCACTGGTCTAGGGGACAGTAGTAAACAATAAATTCAGGTTTATGTTTTCAAATGGTAAGATTTTATATCACCCATTTGTTCTTTACTTTGTGCTGTTCCAGATGTTTGACTCTGCCATAGGTAGGATTCTACAATTAAGACACTAAACTTAAAGCCTACAGAATACAATTTAGCACTTGGTTTTGAAATGACAGTTTATGTAGTTTTCACCTGTCACTAACAAAGTGAAAAAAATTAGCCATGGTTAGGCACAGAGAAAATCCACACAAGTTGAGCAGGTATTCTGTGGTAGAACTAGCAGAAGGGTATGAGTGGGTTCCAGATGTGTAGGCAGGCAAGCTGTAAGATGTCAGGAAGAATGGCATCACAGCAGGCAACATATAGCTGTACAGATAAACCTTCGAAATCAGGTGTTCAGGTAGATGGCAGAGTGTGACAATGAGAGATTGGCAGCAGGTAGTTTAATGAACCTGGAGCACTAGATATCAGGTAGGAGTTAGAAGGGCTCATAACATGGATTGGGGTTTCTGAAAAAGATCTGGAAAGACTAATAATTACAAGGTACAGTTGTTACCTTGGGGGAGTAGGTTACTAATGTTGGGACTCTTACGACATCTGCAGGGAAAAAAACAAATCAACATTACCAGCTCCTAGAATTGAGGTGGGAATCAAGATGAAGATGAAAAACAATAATAAGAGAGTTAACACTTAGTCTATAATCTATTGACTTATACTTTAATTTCTCCCTGTGCTGTGAAGGGGATCTTAAAAATGTGGGCAATACATTTCAAATATGCTAATGATCCAGACCGATTTGTGTGGAGCAGCATCCAACACTGTTATGTTGATATTTAGCTGTCTTTACCTTCTCCTCATGTTCATGGAGTGACTCACAGAGCTGATTGGGTGTTCAAGAGGACATAGCTAATACTTGCTGATTCTTTAGTGAATTCTAAGAAAAAGGATGCATATGTTGGCAAGAGTGGGAAAAAATAAACTTTTATACATTCATAGAATTAACTGATGCAATATTTCCAGAGGGCAGTTTGGCTGTATCTATCAATGTTAAAATTCCTATCTGATCTGAAAACTCCACACCTGAGAATCATTCCTGATGACTATACAAATACACAAGTCTAGAGATAATAATAGAAATTTTGTCCTGACTGGTGTGTCTCAGTTTGTTGAGTGTCATTCTGCAAAGTGAAAGGCCCAATCCTAGTGATGTCTGGAATAATAATTATGAATTTTATTTTATTTTTTATAAAAACAATGACTATAATTTTAATGGAATTAGAAATCTAATTATTTATAATTGAAATGCATGTACCTGAATATATTGAGGTTTCCTCAATGTGTTATTTATATCCTCACAATTTAGGCCCAGAAAATATTTTATAAGGTGCAATTAATTTGGCCCCTCTAAGATACTAAAATATCTTTTGCACGTGATGTTTGTATGTCTAGAAACTCCAAAGCTTAGCCACCCAATTCTGAACTTTAGGAAAAAATAATGTATGTTGTTTCAAACTTTTTCTGTTTATTCTTACTAAAAAGCTATCACAAATTCTTACAAATGGCAGAAAACTGTAACTACTACTAAATATTCAGAAAAAGTTATACTGCAATTATTAAAATTGAAGTATGTCTTTTAAAAATTCTCAAAAGCTAAAAAGACAAATTTAAAATTCAACTCAATGATCAAAGTCAAATAAATGTTAACTACTAAGAGTTTTATCTATGCAAATATCTGTCCTTTAGAAATAAATTAAAACTATAAGTGAGGAATGAGTATTTTTAACTTCGTTCACTCTGATTTAATTTTAATAATATATCATAATTTATAGTATTATCTTAAGACTTATTTCATAATAGTAGATATTTAGAGCTCATAATTTCTCTTCCTGTTACACATTGTTACTCCAATTGCTTCCAGATTCAGTACCTTCCTCAAAAATAACTCCTCAGAAGAGTCTCAAGGAGTCTAAAGTAATTGTATCTAATAGTTTCAAAATGATTGGAATTATATCTCTCACACAACTAACACTTTGATGCCACCTTTCAATAACATTTTCTTGGCTTCTAAGTGAAGTAGTTTTTAGGAACTTGTATTTATTTCTCACAACATCTGATGATCTTTTAAGTCCACTTATGAAAAAAATATGTATAACTTTTGTTTAACTGCTTAGAACAATGAAAAATTCTTGAAAAAAACCTCTATACTCACTACTTACTTCCTTTTATTTTTAATTGGGCAGAAGGCATATGTGGAAAACTATAGGAACACTTGTTCCCCACCTAGTCATGATGTTCTGTGACATAGATGAAAGCATTCCATGTGATCTATCTAAAGAACAGGTGGACACTTCCCCTTTGGTAAGACCAAGAAGATTCTTTCAACATCATATTTCCTTGAAGTATATTTTTATAATATTACCATTGTTTAAAATCCTATCACCATTGTTAAAAATACTTATTAAGTATTTTTTTGATCCAAAGTAATATGCTGGCATATGTATTTCTTGTATTCTAGGCAGATTTAAAAATTGATCAACACAATGTGACCATGCAGAATAGAACAACCTGTCTCTTTGCTTCAATTACACCAGTGGCCATTTTGCATACTGCCAGTCAGATATAATCTCCAATAAACTAGATCACAGGGCTTGTGTATCATCTTTTATATGGGTTTTTCCCATAGCACAGGGTGAGTCAGGAAATAATGATGCTTTCTCTAATACAGTACATTCTGTTAAACTTCCACTGAAGACTACATGCTTAGTAAATTTAAAGCAAGAATGCCCTGAGTAAAATATATAGATAAAAAATTACATGAAATTTATAGGAGCATTTGGTCTTCTATGGATTTTTATAAAATCAGCTATTTGACAAGATAGAATCCTAGATCTACAGACCCAAGATAGTTACAAACAAAGTTCCTTCACAAACACATTCTGTAGTTAACTATATACTGTACTGATGACCACATGGAGTTCAATTTTCTACACCATATTGGCTTTTTAAACAGCCTTTACTCTTTCAAGTTAAATTTACAAGAGTAAACCTCAAGCATGGACTAGAATTGAACAACATTCTTTTGGCACCAACTTCAGCAATAAATATAAAGGTGAACAGCATTACATACACATCTACAAAGAACAGAAGCACCCACTGGCCACCTGCAAAATAGACTATTTGAAACACAGTTCAAGGATACAAAATGTGATTTACAACTGACTGCATAAATTTAATGATTTTTTTTCCTCAGGAAAGAAAAGAATTTAGTGCAGTTAAAATAACAGTTTTTTAGTGTTCTTGTCTATCATACTGTTCCAAAATTAACCAAGCCATCAACAAATATTTATTAGCATGAATAAATTTACAAAGATTACTTTCTTTTTAAATGGGGACTTTCAAAATCTACTCTCTTATCAACTTTCAAATATATAAAACAGTATTATTAACTATAGTCACCATGCTGTACATTACATCCCCGGAACTTATTTATGTTATAACTGGAAGTTTACACCTTTGGCCTTTGTCACCCATTTTACTCACTTCCTAATACAGCAATCTGTTTTCTGTATCTATGAACTTGTTATCGTTCTCTCTTTTGTTCTTTCTTTCTTTATCTTTATATTTGACATAAAAGTAAGATTATACAGTATTTTTTGGTTTGACTTATTTCACTTAGCATACTGTCTTCAAAATCAATCTATGCTATTGCAAATATATCAGTTTATTAATTTACTATGAGCTCCAAAGAAGAACAGAGATTTGCCACCCCAAAATGTGCCACCCTAAAATGTGCCACTTTAGCATACAATTATTTTGAGCTGAAGATATTTGAGTCCTTGAAATTTATTGTCTCTGTAAAAGCAGAACTTCCTCCAAAGAACTAGGTTTTCATAAAATCCACTCCCCAGAAATTTTCATCTTTAAGACAGGAGGTCAACACTGTATTCAAACAGACATTGTCACAAAGCTATCATAGTTCCTATCTCTTTTCCTAAGGGCCTGTCGGGGTCCCCCTGGGAAAGTGTCAAAGCTTGGAGCCCCATGCAGGCCAGGTGAAGAAAACAAATCCTGTAAGACCTGACTGGAAAACCAGGAAAGCTGGTTGCATACATGCTTTCATGCTATAGCCAGTAAGCCCTGGTGGGAATCAGGCCATGAGAACATGCTTTATGTCCTCTGAAGTTTGCCCTGTTCTTTTACCTTCCTTGATAATTTTATCATATCAACATCAGAGGTTTTAACTTTTAACTCAGAAAGAACTCACCCTCCCTATTTTATGGCCATCTGAAGTCTTTGTGTCCAACACACCCTGACCTGAGGGAGATCTCAATGTTCCTTCAATTGTTATCCCTGAACAACATCTGTTTTCTGTAATCAGCACTGTTTAACACTGATTTATGAGCTTTACATGCATGCTATATGCCCTTAAACTTAAGGCACTCAATAAAAGACCCCGGAGAAAGGCAATTGAGACATTTTTCTCTCAGACATTTGCCATTCTTCTCTCCCCTAGCACGAGCTGCCTGGGAAGTCTTCCTTTCATCCATGACACAGGGGATCTCTGTGGGTCAGGGGTCCCAAAAAGGGGCCCATTTTTCTTTCAAAAAATTTATTGTATGTTTACAAATGCCCTTTCCCTGCCCCTCTAATAAGTTTTTTGTTCTTACAGGAGTCCCTTTTCTCTCTCTTACCCCTAGTAAAATTATACAGAAGCTCTCAAATCTCACTGCTTCTTTGGATGGGTATTTACTTCTTCATAATGACTCCATGTACATAAAAGTTTAAATTAATAAAAACCGTATGTTTTTTTTTTCTTTTAACCTACTGCAGTTTAATTTATAGCACCATCCCCATCACCATTGAACCTAAAATGGTAGAGAAAAATATTTTTTCTCTCTTATAACTCATTGTTTTGCTCATTACAGAATGTTACCACAGCTGAAACCTATATTCTTTTTAATTATGAAATGTCCAGGGAAAAAATGGTTTAATGATCTGTATCTGACTCATATTCTCACAATTTACATGAATAAAAAACAGAAGGAGTTGCTATATAACTGTTTAAAAACAAAAAATGTTACCAGTCCAAAGTCCATATGCCCAACTCTTTGAAAGGCCAAAATTAAAAATGTCAGAGTTTATAGTAAGAAAAGGTTTATTGATTGAGAAGACAGCAACCAAGGAGATGGGGGACCCAGTGGTTCCTTAAATCCATCTTGAGAAAGTAGAGAATTCAGGCTTCTTTTATGCCAAGAAAAAGGGGAGAAGGAGGAGTAAGGTGATTTCACCACTGAGGGCATCTGGGCAGCAGCAGGCATGGGTGCACACTCCGGCTCAGTGGAAACTCTCTGTCCAGGAGAGGTTTCGAGATTGTGGATGAGGAGAAATGAGTTGAACCAGACACTGACTTCTGTCTGGGAGGAAGAGAGGTGGCAGTTATCTCTAGAGGAGAAAAGCCCCGAACTCTCTTTTCCCATGTCTTTTATTGAGAAAAGGATGTATGGGCACGTACATTCAGGATACGTAAATCACCAAATCAGCTTCAAACATGTGGATTACTATCAACTAATGATTGTCAATAACAATGCAAGGAACACAGTGAACACTGTAGGTCAGGGTTCAGTGAACATTCTGGCATCAGATGACTACGAGGTGCAGGATTTCATATGTTTTCCAGGCTTTGATCTCAGACATTCTTTTTATATTAAGCAACTGATAAGAAAAGCAGAGCAAGCTTCAAAGCATAGTACACATTCTTTAAGTCCAGTTCCCATCAGGTCATGCTTGTCTTCTAGCCTTCCCAGTTTTCTGGTCAAGACTTAACAGACCTCTTTCAAGGCCTGGCTTGTGATGAGGCTACAGTTTCCAATACCACACAAATCAGTCCCCCACAGCAGGGTTCTGAGAATGACTGTGCTAGTTGATGTAAGTTTAGTTAGAAAGATCCTGCAAATCTTTGATAAACAATACATACATTCCTTATCTCATGGGGAGAGTCCCATTCTGGTACTAGCCTTTCTATATGAAAGACTAAGCAGAAACTATTAAACAAAGCAGGCTTGGAGTCAGAGAGGCCAAGCATTTCACTCTGTTACAAACGCACATCACATGCACCCTTATACTGTTCTCTCGTATAATTCTCATAATTTCACAAGTTCTCAGTTTCCTCTCTATAAAAGAAGTTGTTACCTAAGATCAATGCATTCTTTAAGATGTTAATAGGTGTTTTTGTATAATTAATTAATATGAGATGTATGGAGCTGCAGTTAAATGTGGGAAACATTGAGGAAATAAGGTTGAATATATTTCATTATAAGATATTTCAGCAACTTAAATATGCTAATGTGTGCTTTGGTTCTCTTAGAAATGCTAAGTTTTCCAAATTAGTCCAAGAAGCAATCTATATTGATAAATTTCTATGAGTCCTTCAGCTTTTAAAATACATAATCTCATAAAATTCCAGGCCAATAACTTAGCTTCATGGAAATTTGTCTGGCCTGCTGTCTGAAAGTAATCTAATCATGCCCCACATCAAAGTGACTCCAGGAAAAATGGAGAAAATGCCACATAATTCTGTAGTATCTTTGTTTCTTTCAATTAAAATATATATGAGATTAGTTTTTTAATTAATTTGTATTACTGTAAGCTTTCTACCCATGATGAATCATTTCTTAGCTTAATCAAACTCTAATGTGTAAAGAAGACATACTGCCCAATAAAAATGAACAACAATAAAACTAAGTTTTGTAATTATTGAGATAGCTACAACAGTAAGATGAATGAATAAACCAACCTAACCTGATTTTTGGGTTTATCAGAGAGCAAACTACTACTACTACATTACTCTAATATTAATGGTAATGATAATAATATTTTTATATTGTCAATGGATGAAACATTTAAACCTGTAGAGAATTTTTATAAGCTTATTTAAGCCAAACTGACAATAATTATTGGGAAGCAAAATCTCAACAGATTAAGAAAATGGTCCAGAGAATGGCAGTTTTTCACCTTATTTTATACATTACAGTCAAAGGAAGAGGCATAAGAGGTTACATGAAATCCATTGATGATTGTTTAGGAAGATAGGAGAAAGCAAAGCAGGGAAATCTCTGGGACTGGATGAATAGCAAAATGAATAGACATATACTTCTTTTACATAAATGGATATAAGAGAGGTAGCAGTTAACAGTTAACAGAATAACAATAACCATGAGGGGTTTTGTGGTCTCTGCTCTGTTACAGTGAGGGGTCTGGAGAGATAGAAATTACCCTGACATTCCAAAGGAATGTGTTGTAAATGCAAAGAGACAATAGACTGCCTCATTTAAAGTAACAATTGACCTTTGTCATGGAAGATACCTGTCTAGCACATAACTACCCACCCTAACTTGATTTTAGTTAGAAAGTTTTAATTTCAGACCACCCTACGTGCTTCCTTTCAGTCTCTGAATTTGTAAGGCCCTCCATGCCTGTCTCCCCTGAGCTTGTCAGGTTTAGCATGTGGCCCTTTTGTTGTCCACAATATAGAGCTTTGATTTATCATTGGGTATTATGTTAGGTTGGGTATTATGTTAAAATTTTTATATGTATTTTAGTTTTAATCTTTACACGTGCCCTAAGAGATACATAATAAATTTATTCTGATAAAAAAGCTAAGTTTTGGAAATGCTGAACTTCTATAAGAGATAAACAAATTAAGTTATTTCTTTACTATCTTAATTTCAATAGCTGAGGCCTGCACATCAAATCGATGAAAGATAACATAAAAAGAAAAAGAAAAAAAAAAGCAGATTTAAGCACATGCATACACATGAGAATTCATAAGAAAATGTGATCTGAGGAGGCAGCCAGGATTTGGGGGACATATATTTTATCTTAGGCTAGACAAAGGAAAAAGTTTGGGCTTCTGGGGAGAGGGGGTGCATGTTATGGGAAAGAAGCCATAAAATATCTAGTAATCAAGTGTTGCTTAGTATGGTTTTGTGTCTTCTAGTGATAAAAGTTGTTAAGAGTTCTCCTCCTTCCTGATAGAGGAAAGGAAAACACCTTTAGAAGTAAAATGCCCCTTTATAAATGTTAATTTTTCTTTACAAAAGGGAAACATGTGCTCTTTTCTTCTGGAAAATTGTTTTTCATCTGACTTTCCTTATTTGCTTCAACTCAAAATAATCCTCAATCACAAAATACATATTGTGGGATTGCATGTTCTGTCTGGCCCCTTTGGTACTTTACCAAAGTCATATAACTAAAAAGTTGAGGTACAGGAATTTCCTTTAGTAAACTTCTCCTAGAAGAAGGCAGGTTTCAGGAATGAAGTAGTGATAGTAAGGATTGACTACTCTGTCCCCATCAGTTTGCTGAGGAGGAAAAATCATCCTCTACCATTCCAGGTTCTTCTGACTGTCCTAATAATCAAATTAACATGAGACAGATTATCAGGAGAAAAACAAATTAAAGTCTAATAACATGTTTACCTTCTATATACATGGGAAAGACTTAGGAATACTGAGTAACTCACCGAAATGGTAGAAGCCATCACCATAAATACCACCTTCAGTTAAAGAAAAAAGATGTTGGGGTATATAGCCAGTTATGGGAGGTTATCAAGAAAAGAGAACAAGGGTAAGATTGTCATGAATATTTAAGTTCAGGCCTTCTCCTTTGGCTGGTCTGGTACAATGAAGGAAGCATCCTTATAAATGGAGGGTATCCTTACAAGTGTAAATGTCCTTTTTCAAAGGGTAACCTCTACTTGATTTTTTAGAGCGTCCCCCAAGTCTTCTGTTTGTTAAAATTAATCAACTTAAAACAATCAACTTTCCCAAGAGGTATATGTTGGGATGGCTGTCTCTGCTTCCCTTTAAATTCCCAGCACCTGTTTTTGAACATCCCCAGCCAAATAGAGAAAATTACTGAAAATGCTATTCTGATGGGTACTATCATTGAGCTTGTTGCCCAAATACTGATAAATAAATTTTAACATTGAGATTAAGAGCAGGATGAGAATTTTTATTGGTAGCTGTGCCAATACTAAATACCAAACTCTTATATTTCATGATTAGTGATATGATACAGAAGGCAACATATTGAAGTGTAAAGCAAACACACCAACCTAATTTTTAACCTTAAAATTAATGTCAGCTACTTACAAGTGTGGGTGAAAAGGGGGATACATACTAAACCCAACAAGCTCAGTGGAGACCTGCATAATGGGCCTTACAAACTCAAGAGACCTAAAGTAACCACATAGGATAGTCTGAAATTAACACTTCCTAACTTAAAGCAGGCCATGGCAGATAGTCATATCATAGGCCGATATCTTTCTTGACAATCAATCTTTACCTTAACTGAACCTGTCTATTGTTTTGCATCTATGATAACATACCTTTGGAATGTCAGGGTAATTTCCTTATTCCAGACCCCTCAGTACACAATCTCCCACCAGATTGAGAGACCACAGAGCCCTTCATTATTATTGTCATTGTGTTCACTGTTAACTGTCCAGTAACCACTATGTAAAAGAAGTATGTGTCTATTTGTTTTACTTTTTATCCAATCCCAGATATTTCCCCACTTTTCTTTCTCACACCTCCCTAACCCATCCCCAATGTACTTCATGTAGCCCCTTTATAACAGGGTACAGAGTGGGGGACCCTGAAAAATAGGAAAATCCCCACAAACCTCTGGGGGAAGGAGAAGCGGATGATATGGCATTTTAGATACTTTGCATGACTATGGCAAGTTAACAGCTGTGCTGGCACCTTGGGCAAAAGGAATATGTGACTTTCAGAGTGTATAGTGACATAGCCAAGGGAGCTAGATGTCCCTGTGTCGTGGGAAACTTGCCCTGACTAAAGGTGGCAGCTGAAAGAAGGTAAAAGATACAGGGGAACAGGCAAAAGTAGCATGTTATAGTAGGGGCCAGATATGAGGGCACGTAGGAAGTTCCAGGATGAGAATCTTAAATGAGGGCAGGCTGAGATAAAAAGAAGGGTAGCCACGCGGTCTTAAAGGATTTAGAATGGGTCCTGGTTCGCCATGAGGTCTGGTGTGTAAGGAAATGCCACATGGTTGGGAGTAGGAGATGCTATGTGGTTTGGAGTAAGAGCTGGAGTAAGAAAGAGGGGACCTGCTAGGAATTCTGCCTGGAGAAGATGGTGGCAGAGTGATGGAGCTGTGTGGAGACCTGCCTAACCAAGCATGGATTCATGAGAGACGCTTGGAGCCAAACTGTGACCGGGAATGCTGATCTGCAGACTTCTGCTTTTCTGAAAGACCATACCTCTGACTGGCATATTCTGAAACTGGCCTGATTTAGCAAAGGGAGGCAGGATTATGTGTTTTGGGGCGTATTAAAGGGAATGAGACTTAAATCTGCTATTATTCTAAATCTGTATAACCTTTAAATAAATAACCCCTTTCCTTTTTCACCAAACTTGCACTGGGAGTCATGCTTCTTAGAGTCAGGCAATTGAACCCCACGCTGTCCCAGAACAGCATCGGTGGGGCTCTGTAACACACTTACATCTTCTCCGTTGATTCTAATGTACTAAACAAGATGCCAAACTGCCAAACTGGAGCATTTTCTCAATCCATTGTAATTTTGCTTGCTGGCAATGGTCTTTAGTTTGGTTCAAATAAACTCATAAAAATTCTTCAGGTTTGGTTATTTCTTATGTTGACACAAGTATAAATGATGCAACAGATACCCTGAGTAGTGTGACACTGTGAACCTATAGATATAGTAAAAAATTAAATATCTTTGTATCTTACCTATAGACACTTTTTAATTTAGCCACAGAATTTGTGTGGTGTTACTGGTCCAAAGTCCATGAGCCTGACACTTCGAAAGGTCAAAACTCAAAATGTCAGAGTTTGGAGTAAGGAATGATTTAAAGGTTGAGAAGGCACCAACCAAGAAGATGGGAGCCCTAGTGGTTTCTCAACTCCATCTTAAGAACAGAGTTTAGCTTATTTTTTAATGTCAAGGGAAGGGGAAATGGGAGGAGGGAGCTGTTTTTGAAAAACTCAAGCTACTGCAGAATTCCTGAAATGATTAGCATGTCTGTATATAAGACAAAGCAGGAGCTATTGGCCTGGAGGTCATGGAAACAACACAAGCTTGAACAAGATAAAGTCAGAGAAACCAAGAATTTCACTCTGTTACATAGTATCATTTTTTAGGGTACGAAGTGTTACTGAAACTTGTCCATAAAACAGACACCATCAATTCCTCATTATTCCCATATAATCTGAAGGAAAAAAGAGTCTTGACCTATCTGAGGATTTATCTCCCAACTCCTCTGGCTCACATCCTGACTCAAAACCTTAAAATCTGCTGAAAGGATTTCAACTATCAGAAAAGAATTTATAAAATGTTTCTAAAATTGTTACTGGACTAAGATTTGTTTGCCTGCATGCATCAGATCTTAATAAAACATGAACAGGAGTTTGCATAAAAAAAAAATGGGGGGTGATTTGCTCTGACTGGGGTGGTTTAGTTGTTTGGGCATTGTATTGCAAAGCAAAACGTTGCTAGTTTGATTCAAGGTCAGGACACATGCCTAGGTTGCAGTTTTGGTCCCTTGTTGCAGTACATATGAGAAGCAACTGATCAGTGTTTCTCTTTCACTGTGATGTTTCCTTCCCTCTCTTTTTCCATGCCTTCCCTTCTCTAAAAATAAATAAATAAAATCTTAAAACAAAAGCCTAGGGTTTATCTTTAGGAAATGGCCCACACCCGAAGAAAGATGAATTAACGCTCAATGACTCAGCTCCCCAATGGCTTCCAGGTGTTACAGAACCCCAGCCTATGTTGTTCTGGAACAGCTGTGGGGTACGGATTGCCCACCTCCAAGAAGTGTGACTCTCAATACAAAAGTTTGGTGGAAAAGGAAAGGGGTTTATTTAAAAGTTTTACAGATTCACAATAATGACAGGTCTCTACCCTTATGTCCCACTCCCTTTAAAACACCCAGAAAATAATGGGGGAAAAGTGGGACAACTGTAATAGGAAAAACAAAAACAAACAAACAAAAGAAACCCCAAAGCATTTAGTACTGCATTCCTCTGCCAGACCAGGTCATTTTCAGAATTCTCCAGTCAGAGGTACTGTCTTTCAGAAAAACTGAAGTCCACAGCTCAGCATTCCCGGTCACAATTCAGCATTTCAGGCATTTCTGACTAATCCACACCTGGTTAAGCAGGTCCCTGAAATTCCAGCCTCATCAGCCATGCTGCCATGTTCGCCAGGCAGGTTTCCCAGTGGGTCTCCTCTTTCTTACTCCAGACCTTGTGGAAGATTCTCTGCAAACCACATGGCTTCCCCCTTATGTCCCAGACCTCCTACCCAACTCCCGTTTACACACTTTTAGACCACGTGGCTTCTCCTCTTTTTATGGCTGCCTGCTCTTATTTTAAATGCTAACCCAGGGCACCATATGTCATTGTTATGAAAAGAATTTTAAACCCATCATCTGCCCTTTTGCCCTGGGCTGCAGCACAGCCATTATCCAGTTACCAACTTGCCATAGATATGCAAAGTACCCCCCAAACTGTGCTATCTCCTTTCCCCATCCCCAAAACCATGAGCTGTGGAGACTTTGGGGAGGGCCTCCCTGCTCTGTTACACAGGGGAAGAGTTATATTGGAAACATCATTAATCATGGTGACTAAGGGAGTTAGGGTCATGGTCAGGGTCTTGGTCTCTATTGATTAGTCAGAGCTAGAGTAGGTGGTGGTTGATCAGTGCATCTGGTCTTGATGTCAGTCATGGCATTTATTTTTATTTTTTTCCCATTTTGTTAGGCCTGAAGCCGAAATACAACTGAGGCCCAGATATTATCTCTAGTTTTGTTAATGGCAAATGGCACCAGATGTTAGACCTTCGTCCTTGAGTTTTGATTGAGAAAGAATTCAGAGCTAGGACTCAAATATAAGCAAAAGTTTATTTAGAATGTCATAATGGGAGAAGTGAGGTGTGGAAGAAGTGAGCCAGCTGGGCTGTGTTGGCTCAGGAAACAAGTCACAGAGGCAAAAGTAGGGCCCTTAGAACTTTGGAGAAAGAAAGGAAAGGTATGCACCTTGAGGAAAGAAATGGGGAGAAAAACCTTGAGCATGCTCAAGAGATAGAGTGCATACTAAGTCTTTCCTCTTGAGGGTTTTTATCTGGAGGTCTCAGGGGAGGATCTCAATAGAATATTTATCAGCTTTTCCAGGTGTGTCCTTTCAGGTCGTGGTCTCCACTGATGGGTTGGAGCCAGGGCAGGGCATCATTAGTCATCGCAGCTGGTGCTAAGGTCAGCCACTGTGTTGCTCTACCTGGCCTTACTGCTCCCTTGGCCCAGGAGCTAAAGCACACCTGAGGCCTAGATGTTATCTTCAGTTTGACAGAAACTCTGTGTCTGTGATCAGTAGATCTGAGGCTTTGTTCCTAAGATTATTTGACGTGGGTTAGGACCTAACTGTCTTGAGAACTTAATGTTTAAGGGAGTGGTCATGCAAGTGAGTTATAAGAAGCTATTATTCTTCACTGAGCTTGTCAGGCCTGCCATGTGAACGCCTGAGTTTATCAGGTTTGCAACATAGCCTCTTTTTCATTGAGTTATTGTCTTGAGGTATTCTGTAGCTAGAATTTAGTTCAGATTAAATTTAAACAAACTTCTATTCTCCCTCTAAGCACATTTCCAAATCAACATGTTTTACATAACTTAAAAAACAAACATCCTACTGTATAAAAGCCAATATTATTTTTGTGAAGGGAAAACTTAGTATGTTTAAGGAGCTGAAATAAACACGTAGCTAAGAGACCCTCATAGATACATGTCAGGGAAGAAAAGTTTCTCCTTTGTTCTTCTAGGGTCTTCTGGCTAGTCTAAAAACTAAACTGACATTGATCAGAAATCTCAAGAGTTAAAGATTTAAGCTGCAATTATAGTCAATAGGCTTAAGTGATTAATGCACCAGAAAGCTGTTATTCCAACAACTGAAATACCTGACCTGTGTGACTCCAAGAGGTTGACAGGCAATTCAAACTTTGTGCCCCAGAGGGTCTGCAAGATTGAGATGGTATCTGAGTCATTGTGTTCCAGGGAGAGAACTCAGTGACTCACATAAAGAATTGTTGATCAGCAGATAAATACTAGAAAAATTGCTGTTGGACTGAAACTCTTTTTTTTTTGACATTTAACAGTTTATTTTGAAGGTCATTTTAAAAACAAAGTTAAAGATAATCTGAGAAAAAAATTGCACATAATACACTCATTAATAAGTATGGTGATTAAATCAAAATAAGGGAAATATATTTTCTTCTGCAACTCCAGTAACAAGTTGTTGTCCTGAAGGTTCTTATACTTTCAAAAAGGCTGGGGGGTGAGGATCATGGCAATTAAAGCTGCCTCTTAATCATGTAAATCTATAGTAGAAACCAAATTTTTTTGTTCTTCCCAGTAAGTCAGCTTCGATCTTCAAACTGTGCCTTGTTTTTTAAAAGATATGATGCTAGAAATTCAATGGGATTTGGTGGTCTTTCCTTTGCAAGCACAGCAAGTTCCTGTAATAAGATAGGCACAACTGTCTGATCCAAGTAGGCATGAGTTGGCAAGGACTGGAGATCCACTTTTTGTTTTGACGACTTTTCTGCATTAATCTTCTCATTTTCTACTATCCTCTCGACGTTATCTGTGAGACCGTACTCAGAGTGAGGATTTTCCGCAACCTGCGTCTGTTTCTCCAGCATCTGCTCTGGCTCCATGGCGGACCCTGCAAGTCACAGTCCTTGGATACCGGTCCGCGCCTGAGGCATCTGTTCCTAAGAGCCCTCTGGACTGCAACTCTTATCTGATTATATTTTTTCCAAAATCCCTACCTATCTTTCTTCTCCTTGTAAAAAGGTTGGCTTCAAATGAGATGTTAAGACAGTTTTTGAGAGAACATAACCCACTATCTTCGCAGATCGCTGGCATCTGAATAAAGTACCCATAAAGATTCAGTCCTTGTCTATATTTAATGGTTCTGGTAGTGACAGACAGCACAGATGCTGACTTCTCTGCTTTCAACATAGAGAGACTACAAAAAAAAAATTAAGTTAAATTTTGTACATTTTAGAATAATATAAAGCTCAAAGGGCAGCCGGTACCAGAGCTTATATGACATCCTAAGGAGAAGGGGTTAGTCAGGGACTTCAAAAGGAGGAAGGTAATTCACATGGAGGTGGAAATACAAATGTCTGAGAAACAAATGTTTGCTGTGCCAGGTGTAGACAATGAGACACAGAGAAGACTTTGGAGGAATAGGACTAGTTTAGTTCCCTGTCTCTCACATCAAGCTCATATTGTTTATAGTTATTTCTAGAGATAGCTTTTCTTCCTGCAACGAGCCCTCTATTCAGATTCTTTTAGTCAGTTAAAGTGGTGGCAAAAAGCTCTTCCTAAGCTTTTTGTTTCTTATAAGTAATCAGCTGAAAATAATCCTCATGCCAAAGAGACATATTTTGAGTCGGCAAATTTTACTCCCCTATACACAATACACTTTCAAAGGGCTTCTGAAGATTCAATACCGAAAACAATGATAATAGGAGCATTTTTGTAGTATTACATGGAACTCTTAAAACATATATAACATATAACATTAAGGAGAGAAAAAAAATGAGTATACAAAGGATAATGAATAAAAAGTATTTTAAAAAAGATGAAAACAGATATGAATTTTGCTGTGTGGATAAAAAAGGGAGGTTCTATGGAAAGTAACCTCACAGGGTGATATGATTATAAATGTCTACCTGGGCAGGTCATGGTGCGTAGTCATGTCCCATGCATAGAATGTCTTTAGTAAGTCTTATCTTTGTTTTAGCCAAGCTCTGTCCATTGTGTGCATCTAAGTTAATACACCTTTGAAACAAACTGTAACTACCCTCAAAAGAGCACATAATTTTAACTATCTTGTAATTTGATCCACACTTTGCTTTCTTCCACCTCAGTAATCTTTCTTAACTCCCTCCTTAATCTTAAGTAAATAAAGGAAGCTGCAAAACCGTTATTCTCTGAAGCATTTGAGATGTTGCTTCCCTGACCTATGTCATCATTTTGGTTCAAATAAACTCCTCTAAAATTTCTCTACAGGTTTGGACTTTTTTTTTACATGGACAACTAGTTTTTGTTTTGTTTTGTTTTGTTTTGTTTTAGCAAAGAGCATATATATAGTAAATGTGATGTTGGAAAAAAATATTTTACCCTTTTATAGCTTGTCAAATTATTTAATCCTTTTTTAACACAGGTAATACATGTTGGCCAGCATTTTCAAATAAACATTTCTAGAAAAAAAATGTTGCCTATAAAATAGACAAAGTCAAAATGGATATCTCACTAACCCTGATCTTTTACACTGATTATTGTTCCTCAAAATAAATCTTTGTCTGTAATGAATCTGTTATATATGATGAACATCCAACTAGTAGAATAATTGACTATTTTATTCATATGTTTAATAATAGAACCAAACTGATTATTAAAATGTAAGAAATAATTTTTGTGTGGAATCTATAGAAACATCACAAAGGGAAAGTAGGACAGACCATTATGCTCCAAATTTTTATTTCACAAAATAAACAGCATGATAATTAAAATGAATGTAAGGAATACAATTCTTGAAGCAGGTCCTGACTGTCTTTATTTTTTAATCAAAAAAGAGCTCATTGGTTCTATTATCAAGCCTGAAACATTTTAAATTATTAAGTGAGTCATGTACATTGAGGGATTCCTTTCTCATGAATTACTGAAACACTTGATTGCATTAGTAACAAATTCATTTCACTGTCATATTTCATGCTCAACCTTAACTAAATCAATGGTGCAGAGATAGAATTATTGCAATTCCAAATTTATTGATAGAGATTTAAGAGGTCTCTGCTGTATTCAGATTACTTTATATCCACTTAACACATTTGCTCTAATTACAAAGTAAGACTTCACTTTCTTGCAAGTCTTTCAATGAGTACACTGGGGCCATTTAGCTCAAAACAGAAAGGTTGAGTGACAGGTCAAATGAAAATATTAAAATATGAGTTATATACATTAAGTTGTTTCCTCAGGATTTACAAATGTAATCAGATAAAATTTAAAATTTTAGTGAGCAAATCCTGATTTTTCATATATTTATTTCCCAGGTCAATAATACCCCTTACATATAGGAAATGTTCAAGACAGATTAAGAGACAGATAGGTTTTCAATTTAATGCTAATTGAAGGGAAACACTCTGTTGTCAGGATGTTCAACTTATCTGAGAAGTCGGATGAGACTGTGAAATGTTAGTCCACTGCTTTAGAATTTATTTATTTCTCAAATTAAATCTAAAGATTTCCCAGACAGAAGAAAAGACAAACTCTTTATCTTATCTTTGAAAACAGGAATGGTGGCTTTGAGTTTTTCCCTAATCATTTAGGTTTAACAGGATTACCTAAGTGGTAGCTTTCACTTTCATGGTTCTGCCAAATTGGTTCTAATCTACATCAAGAGGCAAGCAACTCACAGTTTTCTAGACGCTAGTCAGAGGGTACTTCTGTTGCCAGGCAGAGAACTAAGGAACATTAATCACACTAGATTTCCTCTTTAAACTTCAACTGTTGTAGTCAACCAAAACTATAGTTGTTCATCTCAATGATAATGTTCAGCTAATGAGACCAAAGATCCAGCCCATTGCCTTCATTCTGATCCACAGACATTGATTTCACTTACTGTAGGGCCCTTTTCCAAGAAGAATATGTTTCAAGAAATCACTGATACTACTAAACCTTATATATATGGTGTTTTTTCTTATACTCACATACCTATGATAAAATTTAATTTATAAATTAGGTGCAGTAAGAGATAAACAATAACTAATATACAACAGAACAATTATAACAATGCGCTGTAATAAAAGTTATGTTAATGTGGCATTAAGTAAAATAAGGATTACTTGAACATAAGTGCTATGATACCACTAAGTGACAAATAGGTGGGGGATATATACAGTATGAAGATGATTATCAGAGAAAGCATTCATTTCATGGACCAGACAGAATGAGATTTCATCATGTTACTCAGAATGACATACAATTTAAAACTTGTGAATTGGTTATTTCTGGAATTTTTCATTTAATACCTTTGAATGATGATTAACTACAGATAACTGAAACCAAGGAAAAGGAAACTGTGAATAAATGAGGAACTACCATATTAATTCATTCATTTTCTCTGTCCTTGATGCTCTGTGATGTGCCTTGCACACTGTGATGGGCAATGAGGTCATTATTATATTTAAGAGAAAATACACCCATTAGGGAGCACTTAGACAAGCTTACTTACATCATCATTTTGCAGATGTGCCATTGGTTCTAGTAGTACATGATGATCCAAGGAAGTGTAGCAAGAATTTTAGATACTAAACAAAACCTACAGGTCTCAGCTAGATAAAGTAAATGTAAGGTCAATAGGTATTGTGATGGGCTTGAAAGGATGATCTGCCATGCAGAATTTCTGCCGACTGTTGCCAAATCTAATTTTTAAAAGAGAGGCTGGCAATTCTGATTTCTTATGTGACTCTTATAATGCTTCATTTAATAATTACTCAATTTAGAAAACAAATAAACAAACAAAAGACTTGGATTTGAAACAATATCTACTATTTATCAAATTATATCATAAGTCACAAATCAGCAAAATAATTAAGATCCTAGATTTTTTCTCTCTAAACAGTAGCAGTTTGGTATGCTTTGAGAAAATGTGTTTCTACATATGTCAACAAATGTATTGTGTTTTAATAAATAAATAATTTTGTAGTCATTTTTAAAAGTCAATTTTTATACTTAATAGTATGTTTTAGAGAGCATTTCATATAAGTTCATGAAGAAATTGGTTTGTTATACTAACTACTGCATTATATTCCTTCATAGGGATTTGCCAATTTTTAAAAAATGGTTATTTAGATTATTTTCAAATCTTATTACGAAACATGCTGCAATGAAATATCTGTATATATGCTTCTTTGTACAGTTATGTGTGTACATCTAGGATATATATGTATATGTGGAACTGCTGATTATACTACTCTGTATTTTGATAAACAATAACAAATTGTCTCCTCAAATCCCAAATCAATTTTCACTCTCACTAAAAGTGTATGAGAATACCTATTCATATTACAGCCCCTACAATATGTTAACAAGTTTTCTTATTATTTTGCCCATCTGATGGGTAAAAATATTATATCTCATAAATTTTTATTACTACTACAGAATTTAAACATTACACATGTCTATTAATGTTTATTTTTTGAATATTATAAATCTGTTTCTCATCTATTGATTTTTTTCTCATTTTCCTACGGAGAATGTATTGTGCCTATTGGATATTAATCCTCCTTCTGCTACATATGCTTCAAGTACTTCATCAGAGTATGTTATTTTTTATTCTTTAAAAAAATAGGTGTCATATCTGCCATAAATTTTAATGATGGCATCTGCTTTTTTGTCAAACTTTGGAAGGCCTTATCTCAAGATTTGTATATTTAGTTTAAATACTTTTATCATAATTGCATTTGAGATTTATTTCCATACATTGTGTGAGATAAAAAGCAAAATATAATTTTTACTTGCAAAGTGATTGCCAATGATTCTAACATCATTTATTAAATACCGTCCTTTTTTTCATTATTTTAAAGTGCCTCCTTTATCATGTGATAGATCTATTACCACATATTCTCTTGTCTGCTTTTCAATGTGTGTGTTCCATTTAACTATTTTCAATTCCCATGGGATCACCAAACTGTCTAAATTACAATAGCTTTACAGTATATTTTGATAGTTTGCAGGATGAGAATCAGTTTCGTCCCTGGAGTGTCGTGTTTTCACTGAGTATACATAAATTTATCAACACTGCTCTCCTATTTTTACTGAAGCCAGTCTTGTCACTAATATTTTCCTTATCTTACTTGAGGTAGTTTATTTTGAATGCTCT
The DNA here is from genome assembly GCF_987537825.1 of Furipterus horrens. NCBI lineage: Eukaryota > Metazoa > Chordata > Mammalia > Chiroptera > Furipteridae > Furipterus > Furipterus horrens. The sequence goes on from NW_028327171.1 coordinate 136,905,736, forward strand.
CCACCCAACAGTGCCTCTACTGCTGCTGCTACTGTTGACTACATATTATTGGATGTTTTCTTTGTGTCTGTTAACTTTCTAGGCATTTTAAATATATTTTCTTACTAAGGATGAACAAGAAACTTTCAAATTATTGTAATAGCTGTCAAGCAATTGAAGCATATTGTCTCTGATTCTCTTACCATTTTCTTGCACACTGTCTTCCCTGTGATTTATTACAAACAGCCAGTGCCTGTGTTTCTTTGTGATAGAGTTTCCCTCATGTTTCCAGACTGCTTTGCCTAAGCATATGAAGAGGCAAGTTCTTGGGACATTCCTCCAAGGTAGCCTTAACCCATGAGTATAAATTCTCCAGTTTCCTCATTCCCTGCTTGAGTCAACACAGAGGTGAAGCATCCATTTTTATCACAGTTTTCCTGTAGGACTAAAACAAGCCCTCCTTGGTACTGTATTGATAACTCACCCATGTCTGATTTCCATTCCTTTCCTGCGAATACTTTCTAATCCAACATTTTCGCACAAAAACTCACCTCAAGATCTGCAACCAGAGAATTCATCCTAAGATAGCTAGTTACAATCTAAAGTCCATTTTACAAAATAAAAACTGATATTCAGAGAGATTACAGATTAACATAATATCACATAGAAAGTAGTGGCAAAATTTGACCAACTTTTTAATTGAAATTATTCAACAATTTATTTGGGTTCAGTTTATTTTTGTCTCTAAAACCATTCACAAGTTTCACTTCTTTTTTTCTTTTTAAAAATGTTATCTATTTATTTTTTAGAGAGAGGGGAAGGGAGAGAGAAAGAGAGGGAGAACAACATCAATGTGTAAGAGATACATTGATTGGTTGTCTTTCGCACGCTGCCAACTGGGGACCTGGCTGGCAACCCAGGCATGTGCCCTGACTGGAAATCAAACTGGTGACCTTTCAGTTTACAGGCTGGTGCTCAATCCACTGAATCACACCAGCCAGGGCTTTTTATTTTTCCCTTCTTTTTATTTGTTTTAAAGTTTCACTTCTCTTGGTGTCCCTCCAGTTAAGCCTGGCAATGCCTGCTGTTACTGCCCCTTGTGAGTAAAATCCCTAGTCAACAAGAATTAGGGACTCATAGGGAGTAAAATACTGGATATTGTTATTTTAACCAGTGACAGTTATGACCATGTTTCCTTGGACCCACTTTCCCTTGTGCTTCCAGATTAAATTTGGCCAAATGAGGTATATGCATATGATCTGGAAGGTGGAAGTGAAGCAGCAGCTAATATTCTTGGAAGGTCTTTGCAATCAGATGTGATGCAGAGGTGCTTTATGGATTTGATTCTCTACCTCCTGCTGGCCAGCAGCGATCCCAGGCTTATACTAGATGCCTGACTGAGGAGCCTCAGAGGTGACACCACACAGAAGTAGCAAGTCCAAAGACCCCTACATGACCTTACCTTGTGTCACCCGCCCTTAGCAGCTCTGTTACAGAAACAGGGGAACCCAAAAATCCCCAGAGTTTGTGGCCAGGGATGGGGGAGAAGGAGGCAACTTTCAGAATGCCTCCACATTCCTGAGGCTGGTGGCTAGTGTCTTTCTTATGCAAGATGGCTTGGATGCTTCTAAGACCTCAGGTAGATGGGAGGGGTTTTGAACCAGGGGATGGTATGGAAAAAGCAGACAGAGCCTATGTAAGGTTCTGTGAATGGTCAGAACTGTTTGCAACACCCACTGCGTCAGAAGATGCAGTCAGGGATATATAAGCAGCTGTGGACATTTTAGCTCTCTCTTGCTCTCGTGTGCTCCCTCCATGTGGCTTGGAGAAGGGGTCTCCAGGCTGCTTTAAGAGGCTCTCGCCATGCAGTTTTGAGAAGGAGAGGAGATCCATGTGGTTTGCAGGAAGACGGCAGTTTACAAGGAGGCTAAGAATCCAGGCGGTCCTGCATTGAGAGCTGGAGGGCACCACAGCACAGAAAGGACCTCCCCAATCAGAATTGAGTGATTGGCAGCTGCTGCTAAAGCTGAACTGTGTTTGGAAAGTAGGAAAACGGTGTTTCTGACCTACCTAAGACTGGCCAGGTTTGGTAGGGGGGAGGCAAGAATATATGTTTATGGCTGTTTTAAAGAACATAAGACTTAACAACAGAAATCCACAAATAATCTAAAGCTATATAACTGTTAGATAAACAATTCTTTTTCTTTTCACTAAACTCTGTAGAGGTCTTTGAACTTGCTGCTTCTGTGTGGTGTCACCTCTGAGGCTCCTCAGTCAGGCATCTAGTATAAGCCTGGGATTGCTGCTGGCCAGCAGGAGGTAGAGAATCAAATCCGTAAAGCACCTCTGCATCACATCTGATTGCAGAGTTATAATTTTGGCGGTGGGCAATCGGGCCCCTAACTAAAGAGCCCGTGGGTTTGTTTTCAATTGGAGCAGCCCAGGGGTTCTGTAACAGCTCAGTATACTTGACTCCACAGATTTTACTGAAAGCTGATTCATTCACCTGCTCTGGTTTCCCAGGAGAATGGGTTAGTGACCCTTTATCTCCTTCTTTAAGTTTCCACCATCCAAATTTCTACTTTCCCATCTTATCCAGTATCTATTTCTTTCCTGGGTCATTTATTCTCTTCACACTCAGTATCTGTGCTTTTCTGACTGAACTCTGACAGATGAAAAGTGTTAAATGTAAGCTAGCATTTAATTGATACTTCCTCCTAAAACACTTTAATTAGCATCACGAAGATAAAACCTTTAAAAAAGTAAATGTCAAGTACAGTTTATTTTGTTCATTCTAGAGCATTTTTAGAAGCACCTCCTTTGAATATGCTAGATATCTTTTCTAACAAGAGAATTGTTGCTTTCTTCCCCTCTTTTATGTTTCTTTTTAAAAATTTTGGAATTGTAAAAATACCTAAGGAATTAATTTTGAAGGTATGCTGCATGCCTTTTTTTCTAGATTACTTGGAAAAAGATATGTTGTTTTAATGTTATTTAGAAACTGATAAGACCAGAAAAGTAAGAGTTTATGAAACCAGGTCATACCAGTTCATTAGCATAAATGTTGATATTCAAATTATGCAAACAAGAAAAATAAGTAAGGAAAAGAGTTCTGGATGTATTAATAATTAATTTTGCTTTCACTCATAAAGATATCTCACCATTTTTATAGGTTAATATGTGGCTAATTTATGACATTTAATTTTAAAGCAATAAAAACAAAAACAAACAACATAAGATTACTAATTGAGAGAAAGCACATTTGAAGAATTTACATAAGATGTAAATCATCAATAATTGAAATACTCTTGAGATGATAAAAATCATTAAAATGGTTCTGAAATTAAAAAATAAGCTCTTCTCATTAACCTACCACTTGACCTAAATAAAAATATTGAATTTTATCCCAGTAAAAAGGAAACTAATATAAAATTAAGGATATCATGACCCTAGAGAAAATCTCATAGGCAGGCAACATTTTGTTCTCTGTCTTATATAAATAATTCAATAAACACAAATGTCCAAAGACTGTCACTAGAGTCAGTTAATGGCAGGAGAAGAATGAAAAGTGACAGAAAAATGGATGAAGCTAAAAATCTAATACAGCAGAGATCCTTAAGAGGGAGCTCTATGATAGCACAGAACAGGGGACGTCGTCTAGATAGAGGGAGACATGGACAGCACTGCTTCCTATCTCTCTTTCCAACTTCTGGGGGAATTACAATTGATGATATATTTTTTTTCTTTCTTACTATTCTTACCGTTGAAATCTCAAATCCAGGCCAGAAAATGGGTTAATGCAACATAATTTCATTGCTTGTAAGGAACTTCTCTAAAAACATGCAGAAGTTGCTCTTGTAGAAAAAGGCAAAGCTCATGGTGAAAGAAGTTGGGGGTAAAAGGTCATGGTAGAAGAAGTTAGTGTTGGAAGAATAGAGTGGAGAAGTCAAGATTGACAGGTTATGGTAGAAGATCATAGATCTTAGTAGATCTACTACAGATTATAGTAGAAGTTGAGGTTGATGGATCATGGTGGAAAAAGTTGGAATTGATGAATCAATGAGAAGCGGTCAAGATTGAAAGATTATGTTTGCATGTCGAGAATACTCTAAGGGATCATGTCTTATTTTGTGACATGATGTAGTTTTTTTTTCTTCTCCTATAATGACAAGTGATAAGTAGAGGTTTAATAATAATTTCCATTAAATCTGAAGGTGAAGCACCAGGCCTGGACTAGTGTGAGTCAAGAGAAAAGCCAAGGAAACAAAATTGAAAGAGACATTCACTCTCAGGATCATGCAAGGGCTGATCTTGCAGCTGTGTAACCCTGACAGTGAGTTAATACTTTATGAAATTTTGTGCACCAGGCTCCTCTCTTGCTTTACCAGTACTCCTTGTTCTGCAGAAGATAGAGCATGTGGAAATCTGTTTAGAGGCAGAATCAAAGGAATACATTTTAAGCTAGAGGAGATATACACATATACTGAAAAAACAATAAGAGTAGTGACTCATCTAAGTGGTGATGAATTACCTAAGTCTTCTTTTATCAATCAGAATGTTGTAGGTACCATAGTGCAAAATTTCTGTGGTGGCATGATGCTGAATTAAGGACACAATGATAGAGAAGGTGTTGATCAAAGAAAATGGTTGACTTAGAAAATCTGTATACATGATATTAGTAGTGTCCTGACATATACAATGGAACAAGGGAACTAAGAGTCTGGAAATAGTTATATATGGAGTCACACGAATTGGAGTTCAAGCAGAATTCACAGGGTATAGACAGAACTCTATCTAGCTTTGGAGAAGAAAGTTTTAGAATGAGGTAGTGTTTAGTCTGAAAGATATTAGGTATAAACTTGGACTGAGAGAATTAAAGTAGTGAAACCATTGCAAGAAATTTGCTACAAAGTGAGGTCTTCATCAGTAAAATGAGGTCAGATCTCAACTGTGAGATATTTGAGTGAATTATTAGTAGATGATGACTGTATATTGTGTGAGAGGCACTATTCCTTCAACTATCATATTTTTACTCACCGAATTCCCATTATGTGCCAAGCACCATTTAAATGGTTGAGATAGAGTGGTGACAGATAAGACAGATAAGTCACATGATCACATTTGGGTCTGATACAGAGTGATCTGATTAAGACCACTGGGGAGAAATAAGACGGGCCATAGGAGGAATTTGCTGAGGCAATGGAAAGCAGTCTAGGTTGGGACTGGCTGACAAGCTGAATGCCTCCAGAGCCAATGGAAATAAAATGAGGGCTGGCTCTTTGGCTCACAAACTTTTCTGGCTTCTGAGCTGACTTTTTCTCAGGCTCTGGCCCTGACTCGAGCTTACCTGGCTCCTGAGCAGGCTGTCTCTGGCTCTTGGGCTCTTCTTCCATGAGGATGCCTGGTTGATCATGTTGCAGCTACCTGTATTTCCCAATGGACAGTATGTTGAATGAGAAGGAACTCTGGGCACAGCCTAGGATTGGGCTGGCCTGGCAGAGGGTAGCAGGTGTATTCTTTGAGTGTTCTAGAGGGAACAGGCTCTGGGACAGAAGCCTGCCATTCTTCTGGAATTGTGTAGCTTTTGTGTATTACGTTGTTTTAATTTGTAGACTAACCCTATAGAAACTAACAGGGGGAAGACTAGGAGAACCCGGTGTTAGAGTTTAGCCTTAATTGATATACTTAAGTAATTAAAACTGTGATGTGATAGGCTTAATTATCTGCTTTTGAAAAAGAAAGACTCCTTTCCTTTATCACCACCCTGTGCCTCTGGAATTTTGCCTAGAGGGTGGCAGCAGGCAGCAGTACCCCAACCTGCTGTTCCGTATCAGGTCCATTCTAGCAGGGGGTGTATTTTTTAGGGTATGCTTTTATTGGTTATTGATTATTAATTTATTTTATTTCATTATTCACTGAAATAATCATACAAGATGGTAAAAATGAGGACATTCTCACTTGACATGTGAGAAATAAAAAGGCTTAGAGTTTCTTCAAGTTCATGGAACAGTAGGTAGTAGAACCAAGATTTGAAACCAGATAGGGTAATTCAGAGTCTGCATTCTTAATCACTGTGCTGCCTGCTAACAAGTGAAGTTTGGATGAATAAGGTGGCCCAGTTAGTAGATGACTGATATGTTAAAGATTTTTATTTTAAAAACAAAATAATAAAAACTGTCATTTGCAAAGCAATTTTTGGGTATTATGCATTATTCTAAGTATAGATTTTTGATACTCCTCAAGTCAATGCTGAAAGATGGGTATTATTTTTCATTTTACAGATATAAAACCTAAAGCTCAGAAATCTTAAGTTATTGCCCATGGCCACTCAGCAAGTAAGTGTCAGAGCTGAAATAAAAACCATGTTGTGTGTAAAAGAAACAAAGATATTCTTAAAACAATTCCACACACATTCTCAAAACTGAAGCTGGAATAATGAAAGATTATTAGTTCTAACATTAAATATACTATTATCAGACACATTTATATTTTGTCATTGCATGATACAATTGCAACAGACAGGTGGGATATACCTACAGAGCCCCAGAACCTCCCTTACCAATTTGCATTCTTCCATAAATCCATGAGAGGAAAAGGTATTGGAGATGGTTTAAATATAAAGTCTGCGAAAAGTAAATGAAATAAAATATGAAGTAGTGTAGCAACCTAGACTTAGGGATACTTGGCTGCAAATAGCCAGATTTCCTTATCATTCAAACTTCTACATTATGGATAAAGCCTTTACTGTCTTCTCCTATCTCATGATACAACTGGCTCATAGTAGTTTGGGAAAAAGAAAGATCCAAATAAAAGTTAACTTTCATTTTTAAGAGTTGTTGAAATTTAAAAGTTAGTGCAAAATTACAAGCAGTCAGAAAAACATTTGGGGGTGGGTGCAGCTTAGACAGTAAACATTTATTCCTCACAGTTCTGGAGTTTGGGAAGTCAAAGATCAAGATGCTGGCCGATTTGGTGAGAGGTCACTGCCTGGTTCTCAGCCAGCTGTCTTCTTGCTGTGTTGTCACATGGAGAAGGTTTTTTTTGTTTTGTTTTGTTTTGTTTTTGTCTTTCTACTTGAAAAAAATGAACAATGTATTTGAATGTTATGTTGATCAATAATTTTTTAGCCTTAGGGGTTAGACAAAAATGGTTTCCCATAAAACTTATAACAAGAAATTTTATATAGTATATTCTGTTAGCATATGAGTAACGTAATTGCTGCTTACTTGATGATTAAATTCAATATAGTCCTTATTCTCTAATTTTCCTTCTGGTGGACCAAAGTGTCTACCATAAATGGATTGAGAAAAGTTATCAAGAAGACTGGTTTTTTTTCCCCCCCTCAATTATAGTTGACATTCAGTATTATTTTATATTAGTTTCAGATGTGCAGCATAGTGGTTAAACATTTATATGAATTACAAAGTGATACTACTGATAGATCTAGTACCCCCCTGGCACCATACACAGTTATAATATTATTGACTATATTCCCTGTGCTGTACTCTACATCCCTGTGAGAGAAGATCAGCATTTTTGAGCCCCTAGTTTTTTGTACAACTCTGTTTTGTTGTGCCCTGCCAACAGTTTAATTGGGACATTTCTTTATGAAAATATGACATATATGTTTTATTCAGGTTTTCCTTTTTTCTTCAGTAGAGTCTGAAGGAGGAAAACATTTGTATTACACTTGTTTCCAGTTTCTTAACTCAGTGATATACTTTCCTTGGGGTGCATATGCCAAACCAAGTGTTAAAAAATGAGAAAGAAATTTTGACTTTGGAGAATATTAACATGCAAATTAAATGCATTTGATGAATAATACATTTTTTTTAGTATCTGCTATGTATAATAATCAAATAGAGAGTTATTTCTTCAAACATAGGGGTTTAGGAAGGAAAGTATCAATGGGCATGAAACTTTGTGGAGCTAATCAAGGAATTTCATTCCCCAGCACGCACACACATCCCTCCTATAAATACACCTTACAGTTGTCATGCTCTGCTTCTCAGGGCCAGCTCTTGTCCTAGAGACTGTGGATGGACTCACCCTAGGCAATTACATTCTCAGGTCCTTTCATATAAATTTAATAGAACTAGCTCTCTCTACTCATTAAATTATCTTCTCTGTCAGTCTCTGGCAGCCCACGGTGTGACTGATCTTGAAGTGAGGAGCTGGTTTATCTACACCATGCATAACTAGTTTGATCTTGGAAAGTAGAATATTTTTTCTTTTACAAACATAGTATATTTTTAATCAGGTCAATAACTTTTCAGCTTTTTTTTTTTTTTTAGGTAAACACACTACAAATACAAAACCATAGACTCAACTTTAGTCTTGCTATTAATTCCTCAAACAACTCAGAATTAAGTCAATTTTTAAAACTGCTAGGCTAACAGAGTTCTCAGTGACCTCAGCTTTTATTCAATGAGAATTTGAACATGTCACAACTGATAGGAACACAACAATTTCATTACACAAACCTGATTTCCAAATGGCACTTAAGAAAAAGGAAGATGGAGATAAAAAAGCTGCAATTGAATAGAGGAGCTGATTTCATGGATTGTAAATGATGTACCCATTAGCAGAGTCATAAAATAAGAAAACAAAGTAATTCAATAGGCTGTAGGAAGGGGAAAGTTATGTAAATGAAGAGAGCCTTGTTAAAATAACCAAGACAAAGTGATTCACTGGTGTGGAAGGGGGCATTTTTTAAAGTTGATGCTATAATTAATACTTTTTTTTTTTTAGTAAACTATTCTTTCAAAGGGTCAGTTTCCCTTGAAGTAAATTAAAGTGGGTTGGGCATAATATGAACCTAAATTGAAGTTTCAAACCAATGCTATAGGTAGAACTAGTTCTGCAGAGGAAGATGCTAAAGATGCTGAAAGATAATTACAGAACTGCTTACCCCCCAGCTCTAGAAATGTTGCTCACAACAAGCCCTCTCATTATGTCTAGTGCTTTATTAATCCGTAGGAGCCCATTGTCAATACTACTCTGTGATCATCAACTAGGTTTAATGAACATACTATAGAACTCTGTTTCAGAGTGGAACAAAGTTTTGGTACCAAGGAGTGTATAACATGTATGAGATTAAAAAATAAATAAAACTAAGAAATAAAAGGCAAAATTAAATTTTCCTACTTCCATATATCTGAAAGCACATACATATGACAAACCCACAAATATATTTCACAGGTGGAACAAAATAAATTACAAAATTTTCATAAAGACAGTGATCTATAATCAACTTGGTAAAATTAACTGAATTTATAAATGACATAACATGGATGCCGTCTTCCAAAGGATGTGAAATAGTGAAAACATATGTCTTTTGGTTTTTACTATCACCTTATTTGTAGAGAATAAACTCATGTGCATGTATAATTTATCAGGGATGTAAAAGCAACAAAGAGAGTAGACTATTGAATTTGAACCCTGCTCTTAGTCACTGAATTATATTGTCAATAGTTTTTCAAAGAAGAAACATTTTGATCTTCAATAATATACCAAGTTGGGTGTTTGTTGCCTTGTAGATACTTTTTTACTTACCTTATCCTCATGGACATGATATGTTTGAAGATACAACATGTTTTTGAATACTGATTCTATTTTGAATAAAAGGGTACTTGGATATTCCAGCCAAATTATTGGGTAGTAGCTCATATGTTTTATTCTGCAGGTATAAACATTCTGGTTATAGGCATGACCTTAGTTACGCTTCTGTTTTATTCTATGAAGCCAATTATTATCACTGAAGAAATCAGACCTCATCTAGGGAAAGTCACAATTCATGGTGCATTATATTCCAAGAGTAACCCTGGCTGGTTTAGCTCAGTGGATCGAGCGTCGGCCTGCGAGCTAAGTGTCGCTGGTTCGATCTTCCAGTCAGGGTACATCAGAGAAGGAAAACTCTGACTCCAAAAAACCTCCGCTGCCTTGCGGCATACCTCTTCTGGGGAAAGGCTAAGGGAGTAAACCCCGACAGAAAATCCGGAGCCGGAGTCCCTAAGGCGGTTTGACGTTGTAGTCAACACCGGCAACTCCTGCGGCGCACCTGAAGCCAAGCTGTATCGACTCCGTCTTTCCCTTGGACCCTTCAGCTGCGAAGAGAGGGGGGGTCTGCTGCATGGGCAACAGCAGACCCTCCATATCACCCTGCCCAGGCTCTGTAGCTTCAGCTCCACTGGAGAGGACACTCCAGCGTCATCGCAAGATGTCGATTCAACACAGGAGGAGACAGATGCCGTGTCACTCCCGAGTCGGACTGCACAGCCATTCTCGGCGGTGCAGATAGACACTTAAGAAGCTACACCATCATCTCTCGAGACGGACGGCTGCCGACGACGACGATATTCCAAGAGTATTTCTTAAAGTAAGAAGAGACAAGTACAAGAAATTAAAGGTAATAGATTTTTAAAACTTTTAATGTAAATATTATGTAGAGTTTAGTACATTCCACAAAAACTGTGATTATGTTACATGTATTTATTACTCTATATTTTAGAGTTGTTACTGAAATTGGAAGGTGATAGCAAAAAAAAGAAAAAAAAACCTCAAAATATAATTTTCTCCAAGAATTAGATCATATAAATGTAGAAATTATAAAAGTCACATTGTCTAGATGCGATGGAAACTTTATTACTATATTTCCTTTAAACCTAATTCAAAATGGCACTTAAAAATATTTTTTACCAAGTCATCAAAAGATCCCCTTTACTTTAATTTTAAAATAACTATTTAAAACAGTCATGAACTACTAATGAGATAAAACATTAAGTGTTAAATAGATAAATGAGTAAATTAGTATGCAATTCACAGAAGAAAGAACTGAATGATTCATTAAATAGCTTGTGCATCTTCAATCTTACTTATAAACATAGAGATGTAAATTTAAAAAACCCTTTTGTAAAATTCACAGACTAACATAGATAACATTCAATGCGGTTGAGTGTGGAGTGAGATGGGAATCCTAAAACATAGCTGGTATGTTATAAATGCCTACAATTTCCTAGAAATTAACTGAATGATGTGTACAATAGACTTACAAATATTTATTGTTTTTATTCTGTTATTTTCAGTTTTGGAAAGGCATTCTAAGGAAAAAACAAAGAACATGGAAATGCCTACAAATACTAAAAAAAAAAATTCTTAAACATTTAAAAATGAAAGAAGCTTAATTCTAGAAACAGGGAAATAATTCAATGAATTATAGCCATGGAAAAGTATTATACAGCTATTAAAATTATGTTCAGAAATGTTTAATATGAAAGAAAATATTTATAATGTAACATTCTTTCAAAAATCATTTTAGAAAAATATAATCTCAACTCTATGAAATACATGTATACATAAGAAAATCAGAATTGTAACAGTGCAGGTAGGAGTAAATATCTCTCATTGGTGATACCCACAGATTATTCTTATTATCTTCTTTATCTTTTTATATTTGGGAATGACTATATACTACTGTAAAGTTAAATATTTATGTATATGTCTGTGCACATGTAAGCACCTATAAACACACATAGTAAATATTAACACATATTTATATTTCCCCAACCTTTGCTACTTAACTATCAAGCTTTTTCTGGTTAACTACTTATTTTTTCTTTTCTTTCACACTGACATTTTAATCTGTAGTTTCAATTCGAAAGAACTTTGCACTAACAAATACTTCAAAAGCATACCATTGTTCTCTCAATTTCTCAAACTACAAAGTAGCTTTTACTTATCAAATATTAATAAATGATTGGTCACTGTTTTCTCTTTTAAAAAATTTATAGGTTCTTTTTAATCCATGCCTTTTCAGGCTCAGCATATGATTTTAGTTATGAAAAATGTCACCCCATCAATTTGAACTGTGTTTCAGTTAAGGGCATTGATTTTCTGAGAGGACAATAACTTTGTCTATTATGAAACTGACTGACAAAACATAGGACTCTGTTCTGAACTGGCTTGATCTTACCATATACAAAACTTTAAACTTTTTACTTCTCATTTTATATAAAAAAACTGATTTTTGAAAACATTTAGAAATGATTATTTAAACGTTATGTTGTCTAACATTTCTGTAGATGAATAATTATCCAATATTTTCTATTGGAATGAAACCATGTCTTATATTTTACACAAAATCTAGGTAGTTCTTGCCTGTATTGTTTCCACTTCAACCAGACCCATGCTTGTCTCTCTGAAGGACACTTGCCAGCAGTTCTTGGAATCTGCAGTATACCATATGAAAACGACTGCTTTGGACAATTTAACTTATCGAAGAAAAGAGTATAATTCTAGTGTATCTAGACCAAGCTTTAAGTAAATTACATTTGTCATATTGCCTACATCATGTTCACTGTGAGAAATAATTCTATTTAAAGACCCATGAGAAAAGTTTCTCTCATGTCTGAGTTTCAGAAAAATTTTAGGTTCCCTTGAACAATTTGCTCTAAAGACATTGTGAATCAGGTAACACTGTCTCTCATTGTGTTGGCTGTAGGAAGGCTTAAAGAAATGAACAACTTGATAGAATGTCACATTCTAAATTATTGTGAGTTAATATTAACTAACTTTGTTATATTCCCACTCATTTTTTTCCTTTATCCTCAGTCATTTATTTTTTAAAATATTTTTAATGTCAATGTAAATTAGAAAAAAGTCTGATTTTTTTCAGGTATATTGAGATGCGTTTGACAATAACATTGTATTAGTTTAAAGTACAACATAATTATTTGATAGTTGCATATATTGTGAAATGATTGTCACAATAAATTTAGTTAACATCCGTCATTTCAAATAGCTACAAAGTTTATTTCTCGTGATGAGATTTACTTTCTTAGCACCATTCAAATATGCAATACAGTATCGTTAACTACAGTCACTGTACTGTACATTTCATTCCCAGAACTAAGTTATCTTGTAACTGAAAATGTGTACCTTTTGATTGCTTTAATCCATATTCCTCAACCCCCAAATCTCATCTCTGGCAAGACCAATCACGTCTCTGTTTCTCTGAGTTTACTTGTTTGTCTTAGATTCCACATATAAGTGAGATTATACAGTATCTGTCTTTCTTTTTCTTACTTGTTTCTTTTAACACGATAGGTCTTTATAAGGTTCATCCATGTTGTTACAAATGGCAAGATTTCCTTCCTTTGTATGGCTTAATAAATTTCATTGTGTGTGTGGATATGTTACACAGGGGTTGGCAAACGTAGGTTTACAGCTGTAAGTATATGAAACACAGTTTATTCTTACATTATCATTTATTAATTATTATATTTATGTTACAACTGTAAGCATATTTTTACCCACCCGTGTATATACATATATATAAATGTTGTTTATTCATTCATTTTTCAATGTACATTTAGGTTGTTTCCATGTGTTAGCTATTATAAATAATGCTGCAATAAACACGGTTATGAAGATATCTCTTGAAGATAGTGATTTTGTTTCTTTAAGATAAATAACCAGAAGTGAAATGGGTGGGTCATATGGTAGTTCTCTTTTTAATTTTCGGAAAAAATTTTGTATTGTTTTCCATAGTGGCTGTACTAGTTTATATTTTCACCAACAGTGCACAAGTGTTCCCTTTTCTGCACATCATCACTAGCACTTGCTATTTCTTGTCATTTTGATGACAGTCTTTCTAACCAACCATTCTAAGATGATACAGTGTTTTCATTTGCATTTCCCTGATGAGTGATGAGTGATGTTGAACACTTTTTCATGTATCTTTTCGCCATTTGTATATTTCTTTGGGATATTGTTCAGTTCCTCTGCTCATATTTTTAAAGAAAACTCTTTTTGTTTTTGTTTCGTTTATGTTATATGACTATTTAACATATTTTGGATATTGATCCTGTATCAGATATATTACTTGAAAATGTTTTCTCCCATTTAATAAATTGCCTTTTCATTTTTTAATGGTTTCCCTTGCTGTGAAGAAGGTTTTTAGTTTTATATAGTTCCACTTGTTTATTATTTCTTTTGTTAATTTTGATTTTGGTGTCATATCCAAAAAAATCATTGCAAAGACTAATATCAAGGAGCTTGCCCCTATTTTTTTTCTAACAGTTTTATGATTTCAGGTTTATGTTCAAGAGTTCAATCCATTTCAGTTAATTTTTATGTATGGTTTAAGATAATGGTCTAGCTTTATTCCTTTTCATGTGACTGTGGAGTTTTTCCAATAATTTTTTTTGAAGTGACTATCTTTTTCCTGTTGTATATCTCGGCTCTGTTGCCAAAAATTAATTGACCAAGTAGGCATGAGTCTATTTCTGGGCTCTTTATGCTGTGTCATTGATCTATATATCTATTTTTTTCTGTCAATACCATATCATTTTGATTACTATAGCTTTGTAACATAGTTTAAAAACAGGAAGTATGATGTTTTTGTCTTTGTATTTCTTCCTCAAAATTGCTTTACCTATGGGAGGTCTTTTGTGGCACCATACAAAATTTAAAATTATTTTTTCTATTTCTTTGAAAAAAATGCCATTAGAATTTTGATACAGATTGAATTGAATCTGTAGGTTACTTTAATAATAGAGACATCTTAACAATATTAGTTCTTCCAATCTGTGAGCAAAAATATCTTTCTTTTTTTATTGTTGACACTATTACAGATGCTCCCCATTCTTTTACCTTTGCACCCCTCCACCTAGCATCCTGTCCCTCCCCTGATATTTCACTCTCTTAGTTAATTTTACTTTCAGGGATTTTTATTTTATTCTTTTAGATGCAATTTATTTTTTAAAAATAAGATTTCTGCCTTTTTCTCTTTTCTTATTCTTCTCTGGGACCCAAAATAATATGAATATTGGTCTGCTAGATGCTGTCCCATAAGTATCTTAAACATTCTTTGTTCTCTTTGCTCCTCTGATTGGATGAATTCTATTGCCTTCTCTTTGAGTATATGCTTACTTTCTTATGCTTATTCTAGTTTGTTGTTGCACTCCTCTATTGAATTTTTCAGTGAAATTATTATAGTCTTCAGGTGTGTGATTTCTGTTTGGTATTTCTTATTTATTTATTTTTTTCTGTGTCTTCTTCTCCAAAGATGACATATAGATAGCCGAAAAAAATTCTCGACATCATTAATCATCAGAGAGAAGCAAATTAAAACCACAAGGAGATATCACCTCACACTTGTCAGAACAGCTACCACCAATAAATCAACAAACAAGTGCTGATGAGGTTGCGGAGAAAAGGGAACCCTAGTGCATTGTTGGTAGAAATGCAGACTGGTGCAACCACTGTGGAAAATGGTATAAAATTTCCTCAAAAAATTAAAGATGGAATTGGATTTTGATCCAGTGAGGACAACTGCAGCACCTTACAAGCCTGTTAATAACTGTTTCTTTGTTTATTAGTCTTGTGGATCTTGTTCGTACAAGCCCTGTTAGGTTCTAGCAGTAGGTGTTTTGCGGGATCATCTCTTAGGTGGAAGTCTTAAAAGTTGAGGTATCAGATATACCTCAGGGAGAAGCTGAGAGTCATGAATTCTTTCCTGATTATATGTCACTGTGCCAGTTGTGGGATTCATGGTGGAAGTGCATCTCAGCTTTTGTTATCCGTTTTGATGGGGGTATTTTCTCATTCATTTATGTGTAGATGTTACTCAGCTAGATTCTAAATTTCTTTCAGAGAAATTGTTTCATATGTAGTTATAGGTGTGGTATGTCCACTGGAGGTTCAGGAGTCTCCTACGTGACCATCTTTGATTGGAATCCCACAAAACTAAGTCTTAATCTTTTAAAAATGTGTGTGTGTTTATAAATATATGTATTTATTTAGACTAATGCCAGAAAATTCAAGGCTACCTTTTCTGCCAATATTTTTTTTCTGAGTATATTTTCTAGCACTAATTCATTCACTCATTCATTCATCTATTTCTTCAAAAAAATCTTTATGGTGTACCTAGACCTGCTCAGCATTTCGTGTGAGCAGGATTGCAACAGCATAACAGACTTTAGCTCTTAATTTTACTGATTGCAAGGAGCCCATTTACTACACCTATCACATATTACCACAAGCCATCTTTTACCCATAGCCCACAGTCTTTCAACAGTTTATTGTAATATATTTTAAGGCACTCAATGAATTAAAGTCAAAATTGAAATCTGTTTACCTCAGATAAATAAATAATTTAAAAATGAAGCCAATAGAACATCAAATCAATAAAGCTTATATGCATTATCTTTGGCCATCTGTTAAATACACTATGTGATTTCATTGTCTCTGATATATTTTGTTAAAAATAATTCAGAGATATAGCTCAACCAAAATTAGTTTTGATGAAGTACTATAGCCTTTTCTTAAAAAAAAAAAAATTTATCCCCAAGCCCTATATTTATACACTGTTTGATTAGATCAGAATACAAATATTTATATCAATAAATGATAGCAATGAATTTGTTTGCCCAGTAATGTTATTAACATCTTCAGAAATAATGATAAACAATTTAATCACATTAAACATAACATTTTTAATTAAAAGAAAAAAGATGATAATAAATTAAAACTTTATAAAAACAAATTGTGTGATTTTTTTCCCCACAATCAATTCTCCATTTAAGTTTTCAATACTATTGATTTTTTGAAGTTTTTAAAATAAATATTTCATATTTTACATAATGATATGGTTGTAAATGATAATATAAAAACGAGATCATAAATTAAACCATGTAGATTATCTTCTTCAAAGAAATGTCACCTTTAAAACATAATTACCAATTCAATAACACCGGTATTTTAAAATTGAACTAAGAATGTATAACCCTGGCTGCTGTGGCTTGGTTGGTTGGAGCCTGGTGTCGTAGACCAAAAGGTCATAGGTTCGATTTCCAGTCAAGACATGCATACCCAGGTTGAGGGTTTGATCCTTGGTTCAGGCACATACTAGAAGACAATTGATTGATGTTTTTCTCTCACATAAATGTCTTTCTCTCTCTATCTTTCCCTCTAGCTGTCTTCCTATCTCTCTTAAAAGGAATAAAAAAATATCTTCAGGTGAAGATTAAAAAATATAATATTATTGATCAAAGTCCTTTGTAAAATTAATTTTAACACAAATTTACATTTACTGTGTCCTAAGAATCTCTACAAAGAAGAAAAATGATGTACACTAGAATCTATGTGAGAATTATTTTTTCCAGTTAAAGAACAAGAATATAAAATATGCTGTTTCAAAAACATTTATTTTTCTATTTTTCTCCTAAAAGTAGAATTTTGCAAGCTTTAAAGTCTTGAAAACTAGTGAATTGGGGTAAAATTTAGGAATCACTATTGCTTAGTGGCCTTTATATTATTTAAATATATGTCATTTGATTTATTCACTTCAATTGATTCTTTTATACATTTATAAAAGTCTTGATTCCCTTTTATAGTTTAATTAGAATTGGTTGCTCATCTCATTTACCTGATTCAGAAGTCCTCTACTGCACCACTTATCAACAGAGTTGTTATCGAAATTCTAAGTACTGACATGAATTACATCAAAATCTAATGGTAATATTTGGCACCATCTGATGGGGGATTTAACAAGTCAAAACATTAAAATAGTACCATGCAATTTTGCACAGGAAAATTTAAAATGCTTTTTCAAATATATCCTTATACTATAATTTGTTGGAATGAAAGACTGTCCTGTCCATAGTAAGTAATAAACAGAAATCATCACAAATGATGAGACTGTAGTAATTGCAGTAAAATGACCATTCATATGTATTCTCATTTGCTTCTAATAAATAAGAGTGTTATTCATGCAAAAATGATCTTAATAAATGTATGGCAGTCATTAAAATAGAAGTTTGATTAATATATACCATAAACTAAGGATGATAAAGTAAATTTTCATTATGATATTTAGCCAATCCATTTTATATAATCACATGTGAACCCAAAGAAAGCTGGACTACACATGAATCAACAGTCTGTACATCTCAAAAGAACAAAGGTATCTTTGACACTGGTTAACTGTGCATACACAAGTATACTGAACAGTAGATTAGTTTCATATGAAGAGATATATAGATTTTCTTAGAGTGCCACACTTAGCATTCTCCCTTTCAAAGTTGCATCAATCATGTGGTCATATGTTTAATAGAACATGCATAAAATTTATGTCTGACTCAGAAATGGAAGAATATATATCAGAATTAGTATCTGCCATATATATGATGGAGATCTAAAAAAAGAGTGATACTTAACTAGAGTAATAATTAAACGCACAAAATACAGTTTATTACAATCTAATGTTAATGACAGCTACCATTCATTGATTTATTATTGTATCCTAGGCCTTATGCTAACATTTTAAATATATGATGATGAAAAGATATTTGACTTTGGGTAGTAAACACACAGTGCAATATATAGATAATATATTATAGAATTGAACACTTGAACATATATAATTTTATAAACCAATATTACCCCAATAAGTTTAACAACTAAAAACATATACTATCTCATTTAATTTTTATAAAAACCTTTGAGTAGTTATTAATGGCCACACTCAACAAATGAGGAAAATGTTAAGAATTTTATAACTTGTTCCAGTTCAGTCAGGTACAAAGCCAAGCATTTAAAGCCAGATGTGGCCACAAAGACAGTATTTTATTCTCTGCATTACATTGCCTGTCATCTAAGCCTCAGAAATTTAACTCTGAATTCAGAAAAGGAAAGAAAAAGCAGGCATATCTTAACAAGACAGACATTTTGCCTACAGCAAGGTTAATATAAGTATCATATACTTGCCAAAAATCTTTTAAATTATTATAGGCTTCAATTATAAAAGTAAAGTAATGAGAACAAAAAAAATGCAGTAGTACCTAGCTTACCTTAATGCACTCTACCTGGGGTTCTGTATTCAATTCTGGAAGCAACATTTTTAAAGGAATATTGACAAACAGGACAGCTGCTATAAAACAAAGTTAATAAGAATATAATAACTGTTATTATAGCTACCTTTTATTTCACACATACTATGTGTCTGGTGCTGTCTTTATACTTTATATTTTTATTATTTAATTCTTACAATATTCCTGGAAGCTGGGTGTGATTTTCCTTATTTTACAAGACAGAAAAGTGGAGCTAAGAAAGATTATGAACACATAGTTAATGTATGCTAGAGCTGGAAAAGGTGCCCTGAGATCACACAGCTAAAATATATTAGAGCTGGTGTTTATCTAACAACAAAGACAGGACACTTCCTATTATACTACCTTGCAATGCCAAAAGGAATTGAGAAAGTTTAGTACTAAAAAAGATAAATATTAGAAAGATTGCACAGTTCCAAAGGATTAAACTAGGAACAAGTGGAAGCAGTAAAAGGGACATTTTCTTGTAGTAAGAATTTTCTATTGACCAGGCCAGTTAGAATATGTTATTTTAAGCCATGCTGAGATAATGACTTGCCCACTTGATACTTTTCTCCCACATAGTCTCATTTCTGAATCAAGGAGTTATTATTTGTGGTTCTTTTATCCCAAAGTGCTTGCATCTTTCTTTCTGAGGAGGCAGCATCTGGGCTGAGCCTTAGTGATAAGAGCTATCTTCTTTGATTGTTTTTGTAAACTAACCCTGATTTCATTACCACATTGCACTTATTTATTTTTAACTTTGATTATTTTTCTCCCCCACTAGAAAAATTAATATTTCAAGAGAACATAGATCACAATTTTGTGAGGCACAATGCAGACATTTAGTGAATATTGGTTGAATCCTGAATAAATGTTGTTGAATATTTTCATGCCTTGAAGTAATATGAGATTACATTCTCATTCATTGTAAGAACCTGATTCTCCTTTTAGTCTAATAAATAATGAAGGCAGCAAATGGAAGATGTTCTGTAATGTTTATGTTCAAGTGAATATACAATTATATTGTAGAATTTGTGAAAAATCATTAAGAAGTGCACAAGGGAGTTAGAATCATTTTAATGTAAGTTAATTGTTAACTGAATTCAATACAAAATTTCAAAATCTATGCACTGTAGTTTTTGTGTGACGTCGTGTGTAGGCAGCATGGCAATAAGATGATATTTCTAGTGCATATTTACGAAAGAAATAAAAGTATGATTTAATATCATAATAAATAATATTTTCTCAATGCTTCTGATGTGTTCAGTATAGTACAGAACATTATACATGTATTACTTTATTTAATTGTCCTGGCTGGTTTGGCTCAGTGGATTGAGCGTCGGCCTGCGAGCTAAGTGTCGCTGGTTCAGGGCACATCAGAGAAGGAAAACTCTGACTCCAAAAAACCTCCGCTGCCTTGCGGCATACCTCTTCAGGGGAAAGGCTAAGGGAGTAAACCCCGACAGAAAATCCGGAGCCGGAGTCCCTAAGGCGGTTTGACGTTGTAGTCAACACCGGCAACTCCTGCGGCGCACCTGAAGCCAAGCTGTATCGACTCCGTCTTTCCCTTGGACCCTTCAGCTGCGAAGAGAGGGGGGGTCTGCTGCATGGGCAACAGCAGACCCTCCATATCACCCTGCCCAGGCTCTGTAGCTTCAGCTTCACTGGAGAGGACACTCCAGCGTCATCGCAAGATGTCGATTCAACACGGGAGGAGACAGATACCGTGTCACTCCCGAGTCGGACTGCACAACCATTCTCGACGGTGCAGATAGACTCTTAAGAAGCTACACCATCGTCTCTCGAGACGGACGGCTGCCGAACCGAACCGAACTTTATTTAATCCTCAGGATAGACCTAGAAGATAGTATTTCTGAGTAATAATTCTCCCATTTTACAAATCAGGGAAGTGGGGCATAGTGGCCTCAAGAAACCTGCCCACAGTTACACATATTATTTGATAAAGTTATACTTAGGCTTTAGGTCTGGCCCCACAGTCCCACTATTGAATGTTAATCATTACACATTACATATAAATCTCATCCCAAACATCATTTAAGCAAAAGGAAGTATTTTCACTATCACCCACAGGTGATATTGAACACTGATCATTCTCTTTTTTTTTTTTCAATTTTGAGAGTTTAAGACTTATACATGAAGAATTCACTTTGGAGGTCAAATTCAACTTAGTAATTTTTTTTTTTAAGTTTCTAACACAAACTTTGGGGAAAAGAGAACAAACTACCTTTGTTTGTAGTGAGCAAATGATATACCTCACTGTATCTCATTTTCTTCTCAAAAGTTCTTAAATGTTTGAGTGGCTGCTCTGTAGAGAAGGAAACATTTCATGCTGTGAGGTTACAGGGGAAAAAATAGAATCCATGGATAGATGTTACAAGGAAAGCAATTTTGGCTTAATGTGGGAGATAAATTTCTATCAAGTTCGGAAATGAGCTGCCTTGAGAGTTGTGACTGCCATTTAATGAAGAAAAACTTTTAGAGACAAGGAAACTATTATCAGAGTTATAGAAAGGGAGTCAGCAGGATTTTTCTGTGATGTCACAGGTAGTAAATATTTTAGTCTAAGCTGGCAGTAGAGTCTCTGTTGCAACTGCTCAATAATGCCTTTGTGGTACAAAAGCAGCCATAGAGATTATGGAAGTGAATGGGCATGGCTGTGTTCTACTAAAATTTTATTTATACAAATAAGCTACTAATCAGATTAAGCCTGAGAATGAAGTCTGCAACCAGCCCATGCTCTAGAGAGCATTAATCAGGACATGCTTACTACTGTCACAAAACCTTCAAAGGTCAGTGGATTAAATATAGGCAAAGTGGGGCCCGTAGACCTCTCTATCCCACAGCTTGCTTTTGGATGACTCACAAACTAAAAATAATTTTCATATTTTCAAAAGTAGCCCACAAATCCCAAAATATTTACAAAGTGGGACTTTTACAAGAAAAATCTTGCCCACCTAAACAGATGTGCTCTGTTAGACAGCTTTCCTCCAAGCTGACTCAAGGATTTGAACCCCTAGCATTTGAGGACCAATGTATTTATCATGATGTGGGTGGAAAAGCATGAAAAAACACATAAGATGTATTATTTTCATATTGAAGAAGTGATATTCATTATTTCTGCTACATTTCATTAGCTATCCTGTGACTGCTTAGAAGAGAGCTAAAAATACAGGGATGGGCAAAAGTAGGTTTACAGTTGTCCACACAGAAAATAACACAAGAGTGAATAAAAAGTAACACAAGAATAAACTCTGTTTTGTGTATTAACAACTGTAAACCTACTTTTGTCCCACCCTGTATATGTTTAGCTGAATAGCTTTCTCCTACCACCTAATCCATACTGTGGAAAAAGACTATGAATCTTTGGTGGTCAGAGCATTGCCTCCACTACACAGAATAAATATATACGTAGATTGAGGCTTGAAATAGATACCCTGTGAACAAAAAAAGGAGCTCTGAAGTAACTGACAAGTTCAGTGATCACAGGATGATCTGGTCTTAAATTCTTAACTGGAAACACCATGGTGGGTAGTCATGCCCTAGGCCTATAACTTCTTTAGTAAAAGGTTTATTCTTGTTTAAGCAAGCCCTGTTGTTGGTCTTGTACATCTAGGTTAGCACACCTTTGAAATGCCAGAGTAATGTTTTTCAGACCCTTGGGGAGGTATAAGCACCCTCAAGCTATCCTATAATCTAAAACCTTGCTTTTTTCACCTTTATGCAATCTTCCTTATATCCCTTTCTTAATTCCAAATATATAAGAGAAACTGCAACACTGTCATTCTTTGAAGCATTTGAAATCTTGCTTCCCAGCATATTATCAGTTTGACTCAAATAAACTCATATAAAAATTCTTTAAAGCTTTGGATATTCTTACTTCAATAATTGCAACATGTATTTCAATAATAAAGCATGATATTTTTATGTTTGTACACTCCCCAAAATTGTAGAAATATAGCATCTATGGTCCAGATGTTACAGGATGGAAGAAAGGGTCACCCCCCAAATTCCCAACAGCCTGTGGTTTGGGAATGGGGGATTGGACTCAGTGGAGCACAGCCATTTTTTCTAAAAGATGCATTTGTATATCTGTAGCTGGTAGGTAGTGTCTTAGTTATGCAAATAGCCATGGCCTTCCTAGGAGACAAGGAGATGAGAGCATTCTTGACCATAGAATGGAGATCACAGAGCTTATGAGGCCTGCACAGAGTTCTGCTAATGGCTGCAATTGGTCACCCTGCCCACTCTGTTACAGGCTGCAGTCGGAGATTTAAAAATAAGACAGCAGCCATTAAGCAGGGAAACGCAATGTGGTTTGTAAAAAGAGAAAAAAAAACATGTGGTTTTGAAAGGGAGAGGGCCATATGGTCTGAGAGAAGGAAGGAGCAACTATGCAGTTTGTAGGAATGGTCTGGCCATGTGGTCTGGGCTAGTAAGAAAGCCAGCAGGCTGCTGCTTAATCATGCCGACTTCAGTAGACTCCAAAACCTGGACTTTTGAAATTTGGGGCAGGCAGAAAGGACTTTGTTAAAACCTGGACTTTACCATGATCCAGTGCAACGTGATACATGTTTTCCAGGATTATTATATGGAGGCTAATGACATCATACAGATAAGGAATGGGTAATTTCTGGGCACAGGTTTGGCTTATAGCCTTTTGGGGAGCAAGGAAAGTGCTGGGTCCCATGGGAGAACAGGGCTCTGAGCAGGCATGCCCACTGCTCTCCCCAGGTTGGAATATTGTAAATAAAGATTTGTTTTCCTCAACATTCATTGTTGGGTTTTACACCAAGGTGCCACATGAAAGAACCCCCTTTTGCTCAGTAACACAGAGGTTTTTCTCACTAATGTCACCTCCCTTAACTTGATTTTCTTTGATCAGAAATGGCATGAGGGCTTCTGGCCAAGATGGAGGCTTAGACTTACACGCTTGGCCTCCCTCTACAACTAGAAAGGAATACAACTACCCCAAAACAAAAGATAACTAGAAATTCCAGAAAATAAAACTACATGGAAGCCCAATGTAGGAAGTTATAAACCAGTGGCACTCATCAGACAGGAAGAGCGAAAGTGGGCAGTGCTGTTTGTGGTAGCACCAGGGACAGCGGCAGGGAGAGCAATTCTGGCTGCAGTTGAACCCCAGCAGCTCCTCACCCCAATGCTGGGAAAAGCAGCCACCGCATTGCCTCGGACGGTGTGGCCCAGAGGGCGGGAGGACAGATCCTGGTCTCCCAGCAGAGAATAATGGCAGGAATCCATCTTGGACCCCCACCCCCACACAAAGCGCCACAGCTCCGCGAAATAGGTTGTGGATCACAACCGGTCACTGGGTAGTGACAACAAAGTGCCACAGTGTGGTGAAAAAGGTTGTGGATCACCGCGGGTCACCAGGTTGTGACAACTACACAGGCTCCGCCCCCTATAGCCTGTCCCAGAAGCAAAGCAAAATGCAAATCTGTCAAAATGAGGCAGACAACTATAGAAATCCTGGTGATGCAGCTCACCAGGCAGCAGATGAAGAATCTGACAGATGAACAAATAAGAAACCTGTCAGAGGCTCAATTCAGAGCTATAGTTATTAGGTGGCTTACAGAATTAACAAAAGATTTGGAATAAGATGAGAAAGGACTGAAAGCCACTCATACAAAACAAAAACACATATGAGACAAGTGGCGAGGAATTAAAATCCAGAGTTCAAATCAACAAACCAGAACATAAGGAAGGAACAGTCAACCAGTGCGGAAAGAGGAAACAGAAAGCAAGGAAAGTGAGAAGAGAATCAGAAACCTCTGGGACAGCTATAAGAGATCAAAAATACGAATTATAGGATTGGCAGAGGGTGAAGAAGAAGAACTAGAAATTGAAAAATTAAGTGAAAATATAATAAAGCAGAACTTCCCAAACTTGGGGAAGGAAATAGACTTACAGGTCCAGGAAGCACAGAGAGTTCCAGAAAAACTGGACCCAAGGAGAACCACTCCAAGACACATTATAATCAAATTGTCAAAAATTAAAGATAAAGAGAGAATCTTAAAAGCAGCAAGAGAGAAGAAAAGAATCATGTACAAAGGGGTCCCAATTAGACTATCAGCAGACTTCTCAAGGGAGACCCTGCAGGCAAGAAGGGACTGGCAAGAAATATTCAAAGTAATGAAAATCCAAAACCTACAGGCACAAATACTCTACCCAGTGAAATCGTCATTCAGAATAGAAGGGCAGAGAAAGTGCTTCCAGGACAAAATAAAACTGAAAGAGTTCATTAGATCCAAACCACTGTTATATGAGATGTTAAAGGGGCTTGTTTAGAAGAAGGAGGATCAAAACTATGAACACTAAAATGAAAACTGCATCACAGGAAACAACAACAGAAGCTAGGGAATTGAAACAAAGGCAACCTAAATAGGCAACGAGAGTGGGAAAAGAACTATAGGTATGGGGAACATACTGGGGGGAGGTCAGCAGGGAGGTGGAAGGGTGAAAGGGAGGGAGATGGTACAGGAATTAGGAAGCATAGTACAAGGGAATGGAGTAGACAGGAAGAGGTTGAGAAGAACTATATGCACAACCAATGGACATGGACTAAAAGGGGGGGGGGCAACTGGAGGGAAGAGGGCCACCTGGTGGAGGGGAGCAGAGGGAAGGGAAATTGGGACAACTGTAACAGTATAATCAATAAAATATATTAAAAAAAAAAAGAAATGGCATGAAAGTTTTCCAAACATACTCTCCTAAGAACATTAATAAATTCTGTCTCATAAAGGTCTTCATGTATTTTATGCTTATATAAAGAACCTCAGTATTATGTACTTATATGAGAAAATTACAAGTGTAAGTCTCATAAGATATATTTGTCAAATATATTAGGAATGATGCCATACACACCACACACACACACACACACACACACACACACACACAATCTAGATTTTTATTTTATTTATTTATTTTTAAAAGACTTTATTTATTCTTAGAGAGAGGGATAAGGAAAGAGAGAAACATCAATGTGTGGTTGTCTCTTGTGCATCCTCAATTAGGGACCTGTCCTGCAAGCCAGGCATGTGCCCTAACTGGGAATTGAAACAGCAACCCTTTGGTTCACAGACCAGCTTTCAGTTCACAGAGCCACACCAGCCAGGGCTGGATTTTTAAAAAGCATTTGGTTTTAGTATATCTGTATTTTTACGTAGAATTTATTAATGTACTTACATAATTTATACTTTTTAAGCAATGGTCTCATAAATATAGACTATAACTTTACATATGCTAAGCAACAGATAATTGTTTTCCCCACCAAAATATCTGGATTAAATAAGAAATTGACAGCATTTACATCACTTTCTTTACTTTCTTGTTCCTTTTAAAACCAGTTAGTTGGTTTAAACATATGCAATTCAATTGATTCCAGGCAGCTTCTCCACCACCAGCATCCTGGTCACGAGAACTGATCACAGTAGGCACCAGCAGTGAGTCTGGTGGCACATACTTCCCGGTGTCAGCACGCACGCCCGTGGTGTGTGGCATTGGCGGCTGGTAGCTCACGGGTGACCCGGGGCTAATGTATGCAATGGGAAGTGCTCTGGCAATGGCAGATGTAATCATCTCATCAACTCTATAAATAACCCCTCTTTTACCTTCAGATAATAACTGCCATCCCTTCACTTAATGGTATCCTACCCCATTTTCAATGATACAACTCCCCAGAACAGTGGTAATGGGAAACCGAGGAAACGATCATCTCCATGGGTCTCCTTTCCCTTAAGAACCACGAAAGTGCTCATTTTCTCTTTATAAATGTTACATAACATCTTGATTATAAAACTACTGAACAGTTTGATCCTACCATCCATACAATTACATGTTCCTTTTCAGCAAGGTCAAAAGTCACTGTACACCAGTGAGTCTTTACATAACAGAAGTCCACAGATTGAAATATTACTGCTGCCATCTTCAAAGAGGGAAAGACCTATCAGTTTCTGTGACTCTTTTTTGCATGAAGAAGACCGCAGACCAGCTAGGCTGAGCCTGGTGGCGGGCCCCCAGCCCTCCTGCTAGCTGTCAGGACCACCCACTTTATCGTTGAGCCTGAGAGGCGGAGGCTCAGTCAGCAGCAGATCTGCTTCGGCTCTAAAGGCTGTCTCAAGAGCTTGAAGCCCTTCCCGCCGCATGGTGGGCTGGAGTCAGTAGATAGAATTCATCGACTAATTTCTATAAACAGTTCATTGATGTTTATCGCATTTTTTTGCTGTGGTCTCTACAAAAATTGCATGGATGGAGTTGGCGTAGTCCTTAGCGTCCCTCTCCACGACTTTTCTGACATCGATCAGATCACACTTATTTCCTGCGATGGTAACCACAATATTAGGTGGGCCATGTTGGCAAAACTCCTTTACCCAGCTCTTCAGTGTGGAAAATGTCGATATAAACAGCTAGTGTCACAGGATGGGAGCCTGAGCCAGCTGGAGCAGGTGGAATGGCTTGATCTGTCAGCATCCTGGGACCGGAACAGAGTCCAAGGAGGTGCACTGGCATCAGGTGTAATTAGAGGCTGACCACTGCTCATGGCTCTTCAGCTGCTCTCCCTCCTAGATGCCCACCAGCCTGCCTATGCAGGGAATGCCTGCCCTCTGGGCTACAGAGAACCCTCAGTCTAAGCTTCCACTGTGGAAAAAGGCCACTGACCCTGGAAGGATAGATGAGCCCACAGCCAGGAAGTTCTGAATTTCACTGCCGTCCCAGTACAGTGCCCAAAAGTGAGATAACGCTTACAAAAGAGTGAGTAACTTGTAAGTCAAAATGAGGTAAAAACACAAATTTGGAAATTAAAATTTGTTTTCCTTTATACAAATAAAGGGAAATATTCTACTTCAATAATAATGCATCTGGGTCTTCTTGTACAATACAAAATTCTTCCATGGGAGTCCGCTGATTGTGAGGCCAGCAACACTTCTCATGTGCATAGGTTAGAATTGTTCCAAATTCCACGGAAAAACCTGAATCAGCACTTCTCAGCACGCTGACCAGTGCTGGCATGTGCTAAAACTCAAACGTCCTTTGGGCTTCACAGTGACTGCAGGTTGGGAGCTCAGTGTCTTCTGATGTAAGACGGGTCAAAAAAAGTGGTTCTCCACTCCAGAAATACCTCAAAATCTGCTCCTGACAAGTAGCAATTCTCTTCATGAATTTGTGAAATATCTTATGGTTTTCTCATAGTTTTCATTCCCATCACTAGGAAGACTTTGGGAAAGCAACTGTTCCATATCAATTCCTTCTCACCATTGATATTCCCTGAGGAGGCCGTGAGCAGGATCTAGACTGACAACATCTCTGTAGTCATCCTCATCTACCACACCGATGTAGTAGGACAGGAACTGTGGCCCCCCAGAAGGCAAGGCCATCCCTTCCTCAGCAGGCACAGGAACAGCAGCACCCTGGACAGCATCCTGAAGGCGGAGGTCTTGGAGCTGGGCAGTCCAGTCTATGTCTTTGGCACTGTTAGAATCATTTCCAAAACCAAGGCAAGCTGTGGTGAAGGCGCCTTCTTATTATCACTTGCCCAGTCATCCGCACCTTCACACCACTCCTCAGCTGCAAAGGCCATTTTCCTGTTTCTGAGTGTCCGGCTCTCCTTTCTCTCACATTTTAGGAACTGGGAGCAGAAAACCTTTCAGCTGCGTGCCCCACCACTGCCGCACCTGGGGCTTGGGCGAGCGAACATGTGCAGCAGCTGATGAAATGGGGAGCCTTCCAGTGGGCAGTACACCTGCATGATCAAGCCAAGTGGCTGCCTGCAACAGTCACACACTGGCCTCAGTGCTGCTGCTGTTGGCAGGGCATCTGGAAGGCCGCCCAGCTTGCCAGCAGTCCAGGCACCGGGCCCTGTGGGGCAGCCATGCACCACAGCATCTCGAAGCCTGAGCAGCACTGGCTTCTGAACGGCCGCCATGATGGATCCCCACCTTGGTTTTAGTATATTTTGATTTAGCTTATATCTATATCTATATGAAATTTTACCTCACTTCATCATCCATATCTTTGTATATTCATTATGTCTTTGGTGATTGATTTTTAGTTACTAGGTTTCAAAAGTTACCAGTGATCTGGAAAGGCAAACTGCTCCCACCCCTTTTCCTTCTCAGTTTTCTTCTGTATGATCTAATCAAACTGACATGAGATAGGTTAATAAGAGAAAATAACCAAAGTTAATTAAGTATATACATACAGGGGATCCATAAGAATTTTGGGCAGTAGGACAAATCCAGCGATTGAGGCTTATATGCCATCTTGAGCGAAAGAGAGGTGTGGGGTGAGAAGGAGTAGTGTTTTGGACTTCACAGGGGAGAAAGGCATTCACATGGAGGTGGAAAAACAAATGTTTGATAAACAAGTGTTTGCTGGGCCATCTTTAACACTGGGGCACAGAAAGAACCTTGATCTAATGGGCCTTGTTAGGTTCCTCTCTGTCTTATTGTAATGTAGAACCCACACGCTGCCTTGATTGAAACAGAACCCACAGGCTGTTCAGTTATGAGGGGCCCAATTGCCAGCTACCAGAAGCATAACTCTCGATACCAAAGTTTGGTGAAAAGAAAAAGAATTTTTAATTTAATGGTTATACAGATTTAGATTATGGGAGGGTTTCTGCCATTAAGTCTTATTTTCTTTAAAACACCCACAAACACATAGTTCTGCCTCCCCCTGCCAAACCAGGCTAGTTTTAGAAAAGTCAGAGATATAGTTTTCCTACTTCCCAGACACAGTTCAGTTTTACCAGCAGCTCCCAATCATTCGAGCCTGATAGAGGGGTTTTGCCCGTGTTGCGGTGCTCTCCAGCTCTTAATACAGAACCCCGTGGAGTTCCCAGCCTCCCTGTAAACTGCATGGATCTCTCCTCTCTGCATACTGCGTGGTTCTCCTCTCCAAAATGGCTGCTGCCTTATTTTTAAAGTTCTGACCGCAGCCTGTGATGCAGTGGTCATGGTAACCAGTTTTGACCTTTCACAGAACCTTCCTTGCACAGGCTCTGTATGCTCTTTCCTCACCATTCCATGGTCAAAACCCCTCCTATCTCCTTGATGCCTTGGAAGAACTAAAGCCATTTGTATAACTAAGATACTAGCTACCAGCCACAGATATGCAAAGGAATCTTGAAAGCTGCCCCCTTCTCCCCTCCTACAACCCGCAGGCTCTGGGGAATTTTAGGGATCCCACTCTGTAACATTATCACATTCTAATTCATATTAAACTATAGTTCTAAGTCATGATCTCTCCTTTCCTGGATCAGGTCTTATTTTCCTAATTTTTTAAGTCAGGTTGAAGGAAAATCAATGGTTTTCCTAAGTCCTGTCTTAAAAATGACCAACTTAAAATAATATTACAAAGAAGATATATTATGGGGTAGCAAAATTTTTCCCAATCAGTAGCAACCAAAGAAACAAAGTTTTCCAAAATAATGTTTTTTGTCATATTATTGTTTCAGTTCTCATTTTCATAGATTTTTACCAGGAAAGAAGAAGAGATTGAGAGAGACTGAGATTTGAAGTAAATCTTGCTATTTGCTGTAGTAAACATCATTAAATGTGTGAAAGACTAATTGACAGGACTTTTAAAATGAATCACTTTAGGAGAAAATAGTGCAATCACTCAAATAATTAAGTAAAAACAATAGTGGAATAATAGAAACTGTTACACAAGTGATCATCTTCATGAATAGCAAGTAAGGTCCTGCTGCCTGCTGCCATCCTCTAGGTAAAATTCCAGAGGCAAAGTTTTGGTGATAAAGGAAAGGAGTCTTTATTCAAAAGCTTTACAATTTTGCAATAACAGCTTTCCACATGCATTGGTCACTTAAGCCTATCAATTAAGGCTAAATTCTTTAATACCTGAGTTTTCCTATCATCTCCCCCACCCCCATTAGTTTTAATTATCTTATTTCTATATGGTTAGTTTACAAACTAAAACAACATTAGGTGCAAAAGCTACACAATTTTTGGAAGAATGGCAGGTTTCTGCTTCACAGCTTGTGCCCTCTAGAACACCCAAAGAAGAATAAATTTGCCACTCTTTGCCAGGATAGCCTGATCCTAGGCTGCACCCAGAATTTAGCTTTTAGCTGGAAGGTGGACAGACACAAGAAAGCTAGGTGTCTAAAACAGATTAAGCTTAACCCCTTCTTTTGACCCACCTGGAAGAAGGCTTTGTAATCTTACTGTTTTGGTATACTCCCTATGTTTTGTCCATCCAAGCAAGACACAACAAGATGTCACATTTATATTTTACATAAGTCTTTCATGACTTTTATTTTCCTTTCACACTTGCAAAAAAAAGCCAATTTCCTATCTGTTGCTAATAACAGGTTCTCTTCTAATTCTGACCCAGTAGGAAGTTCAAGACAGGATTTAAAATTCTATGTATCAACCACAGAAACTAAACAAGCTAAGTGTCTTAAGGGGATTTTTTTATTCAAACATCAAGGAATTGAAATCCACACAATCAGTAAACAATCTCTGTACCATATCCATGTGTATCAATATTCCCTGTCCTCACTATGAGGACCCCATACAGGTAATTTCCTTTCATGCTAATGGCTTCCTCCAATTCTGTTTAAATGCATTCTCTACCCATTGAGTCACAAGCATAAAGCAGGGAAGATCTGCTACAAAACTATCATGGGACCTCTATACCATGGCAGTTTCAGTGTAATTTGACATTTTATACAGCAGCTCAGGCTGAGTTCCCAGATAGATTGAGTAAATAAACAGATCTCATTCTCCTCATTCTCAATGAGAAAGGTGTCAAAGAACTTGAGCACATCTTTATGCCACCCCTCCTTGTTGTTCTAATGTTACATCCACTTGAAATACTTGTATCCAGATCCTTGACTTGGGTCTGCTTTTTGGAAGACCCAAACTAAACCAATCTGATCTCTGTTGATTTCTCTTTGAGATAAAGTGTTTCTGGGCAGCATTGGTGGAGTATTAGCTTCCATGATGCCAGGTTTTTGGGTATTAGTTATTTGGAAATGTAGCTTAAGCTATGCATTCATTTCTTATTTAGTGGGGTCATTTTTGCTCCTCCAATAATTCTCCACATATCTCAGGAAATAACAAAGTTGGAGTTTTTTTTTTAATGTTTCTTTTATTTTTTCTCAGATAAATTTACATGGTCCTATTAAATAGTGGTGAAATGAATCAGACTACTCTAGTGACTAGTAGCTATCAGAGAAGCTTAACTTTCTCATTTGCTAGCATAGCCAGAGAATAAATACCTCCATTTTTAGAAACATTATAAACAACACTATGAACATAAGTATAAGAATAATAAAACTTGCCCATTATATATTCATTACAAAATATCCTGTAGGTTTGAACAGTTAAGAGTCAATTTAATTAACTGTGTTCATAAGAAAGGATATGGGAAAATTAAAAACATGTACAGAAATTAATATGTACACTGCTAAGATAAGCAGTTAAGGTGAGTAGAACATATTATCCCCACATGTCACTTTTACATGTGAATTATTTTGAACTAAAGACAATCTAGATCCACCCAACTCAGGATAAACTTTTGCCTCCCCTTAATAGGCTAAAAGGATTTAGAGAAGGAGCCTGGACCAGAAAAAGAACTATTACCAAAGGTAACATTTTTGTCTAAAAGTCCAACCTGAGTGTTGGGGCAAACATCTCCTCTTTTTATCTTCCTCTGAATTGCCCTCTTCCCCTTTGCAGCCCCAAGCTCTAACCTCATTCCTTAGCTCAAGATGGCATATAAATCTCAACTGTCTGATTGTCTTTGGGTCTCATGTCTTTCTGGGACTCCCATACATATGAAATTAAATTTGTTTTTCTCCTGTTATTCTGTGTTATATCAACTTAATTATTAGACCAGCCAAAGAACCTAGAAGGGTAGAATTTTTTTCTTTCTTCCCTACAGCAGCAAGCAGAAGTATTATTTGAAAACAGTATATATATATCACTGGGCAAAATTTGCCCAATTCATAGGGAAATTATAAATCTAATGCATACAACTACTCCAACAGCCCTGACCCATGAAATTCAGACTCAAGGCAATGTTGTAATTAAAGTGACACAGCCCATGAAAACAGAACAAATTCAAAGTAATTCAAGTTTTTTATTTTACTTATAATTTTTAAATCTGATTTTAGAGAGAGAGGAAGGAAGACAGAGAAAGAAACATTGATCTGTGGTTCCACTTATTAATGCATTCATTGATTTTTGCATGTGCCCTGATTGGTGGTTGAACCCTGTCAACATAAGGAATGTGTAAACCTGTAAGAATTTTTGTGAGCTTATTTGAGCCAAACTAATATCAATTACTGGGAAGTAAAACCTCAGTGAGCTGAGAAAATGCTCTGGAGAATGGCCGTATAGCACTCTGTTTTATACATTACAGCAAAAGAGGAGGCATAAGAGGGTTACATGAAATCCACTGGTAATAGATTAAGGAGGAGGGAGAAAGCAAAGCAGGGAAATCTCCTGGATTGGGTAAAAAGTAAAATGATAGACACTTACTTTTACACAGGTGGGTACAGGATAATCAACAGTCAATTAACATGATAACAATAACTATGAGGGGATCCATGATCTCCCCCTGGTATGGTGCTTGTGCTTTGAATGGTCTGGAAAAAAGAAAATTTGACATTCCAAAGGTATGTTATCCTAGATGCAAAAAAACAACAGACAGGCTCAGTTAAGATAAAGATTGACCTTTGTTAGGGAAAAATACCAGCCTAGGACATAACTACTTTCCATGAACTGCCTTTAATTAAAAGGTTCTAATTTCAGACCATCACCCTATTTGGTTACTTTAGGTCTCAGAGTTTGCAAGGCCACCATGCAGGTCTCTTTAGAGCTTGTCAGATTTTGACAGGGCACTCAAATGTCAGAAAAAGTTTAGTTTCAGGTAATAGCTAATAAACTTAATAATCACTATATGTAAAAAGCTATTGTTCCAGGAACTGGAGGTATGACCCACCTTGACTCCAGGAGGCCATAAGCAGTTCTGCCTTTGTGCCTCAGGAGGACGGCAAGCAATCAAGACAGTATCTGAGCCATTGTACTCAAGGGTGACACTACCACAGGCCACAGATAAAGGCCACCATCCAGAACACAGATGAAAGAATGCTTCCGCTTTTATCTGATTAACTTTTTCCCTGAATTCCACACCCCTTATCTACACTTTTCTTCTCCTTATAAAAAGGGCCCATTTATAATGGAATTAAAGATGATCTGTTAGGGTACAAACCCGCAGTCTTCTCAGATTGTTGACCCTCTGAATAAAGCGCACATAAAGATTCAATCCCTGTCTCTGCTTATTGGGTCTGGTAGGTGATAGGTAGCACTTACCAGATCCAGAAACTGGCTTTTCTAGTTTCTGTTTTGCATGTCACTGCTTTTCTTTTACAACCCACAATGTTGGAGTATTGGGACAACCCTCTAACCAACTGAACTATCTGGCCAGATTGGTGACAGATAGTGGTTTTTAAATTTCTTTTTTATTTAATTTTTGTCTTTGACAGACTTTCCGTACCCCATAACTATCTTATTTCTCACCTTAAAAGCTTCTCCTTAAAAATATCTATCTACAACCCCCAGCCTGCCTGTCCTATATTCACATATTTCTTCTCCACTTATTTGCAGTTTTTGGTTTTTGGAAACTAAATCTTTTTTCTTTTTTTTTAACTAAGGCTGGAAAATTTTATCTGGATAACTCTCAATGGATATTAAGATAACAAATAACAGTCAGCACTCATTCAATTCTCATGCATATCAAAGACAATATGTGTTAACATTTAATTGCTCACCTTCACAAAATCTGAAATCCCTGTGTGGTTTTAAAAGGGAGCACAATATGCCACTTAAAAATGTGTCTCTTTGGCATAAGAATGATCTCAAGCTGAATATTTATAAGAAACAGCAGACACACAAAAAGTAGCTCTGAAAACATTTGTCTTTTATTAAAGTGTTCTCAGTCAAGGGCCTAGAAGGGTACATGTGGGGTTAATACAAGGCCCTCCCACCACCTGTGACAGGGCTGGCCAGAGGGCCCCTACACAGAGAGACTGTATATTGTTTTGAGAATGAATTCTAGCTCCTGCCTTATCTCCCTATCTCCTTTTGGGAGTGGCTTCTGGTCCTGTGACTGCTCCTTGACCATTCTGCATGTAAACACTGAGGTGATGTAGTACACAGTCATGAGTAGGACACATGCCTCTTTTGTCTGGGACCCCATATAATGAGCCCCAGACTGGAGGAGGTAAAGTCTCTCTCTAACTAACCCACCACCATCGGTGCATACCGCTGTAATGTAATAAATGGCATGTCCACATAGGCTAGACCACTGGGTGGTTTTTTCAGACTATCATGAACACTTAAGTAGCTCCCTGGTTTGGGGCTCCTGTGCTATAGTACAGTAACATTTTTTTCTCCCCTAAATTTCTTCCTTTATATCATAAGTGAATAGCACTGTTCACTATCAACACACCCTTCAACACTATCTGAGGTACAAGACAACATAAAGCAACAAAAAAAGTAAAGTTATTAGGTATGTAAAAGGAACAATATATGGTCATTTACCAAGGTTATAATTGTACACTTAGAAAATCCAAAGCATTTAGAGACAAACTATTAGAATTAGAAAATAAATTGGATATACGATCAATATGTAACAGTTAACTATGTGCTAGCAATGATTAGA
Organism: Furipterus horrens; assembly: GCF_987537825.1. Lineage (NCBI taxonomy): Eukaryota > Metazoa > Chordata > Mammalia > Chiroptera > Furipteridae > Furipterus > Furipterus horrens. The sequence goes on from NW_028327171.1 coordinate 136,941,321, forward strand.
AGGTAAAATTGAGAAATTATGTAATTAACTATTGCTGCAAGAACCCTGGTATAGTTAGGAATAAGTGTAATAAAAGATGGGTAAGACCTATTTAGAGAAAAGTATAAAACATTATTGAAAAATATTTTAATTTATTTCAATAAACTTAAGAAACTTTATTTTCTCAATTTGGATGAATAAATATTTTAATGATGTCAGTTCTAACAAAATAAAGTAGAGTCAAAACCACCTCAGTCAAAAAGATCTCCAAAATATATACGTGTGTGTATATATATATATATATATATATACACACACATATATATATTAGAAAGTAGCAAGTTGAATCTAATGTTTATATAGAATAATAATGTAAAAACCTTAAAAGAGAACAAAGACTAGCAAATTAAAAAAATACTTATAAAACTACAATATTTAATATTATGGTTTTGGCACTTAGATACATATAAGACAATGGAAAAGAGAACCCAGAGCCAACCTACATATGCAGTCCCTTGATTTAACATAAGGTGCTACTGCGACATGATGGGAAATGATGATCTTTTTAATAAATAGTGCTAGGTTAACTGGATATCTGAGTAGAAAAACAGAGTAAGAATTTGAATGTCTGGGCTTGTAATACTGACCTAGAGAAGCCAGATACCTCACTATCTTGATTTTTTTCAATTACCCTTGACTTCTATTCTTCAATATCTGATTATTAATATGTAACTCACTATTTATTCCTTTAGTCATTTCCACATAAGTTCTAGTTCCTAAGCATAACTTTTCTTTTTTGAACATAACTTTTTCAATCATAAAGCTTAACTAAAGTGACAAGGCAACCCCACCTCAAAACAAAAAAAAAGCCAGTGATTTAAATAAATTAGAATTTTATTTTTTCTTCATATATAAACCATTGTTGTACTGGTCAATTATTGTAGAAACAGAATCTTTTCTAGTGAAAGAGTAGAAAATAATTCATTAAGGAGTATTATATGTACCTTTGTGCATGGGATTGGTGGGTAGGCAGAAATTCTAGGAATAACTCCAAGACTATTACTGTAGAACTGGTCAACCAAGAGTGATGCTGTTAACCCATGCTTTAGACCACTCAACCTTGTTGCATTTGAGAAGCTACCACATCAGGAAGCCACTGTCACCACTTTTAGCCTTAGTCAATCCACACCTTCTGGTGATGTGCTTTCTAGAAGTTTTGGTCTTCCCAGTCTCATTCTGCTCACTTTCTGTTTCACAGTCATTCTTGGAATTCTAGCTACATGGGAACTGGGTAACACAGTCCACTCTAGGAAGAGGTTGGAAGAAAAATTGAGTTATCCAGTCTAGAATATCTATCTCTGCTTCCATAATGTCCTAAATTCTGTAATAATAAAATCTACTCTGTCAGATGAAACAAATTTATTTCTTCTATGTTATCTAGTATTTTCAATCAATTTTTTCTATTGATAGTTTAATATTTTCATTATATTTAAGATACATGAATGGAATAATAAATAAAAATATATATATATTTAAAAATGTGCCCAAGCTTACCAATTTAATTACGCTAAGCCAAAACACAAAACCAGTTCAGTGCAGCTTGAGTAATAAGATTCTTTCTACCATTCTTTGCTTTCTCTAAAACTAAAATTGTATCAATATAACTTGAGGTTTTTATTTCTAAGTGTTAACAGTTTATTTAAGGGTAGACTAAAACAAACTGAGGGATGTACGAAATGTTGTGTTTTAAAAGATAGATAGAATTTTTTAAAAAATGAAAAAGTAAAAGACTGACAGTATGCCTAAGTCATTCAAAGGGAAAACAGAAACAAACCCAAAAATGTTAATACATATTGATGCATTTAGCGAGCTTGAATGTGAATGTTATTTTGCAAAAAATCCTGACTCCATTTAAATGATGTGCACTTTTGGCAAAATAAATGATGATTTGGCAGAAGTTAATAGCTTAGACATCTATGTATTAAGACCTCTGAGCAAGTGCTACATGTTATCTATATTCAGCATTAGAAAATGTTGTTATATTCAAGTTTCCTTGCCAGTAATGAGATTTCAAATATGACCAAAATATCTTTAAACAAATTAAGGGTAAAGATACAAGCCTGAAAACCAAGTACTTTCCTTTCTTCATAGATTAAGCAAAAAAAATCCAAATTTTTTATCTTAAGAAAAGTAAAGAAACATCAGGGAAAACTACCTACACTTAAAGTAGGTACGAAAATGAGGAGCAAATGATGTAGAGCGCCCCAACCAAAAAAATGCACGGTTCATAAGGGCTTTGCTTTTAATACGATTGAAGAGAGTTGGGAGACTAAATAATGTGAAAATGTACTGAAGACCATGAGAGCTGGCTGAAATTTTACCCAAGAACTTGCAGGACTTAATCAAAGCTACCTTTGTTGAAAAGATTTACATTCCAAATGGAAGTAAGTGTTCAGAACACCCAAAATCAGAAGGCTAGAAGAATGAAACAGAGAAGTTCAACCTGTATATTTCTTATCATCATTGTAGTGTTCTCTGCCATACTTATTTAATTTTAATTTTTTTTGGTGATGATCTTTTAGTCATCAATGTTGAGGATGATAATAATGGCAATAATATAATGTCCATCCATAGAGTACATCATTCCTTTATTGTGCACAATAACACTGTTGTGCACAATCTCTACATTAAAAAAAATATTATTAAGAAGTTAAATATAATTTACATGGCTATTGAAAAACTGAGATTTGTTCCATGTTTGACTCCAATCTCATGGTCTTAATGTCTTCTCTTAGCAAGAAGTGAATCAGCACTTATAAAATCATCATGATGTCAGAAAAAGTGTCAGAGTCGTGTTGTTTTATCTTAACTTGAATGAGTCCACTCATATTCATACATTTTGTTGAGCCTCGGAATTTTAGTCAGGTGATAGGAGTCAGAGTTTAGTATCCACGATTTGATTTATCTTTTTTTCAAGATAAATTTTGTTATATTTTGTTCACAATATGTTTCAGTTTCTTTGAATATGTCCACATAGTAGTAGAGTTATATTTGGGTTTTTAAAATATCATTTTTTAAAGAAGAGAAAATACAAATTCCAAACAGTTTTCAGGAAAGAGTTACAGAAATTGAACTTTCTATGTGACTACTGCTATAGAAATAATAAGTTAAACTGTAACTCTCAATGTCAGTGAGTGTCTTTGGGACAGGCAACATGAAAAGATAGAAAGGATCCTCACTTTACGGAAAGACAGAGCTAGGTTTGAATATTGCTCTGCTATTTTTTAGAAGCATTGGGTTAGGCACTCTTTATTCTCTATAAATCTCAAATATCCTCATTTGTGAACCTATGATATTAATACTTAACTTTCAGTGTCCTTTTAAAGGTCTGTGATGACAGTTTTTATTTCTTTTAAATGATCACTTTTTTTTCTTATAATGAGAACTTTAAGATTTACTCTCTTAGCAAGTTTCAAATATGCTTTTCAAATATATAATATTTTCAAATATACAAATAAACTATTAACTATAGTAACCATGCTGTACATTGTTTTTGTTATTATCACTGTTGTCCTAAATCATCATCATCATCATTAATAGCAGAAGTCAAAAACGCTTTTCTGCCTTTCAAAGTATATTCTGTATTTTGTTCTTTTTTTTGTTTTGCTTTCTTTTGTTTATTTATTTTTTGGTTATTGTTCTCTCAGGGAAACAACAAAGGTGTTAAGATTTATTACATACTTTGTTTTCCCTCTGGTCACCATTTTTGTATCACTATTGTAAGTAAACAGTAAAATAAAATCTTCTCTTATTAAATGAGACTCGTTACAAATTCCACACAGTCTATACATGTAAGAAAAAAGAAAGACCTCCTCTTCAGGCACCTAGATTTGATCTTCCTATATAAATCAGTAGTTATCTGTATACACCATTCATTGATCTTAGACACATAACTTTAGTTAGACAGTATAGGAAATCTACATTGTATACCAGATACATGAAGCCCTTTTCCAAGTTCTTTGAAAGAAAACTTTCTTATTTGGTTGTGTTACTGTTCAGTTAACTCCTGTATCCCTATGAGATACCTCTAATTAAGACATGACAAACACAATTTAGAACTAGGACTCAACAAATACAATTAAAATGTTTAAATGCAAAAAAAGTGATTCAGGGTATTAAATGTAAATGATATTTTAATTGCAAAATGTATCAGTTTGGAACTTAATGAAATTAATGAGGCAAGAAATAAGATGCAAATCCAAAAGTTTATATTTCTCTGCTCAGCTTGCTGCCATGGGGTGAGCCCTAAAGAAGAATAAAAGCCAATTATAGCCATAAGTAATAATTTAGGATGTACTACCATTAGAGAGTTATATGTAATAAAGTAGTCTGATAAGGAGTTTCTGAACAAGTGGCACATCAGTTAAATATATGTAAGTATGTGTGTTGGCATGAGAATGAATAAATGATAGGGAAATAATAAAATGTTGGAATTGGTGGGTGAATTTCATCATTTTAAAAAATAGTCACTTAAATGCCCTAAAATTCAAGGATGAAAATCTAGAACATAATTAAAAAATTGGAAAGTAGAAAACCCTTGGAAATTCTGAAATCTTGAGAAAGAGTGTTGGCATTCTGAGCAAATGATTACAGGTACATTGGTAATATGAGCAATTTTTTACTTGTATGGCAGATACATCATTCAGGGGGGGGAAAACATAATCACCTGTCTACCTCCCATATTATAAGAAAATATCTACATTTAAATCTCTAAAAAGCACTGTACTAATAGTGACTATCAAATTACAGTTTAAAAAATCTAAATCATTTTTGAAAATAAGCAAAAATAGTTTTCTGAAAAAATATTTTAATCATGACATATTAGCATAATTTACATACAAATCTACAAAATGGTCTGAGATTGTGACAGGTAGCCTTCTAAAATATCTTTGAAAGATCCTGCTTTCAGTATTTACACTACTGTGAAGTCCCTCATTACTGTGTGTGGGCTGGACCTAGTGATTGCTTTTAATGATTAGAACAAAACAAAAATTTAATTTCCAAGATAAGTTTATAGAAGACTATAACTTCTGCCTTATTGGCACCCTCTTATTCTTCCTGTGTGCTTGCTCTGATGAATCAAACTGGAGAGGTCCTCATAACCAGGAACTGAGGGTGGCGCCTTTCCAATCACCTGCAAAGAATGAAAGCTCTCAGACCAAAAAAGCCTTTGAGAAATTAAATCCTAGCCACCACTGCTTAAGTTTGGAAGCAGATTCTTCCCTATTCAAGCTTTTTATGAGAGTAGCCCTGGTTAACATCTTGATTAAGCAGTCTTTTGAGAGACTTTATTTACTTACTTATTTAATTTATTGATTTTAGAGGAAGAGAGAAACATTGATTTGTTGTTCCACTAATTTATTCATTCATCGCTTAATTCTTTGTGTGTGTGTGTGTGTGTGTGTGTGTGTGTTTTATTTTGGTTTTTCAATTACAGTTGTCCCCTTTTCCCCTAATTTCTCTCCCCCACCCAACCCACCCCCTCTCCCGCAATCATATCCCTCCCCATTGTCCATGTCCATGAGTCTTTTATACAGGTTCTTTGACTAAACCCTTCCCTTACTTATCCCCCTTCTCTCCCTCTCCCCTCCCCCCTATTGACTGCTATTCTGCTCTTTGTTCTATTTAGTTCCTTCGTTTGTGTTGTTCTTTAGTTTCCTGTATTAGGTGATATCATATGGTATTTTTCTTTCTTTGCCTGGCTTATTTCACTAAGCATAATTCTCTCTAGTTCCATCCATGTTGTTGCAAATGGCAGGAGTTCCTTCTTTCTTTCTGCTACATAGTATTCCATTGTGTAAATGTACCACAGTTTTTTAATCCATTCATCTACAGATGGGCACTTAGGTTGTTTCCAGCACTTAGCTATTGTAAACAGTGCTGCAATGAACATAGGGGTGCATAAGTTCTTTTGAATTGATGTTTCAAGATTCTTCGGGTATAATCCTACTAGTGGAGTCGCTGGTTCAAAAGGCAATTCCATTTTTAATCTTTTGAGGTAATTCCATACTGTTCTCCACAGTGGCTGCACCAGCCTGCATTCCCACCAACAGTGCAGTAGGGTTCCCGTTTCTCCACATCCTCGCCGGCACTTGTTGTTTGTTGATTTGTTGATGATGGCCATTCTGACAGGTGTAAGGTGGTATCTCATTGTGATTTTTATTTGCATCTCCCTGATGGCTAATGATGTTGAGCATTTTTTCATGTGTCTATGGACCTTCTGTATGTCCTCTTCGGAGAAGTGTTTGTTCAGGTTCTTTGCCCATTTTTTAATTGGGTTGTTTGTTTTCTTGATGTTGAGTCGTATCAGCTCTTTATATATTTTGGAAATCAGTCCCCTGTCTGTGATGTCATTGATAAATTCGCTTAATTCTTGTATGTGCCTTGAACGAGGATCAAACCCACAACCTCGGTATATCAGGATCATGCTCTAACCAACGGAGCTACTTGGTCAGGGCTTGGGGGACCATAAAACTGAGGATTTAGTTAAGTTGTGCTCAGATTTATGATTATTACAAAGTATTAAATAGAAAAAATATGAGTTGTTCATAACCACTAAGTTTTGGGGGGGGCAATTTATTATGTAGAAATAAGTAACTAATAAATATTTTAGAATATCTCATCTAATAAAGTTGATGACACAATGTTCAAGTGTTGGAGAAGTGGTTACTAAGTAGAAATTAAACTCAGTAAGTTATTTGAATGATCATGTATCAGAGTGTTAGTCATTAAACAATAACATTATTATAAAAAATTATCTTGGAATTATCAAATATATAAACAGTTTTTTGAAAGTTGACTTTTTTTTTTTGTAAATGGGATTGCTGCCTTTCTTCTCAGTGTAGGTTCTTAGTAGATACATTAATCTAGTAGTATTAATCTCTGAAAATAAAAACAGAAAGTGCTTTTTGTATAAGCCCCTGTTCTTGAAAAGCTTTCATAATGTACTGCTCCACTTCCCTGCCTTTATAAATATAGTACAGGGAAACGACCTGCCTTCTTTTAATGGCTTTCATGCAATTCCTCAGCTGTTACATTGAAAATGGATTCCCACTCTACAGTAATCTGGATGTGAAAGCGAGAGAAATAGTAAGTAGGCACTCAACCTAAAATATCTACTAAAAAGGTTTTTGAAATAAAATATTAGATTTTGATTACTTATTCTGATTTAAATGTCACAGTCTACTTTAACTACATAATAACAATAATAAAATAATACCAAACACTGTGCATTAAGAGCTTTTTCTGGACAAACCTCATATTTGTATTTTCTATACTAATTGTTTAAAAATTGTATTACTGTTATTTCTTTATTTTTTTCCAAAGTTTTTTTTTGGGAAAAACTTCTCTCCTTTTTTCATATTACAAGCCATAATAATTTCTTAGTTAACCAGAATATTCCTTATACTGCTGAATTACAAATTCATTAAAATAAAAGAGACAAAACATGACAAATTAAAAAAGCATGAGTCCTCTTTTTATTCTTTTGAATGTGAAAATACAAAGATGCCACTTCTATTTGTGAAAGACGCATTATCTGTAGATTAGAATTTTCAAATAAAATGCATGAATTTATATTCCAGTTCTAAATTTAAGATTTTACCCAAATTATAAAAATGCTAAGCCAAATAACTGTGAAATCTGAGTGAAAGATTGTGAAGACTATTATCTGTTTAAGAGGTGGGGAGGGAAAGAAAACAAAAACAGATTGATATCCCAGGTGGAGTTTGCTGCTCTGGAAATTAGAAAAACAAAAACTTTGACATCCATGCTAGAAATATAGATATGGACATTATTCAAAGAATTACCATGGAACCCCAATCAGTCAATTTAAATTTTATTTTTGAGATTATTACCACATTTAACATATTCTTACATGTTTGTTCTCATGCCAACAAAGATGTAACAAAAAACTCACAACAATCTATTAATTACTTAAGTTCTACTTCTCTCCACTTCCTTCTCATTTTTTATAACAGGATGGATAATAAAATAGCTTATGTTTTTCCATTTTTATTATTGAGTGGTCAAGAAAACCCTATGCAAAAATATGTATACTTGTGAAGAGATTTTGTTCTAATGGTTTGTTTTATTTAACACTCCAAATTATTTCCCATTAACTAGCAGAAGAATAAAGAGAAATTGAAAGCATTTATAATTATGTATATTTTTTGTCATTAATTTCATTTATATTAGAAATGTTTGCAAATTAATGACCAGAGAGCAATAGAAAGTTACCATAAAAATAGTTTCATTAGGCCTAGTGATAAAAGAAAATTTTGTCTTTTTTAAAATGTGGAGCTATTTCTTCACATCAATAAAAGTTTTGCTGCTATAATACATTTCTTATTGGATATCAGTCCTCATAGCAAGACAAACAAAGTTGTATTGAAACTGTTTTTTATAAGGTGGCACAGTTCTATTCTGTGACAGCATCAAGTTGGTACTCTGGACAGATTGACTTGGAATTTTAATGTTTTACTATTTATTTAAAACATTTCAGTTTTTGTTTCCAATTTATCTTTAAAATTGTTACTTTTTTATTCCTTCCTAAGAGTAAGTGATCTCGCTTTTTAGACCATTAGTCTTGCAAAAATTAAATTCAAATTTTGATTATTTTGCTGACCATCAAACATCCTGTCATATTGTGTTTACTTTGGAGGTTGCTGCCTTATATTACAATGTGTATTTTGTTACAATGGATGGCTATTCACAAATAAAAGGAGGAAAAACTAAAGTCCTGTGATGGTGCCAGTGATATGACAATTGGAACTGTAACTAGACTAGGGGATGTTTCTTTTTTCCTGTGTTTATCTATCGTTCTTGAGCAAAAAGAAATCAGGAATCAGGCATAAAAAGGTTAAAGTTGATGACAATGGTCGGATCTCTGCTAAAAGCATATTCAAATGAGTAGATTTTTCTTTCTCAATCAATCCCTCTACCACCACTTTCTGACCTCTCACTTCCTCTCTCTAAGAATATTTCACCAGATAATCATCCAGAACTCCATCAAGAAAGGAGGTCAAACATCCTTCTCTTCCTGCAAAGTAGTTGGGATGCCAGTTTCCCAGGTTTAGCCTTATCAGATGAGGCTTTTCCAATATTTCTTTCTTTTTCATTGCTTTTTTCCATGTGACTTGCCAGAATATGGTAATTTCCAAAAATCTGTCTTGAATTTAGTAAGGAAGGAAGCCTATTAAATTTGAAACCATGGTATTTATAATCCAAATCAGCAAACCTTTGTGAGTGAAAGGAACACTATTAATAATTATGCTAGGAAAAGAGGCAAAAATTAAGAACATATCAGCTAAACATGTTTTATTCCTCCAAGTCAGCCCAGCTTATCACAATTTTGTAATTGTTTTGCACTACTTCCCACTCATCTGACTACATCATGAACCTCATAGGAACTGAAGATGGTGGTCTGAGCAATATTTTAAATAACTCCAAGTAAAGCTAATGAGCTCTGAAATAGCATGATGTTCAAATATCTCGTACTCTTAACAAATAAGTAACTTATTTAACTTTCCTTTCCCTCAGTTCTTCATCTACAAAATGAAAGTAACACTAGTATATATTTTATAGGAAGGTTAAATGAATCATTGAGACTTGTATAGCCCAGCATATGGTCTGGTTTAGTAAATGGCAGATGTGCAATTGAGAAAATGTCATTTTGCTTTTGTTGGGTAGAGTGTTCTGTAAATGATCATTAAATCAGGTTGGGTTATAGTGTTGTTCAAGTCTTCTGTATGCATACTAATTTTCTGTCTGCTTGTTCTATCAATTGCTGGGAGAGGAATGTTGAAATCTTCACTTGTAATGTAGCTACATCAGTTTTCAATTTAAGTTCTGTCCAATTTTACTTCATGTAGGCTTCAAGCTCTTTTATGGGATAAATATACATTTAGGATTGTTATGTTTTCTTCATGAATTTCACCTTTTAGTATAATGAAATTTCTCATTTTATCTCAAAAAACAATCTTTCTTTGGCATTCTATTTTGTTATTAATTTAGCCACTTCACCTTATCATGAAAGTTTGTTCTGTTTTTTTTTAAATCATTTTGCTTTTAACTTGTATATTTATACTTAAAATTGGTTTCTGATAAGTAGCATATAGTTGAATCTTGTGTTTTTATCCCAGCTGGCACAGTCTGTCTTTTAACTGGAGTGTGATTCTACTTAGATTACAACTAGTTACAATTACATTTTGGTTAATTATGTCTATGATCTTCCTATATGTCCCATTTTTCTCATTTCCTTTTTTAAAAAGTTCCGATTAAGTCTTTTTTATTATTTTATTTTGCTCGATTTCATATTAACTATATTATTCTTATTTTTCAGCAGTTGCCCTACAGCTTCCAATATATCTTTAACTTATCACAGTCTAGCTTCAAAACAGCATTGCTCCATTTTATGCACCACAATTTATATTTGCAACATACACGTTATTTTGACATATTTTATAAGCCCTACAATATATTAATTTTGGTTTTTCTTTAAACAATTATCTTACTTTTTTTTTTTTTTTTGGTTTGCATGGTATAGACTTTTTTGTGTATATTTTATTGATTATGTTGTTACAATAGTTCCAATTTTTCCCCCTTTGCTCCCCTCTGCCCAGTAACCCCCTTCCCCCAGCAATCCCAGCCCCTTTAGCTCATGTCCATGGGTCGTGCATACAAGTTCTTTGGCTTCACCATTTCTTATATTCCTTTTTATTTTCAATTAATTAATTTTTTATAACAACAAAAAAAAATAACAATTTCCCCTTCTCAGACTTAAGCCCTTTATAGTCTTATAAAGGACCATGGTCGAAGGTCTTGTGCTCCTCTAGCTGCTTCAAGTTGGACATGGTCATTGTCCTACCTACCCTTGGGTCCAGAAATCTCTAATAAGAATGGGGGTGTGGAGGGGAAGGTGGCCTTCCCACATGGGGAAACATCTTGCAGACTCCAGGTCAGTTGGCTGTCCCCAGACCACAGCATGCTTGGTTTAACAGGCTGACATTCTTGTTGTATTCTGGGGGCAACAGATTTGGCAACAGGGTTAAAGGCATCATTCGATCCATAACCACTAGATGACAAAAGGCAAGGATTAATTTTTTAATGTCCCATATTGGAGGGAGGGGGCGAGGCTCTTTGGAGGAAGGTGTGCAAGGCACATCGCACCTGTCCAAAACCCTTTTGCCCACTATACTTAGTTTGGGCTGAGGGGAATATTTTAGGTTTCCTCCCTCAGACCTCTAGCATTATTCAATCTATTGTGTAGATACAAGTTTTAGTAAAAACTTTCTTATACATATCTTTTTTATTTAAAGTAATTTTTTAAAAATTCAAAATTTGATTTGAGAGAGAGAGAGTGAGAGAGAGAGAGAGAGAGAGAAGGAGAGAGAGAGAGAGAGAATTTTATTGTTCTACTTATTCACTCATTCATTGGTTGATTCTTTTATTTTTTTCCCAATATCTGCTTGTTTTTTGTTTTTTTTTCTGTATTCACTAAAGGACATTTTTTCTTTTTCTGATTTATTTATTGTTTTTCTATTACAGTTGTCCCACTTTTTCCCCCATTGCTCTCCCCCACTCAGCCCACCCTTCCCCCACAGTCAATCCCCATTGTCCATATCCATGGGTCATTTATACTAGTTCCTTGACTAGACTTTTCCCTTACTTACTCCCCTTCTATCTCTCCCTCATCCCCCCTTGTCACTGTTAGTCTTCCTCTTGTTTACATGCCTCTGGTTCAATTTTGTGCATTTGTTTATGTTGTTCATTACTTTCCTATATCAGGTGATATCATATGGTATTTGTTTTTTGTTGCCTGGCTTATTTCTCTAAGTATAATTCTCTCTAGTTCCATCCATGTTGTTGCAAATGGTAGGAATTTCTTCTTTCTTTCTGCTGCCTATTATTTTATTGTGTAAATATACCACAGTTTTTTGACCACTCATCTACAGATGGGCACTTAGGCTGTTCCTAGCACTTGGTTATTGTAAATAGCGCTGCTATGAACAAAGGGGTGCATAGGTTTTTTTGAATTGGTGTTTCAAGATTCTTCAGGTATAATCTTAACAATGGAATTGCTGGGTCGAAAGGCAGTTCCATTTTTAGTTTTTTAAGGAAATTCCATACTGTTTTCCATACTGACTGCACCAGTCTACATTCCCACCAACAGAGCACTAGGGTTCATTGGTTGATTCTTGTATGTACACTGACCAGGGACTGAACTTGCAACATTGGTATGTTCATACAATGCTGTTACCAACTGAGCTATCCAGCCAGGAATCTTGTACATTTCTTATAGTGTGCATATGCTACAGTAAGTTTCCTCATTTTTTGTTTATAAGACATATCTTTATTTGGCCTTATTTTTGCTCTGAAATCTATTTGTCTTACATTTGTATAGACTTCCCTGATTGCTTTTTATTAATGTTAGTAGCATATGTTCTTTTTCATCTCTTCACCTTTAATCTATTGTGTTCTTTCCCTTGGATCCCTCAGCTGCGAAGAGAGGGGGGGTCTGCTGCATGGGCAACAGCAGACCCTCCATATCACCCTGCCCAGGCTCTGTAGCTTCAGCTTCACTGGAGAGGACACTCCAGCGTCATCGCAAGATGTCGATTCAACACGGGAGGAGACAGATACCGTGTCACTCCCGAGTCGGACTGCACAGTCATTCTCGGCGGTGCAGATAGACTCTTAAGAAGCTACACCATCGTCTCTTGAGGCTCTGTAGCTTCAGCTTCACTGGAGAGGACACTCCAGCGTCATCGTAAGATGTCGATTCAACACGGGAGGAGACAGATACCGTGTCACTCCCGAGTCGGACTGCACAGCCATTCTCGGCGGTGCAGATAGACTCTTAAGAAGCTACACCATCATCTCTCGAGGCTCTGTAGCTTCAGCTTCACTGGAGAGGACACTCCAGTGTCATCGTAAGATGTCGATTCAACACGGGAGGAGACAGATACCGTGTCACTCCCGAGTCGGACTGCACAACCATTCTTGGCGGTACAGATAGACACTTAAGAAGCTACACCATCGTCTCTCGAGACGGACGGCTGCCGAATGAATCTTTATATATAAATGTTTTTTTTTAAGCACTTTGCAGTTGGATCTTTTTAATCGATCTGGAAATCTCTGACTTTAAATGGGAGAGTTTAAACCACTTATATTTAATGTGCTGAATGATATGATGTGTTTAAAACTACCATCTTTCTATTTTTATCTATCCCATATTTCTTTTTTTTTTCCCCTACTATTTTTGTCTTATATATTTTTTATGCCTTCTTACCAAATTTTTAAGCTTTTGAGGTACAACTTATTTTTGTACTTATTTTGGGTTTATAGGGTATATATTAACTTCTTACAGTCTACCTTCAAGTGACATTACATTACTTCATGAATAAAATAAGACCCTTAAAACAGTGTACTTTAGTTTTCCTCTCTCAGGTTTTGTGCTATTATAGTCATACATTTTTCTTCTTTATACTGTTATAAACCACACAATATGCACTATTTTATCTAGAAAATACTGAATTTTCTTTTAAAGAAGTTTAAGTAATAAAAATACTATTTTACCTATGCAGTACCATCTCCTGTGCTCTTTATTCCTTTGTAGAGGCCAGGTTCCCATGAGGATTATTTTGCTCCTCCTTGAAGAACTTGTGTTAACATTTTTATAGTGCAAGTCTGTTGAGATAAATTATTTCAAAATTGTGTTTCTAAAAATGCCTTTATATTGTCTTCCTTTTTGAAAAATATTATCATTCGATAAAAAATTTTAGGTTGAAAGCTTTGGTTTTGTTTGTTTTAATACTCTACAGATTTTTTCCCACTACTTCTAGATTCCTTTACTTCTAATAAGAAATCTGTCATCTTTGTGTTCCTATCCTTGTAGAACGCCTTTTCTCTGAATACATTTTTTAAATTTTTTTTTTAAATAATTTATTTATTTGTTTATTTATTTAGTCTTAGAGAGAGGAGAAAGAGAGGAAGAGAAACATCACTGTGTGGTTGCCTCTCACTCACGCCCCCAACTGGAGACCTGATGTGCAACCTAGTCATGTTCCCTGACTGGGAATCAAATCAGTGACACTTGGCTCTCAGGCTGACGCTCAATCCACTGAGCCACAGCAGCCAGGAGGAATTGATCTTAAGTTAAGCAATACCGAGGGAAAGACTTTAGGCCAAGGTAGATTAAAAGAGTCAACAGATTTTACCAGTCGCCTTTTACCTATCTTATCAAATTGTTCTATAAAACAAGAGGACTGGGGACAATGAGTACAATGAGAATGCTGCAGTATCAGCCAAGTTTGCACACCTGGGATAGAATTCATCTAGTAGGACGGGTTCCTGAATGCCTATGGGACTCTGTGGGGATTTTCCAAGTAGCAAAAATCAGACTTTCCAGAAGTATTTTAGTGACTGCTATGTTGTAGCCCTACCCAATGAAAAGACATGTGGACCATCATTAATACATTTTTATCCTTTGGGGATAAATTGAATTGAAATCCACTTTCCAGACAGCAGATGAGCCTAATTAGGTTTAGTTCCCCCTTTTCTGAAGACAGATTTCCTAATTTTAGTTATGCATTTAATTATTCACAGAAGGCTATTGGCTTCAATTGTACACCAAAAGAAATCTCCAGCTTGGGGTGTGATAAAGAAGGACACATTATTTTGTGAAAGTAGCTCAATTGTGACACAGCATGGCTGTGACTCACCTCAGTTGTGACAGCAGGTTGTGAACACAGCACTGCTATTAGGCAGCCCTTGGGCCAGGAGGCCCTGGGACAAGTTGCCCTGGGACCAGAGCACTTCTGCAGTTAGACAGTGACCCCTTATGGTCTGGCCCGCTCTGCTCTGCCCTGCCCTGTAATGGGTTTCCCACTCCGCTCCAGTGAGACATCTTCAGTGTTTTAGCTCCAGCGGGGGAAAATGCAATCCCCAGCCTTTAGTGGAAAGGGAAAGTGCGCGCTCAGAGTCAGAGGGGTTTTCTAATATTTTGTTGAGGATTTTAGCATTGATGTTCATCAGAGATATTGGCCTATGATTTTTTTTTTTCCTATGTAGTGTCTTTATCTGGTTTTGGAATTAGGATAAGTCTGGCCTTGTAATATGAGTTTGGGATCCTTTCCTCTTCTTGAATATTATGAAATAGTTTGTGAAGGAGAGGTGTTAGTTCTTCCTGGAATGTTTGGTAAAATTCACCAATGAAGCCATTTGGTGAAGGGCTTTTGTTTGTTGGGAGTTTTTTTATTACTGTTTCAATTTTTACTAGGTGTAATAGCCTGTCTAGTCAGATTCTCTGGATCTTCTTGATTTAGTTTTGGAAGATTGTATGTTTCTAGGAATTTATTCATTTTGTCCAGCCTGTCCAGTTTGTTGGCAAATAGTTGTTCATAACTTCTTATAATCCTTTGTATTTTTTGGTGTCAGTTGTTATTTCTCCTCTTTCATTTCTGATTTTATTTATTTGGATCCTCTTTATTTATTTATTCTACTAAATGAGTTTGGTTAAAGGTTTGTCAATCTTGTATATCTTTTCAAAGGACAAGCTCTTGGATTCATTGATCTTCTGTATAATTTTTTAGACTCTATTTCTGCTGTGATATTTATTATCTCCTTTTTTTTCTCCTCATTTTGGGCTATGTTTTTTGTTTTTCCAAGTTCATTAAAGTATGAAGTTAGATTGTTCATTTGAGTTTTTTCTTCTCTTTCTTTTCTTCTTCTTCTTCTTCTTTTTTTTTTTTTTTTTTTCTTTTTGAGATGGGCTTGTAATGCTATGAATTCTCCTCTTAGGATTACTTTCCCAGTGTCCCACAGATTTTAGATTGTTGTATCCTCATTTTCACTTGTTTCAAGGTATCTTTTGATTTATTTCTTGATCTTATTGTTGCCCCATTCATTATGTAATAACATGTTATTTAGCTTCCATGTTTTTGCTTGCTTTTCAGTGTTCTTCCTGTGACTGATTTCTAGTTTTGTAGCTTGTGGTCAGAGAAGATGCTTGATATAACTTCAAACTTCTTAAATGTATTGAGACTTCTTTTGTGTCCTAACATGTGGTCTATCCTAGAAAACATTGCATGTGCACTTGAAAAATATGAAATGCTCTGAAGATATCAATTAAATCCATTTGATCTAGTGTGTTGTTGAATGCTGCTGCCTTCTTGTTGATATTCTGTCTGGGAGATCAATTCATTGAAGTCAATGGGGTATTAAAATCCCCAACTATGACTCTATTTCAGTCAATTTCTCCCTTTATGTCCATGAAGGTTTGCTTCACCTATTTAGGTGCTCCTATGTTGGGTGTGTAAATGTTTACTAGAGTCATATCCCCTTGTTGAATTGTTCCTTTTATTATTATGTAGTGTCTTTCTTTGTCTATTAATGTAGTCTTGGTTTTAAAGTGTATTTTGTGGGTATAAGTACTGCTACCACAGCTTTTTTTTCCCTTTCCATTTGTGTGAATTATCTTTATTCATCCTTTTACTTTCAGTGTGTGTAATTTTTGATCTGAAGTAGGTCTCTTGGAGGCAACATATCTATAAATCTTGTCTTCTTATCCAATCAGCCACCCTATGTCTTTTGGTCAGAGCTTTTAAGCCATTTACATTTAAGGTGCTTATTGATAGATACATATGTAGTGCCATTTTATTGTTAACCTGTTTCCTTTTTTCTTTCCTTCTTTCTTTCCTTCCTTCTTCCTTTTTCCTTCCTTCCTTCTTTCCTTCCTTCCTTCCTTCCATCCTTTCTTTCTACTTTCTTTCTTCCTTCCTTCCTTCCTTCCTTCCTTCCTTCCTTCCTTCCTTCCTTCCTTCCTTCCTTCCTTCCTTCCTTCCTCTTTTTCTTCTTCTTGATCTTAAAGCAAGCCCTTTAACATTTGTTGCAGTACTGGTTTGATGTTAACAAACTCCATTAGCTTTTTCTTGTATGGAGAACTCCTTATTTCTCCTTTGATTTTAAATGACTGCCTTGCTGCGTAAAGTAGCCTTGGTTGTAGATTCTTGCTTTTCCTCACCTTGAATATTTCACGCCACTCCCTTCTGGCCTGAAATGTTTCTGTTGAGTAATCAGATGCCAATCTATTGATGCTCCCTCATAGGCAACTACCTGCTTCTCTCTTACAGCTTTTAGGATTCTCTCCTTGTCTTTAAGCCTTGTCATTTTTATTATGCTGTGTCTTGGTGAAGGCCTCTTTGGGTCCAACTTGTTTGGAACTCTCTGAGCTTCTTGTACTTATATGTATTTTTCCTTCACCAGATTAGGGAAATTTTCAGTCACTATTTTTTCAAATAATTTCTTGATCGCTTCCTTGGTGTTTTTTCACTCTGGTATTCTCATCAAGAGGATGCTGTTATGCTTCATGTTGTCCAAAATGTTTCTTTAGCTCTCTTCATATTTTAAAATTCTTTTATTCTTTTTGCTGCACTGCCTTGGTGTTTTTCTACCTTGTTTTCCAAATCACTGATTTGATCCTCTGCTTCATCTAACCTACTGTTTATTCCTTCCAGGGCATTATTTATTTCAAATATTACATTCTTTATTTCTGTTTGGTCCTTGTGTATAGTTTCTATATCTTTTTTTCGTGCTATTGAGCATCCTTATCATTATTACTCTAGACTCTATCTGATAAACTGCTTGCCTCCATTTCATCTTCTGGAGAATTCTCTTGTTCTTTCATTTGGGTTCTGTTTCTTTGACTTTCTATTTTGGCTACTTCTTGGTATTTGATTCTATGTATTAAGTAGATGTGCAATACCCTGGTGTATTTGTTGACACTGCTTGCAACTGGCCCTGGGTAACCTGTTGGGGGCTGTCAGTGATCCACAGCATGCAGCTCGCTCTGTTGGATCTGTTTGTGTGCAGAAAGAACCAGGATGTGCAACAAATCTGGCTTTTATTGACACTGGGCCCAGGGGAGGGTCAGCTAAAGCATCAAAGGGCTTCCAGAGTTACGCCTTAGTTGTCAAAATAATCAGCTGTTGAACTGATAAGTTATTAACCTAATGAAACTGTAATCAGCAGCTGGGCTTAAGCTCCCCCATGGGGGAGGAGTGCAGAGTCATTCCTGTGGGTGGTGCTATTGCTTCCCCTAAGGCTGACTCTCTTAAAATCTAGTGCTCTGCAGTATGGGGAATGACTCAGCACAGGGATCCTGGTGGTTGTTCCTTCAGTTTTCTCCCCAGAGACATCAACCCCAGACTCTTCTCAAGTGTCTCTGGTCCACTCTGTCCTCCCTCTGTGGGAGCCCAGGGTAAGTGGCTGCAAGTGAAATTTTGTGCATTTGCCCTTTAAGAGGCTCTCTGACTCTCCAGCAGTCTTTCCCTAACAGACAAAAACCCTGCCACGTTCACAGCTACATGTTATTTGGGGTCCTTTCCATGTAAGCTGGGGAGCCCAGCTTGGGGTTTAGACCCTATACTTCTCAGGGAAACTTCTCAGGTGCTGCAATATCCCTCTGGTATTTCAGCTGCCATCTTGGAAGCTCAGCCAGTCCTGCTGCACCACCTCTGCATTCCCTACCAGTCTTGTTGTGGTGAAGTGGTTTCTCTTCTCTGTCCATGGTTATAAGGCTTCTCTCCAGCTAGTATTCAGTTAGTTATTCTGGATGATTTCTCTACAATTTAGTTGTAATTTCAGATAAGTCCTGGGAGGAGGTTAGTGTAGCTTCCACTTACTCCTCTGCCATCTTGGATCTCTCTTGGACTTAGTTTTGATTGCTTGATATATTTTCCCTCATTATGAGTTCTATTGTGTTGCTACTTTCCATGACTGATGTTTTTTTATTTGATACAGACATTGCAGATTTTTCCTTTTTGTGCCTGTATAGTATTATATTCTTTAAAAAATTGAGACTTGTTCTGGGATAATAAGTTACTTCGGAACAATAAAAGTATTTCAGGTCTTCCTTTTTTGCTTTGCTAAATAGGAGAAAAAAATATTATTACTTACACAAGATCCATACTAATTCTCTGATAATTTTTTGTGAATTATGAGCTTCCTCTCTGGAGGAAAAATGGCACCATTTTGTTCTGGGCAATTTTCCCTCAATCCTTTCAGATGGTCTTTCTCTGGCCTCAGGCTGTTTTCTCACATAGATTCATTAATAAGCAATCAATTGAACACTTAAATGGTTCTCTCTCCATACCCCAGAATTCTTGGTATGTGCATTTCTCTCCCCCTTGGTACTCTCTATGAAAACTCTAGCTGCCTTAATTCCCCTAAACTCCCAGCTCCAATTCCTCAATTCAGGGAAGCTCTGCTTGAGCATCTTCCTTGCACTGTGTTCTGGAAAACTTCCTTAGGCAGTAACTAAAAAATAAAGGGCCCACCTAGTTTGTTCTCATATCTCAAGGATTAATTGTTTAATATTTTTGCATTGCCTAATGTTCAATGTTATAAGGATTGTTGTTTTATATTTTTATTTTATTTATTATTTTAGGATATTGTGAATATTTTATATTGAATGATTACTTTTAGTATCTTTCTTTAAACAGCTTGTTTACCTAGGTAGCTAAATTACTATTAGATTAGCTTGAGTTTTTAAATCAGGCTATTTTTCCAAAGTATGTTTCCACATTTTGTTAGAGCATGTCTAGAGTCATCTTTATTCTAAGGCTAATTTAGACTGATTATTAAAGTATAAGCCTTCTAAGTCTCATCTGAATGCCTTACATGTCCAGCAAGGTTTTGTCACTCATACTGTTTAGGACTTAAATATCTTCTAATTTTGTGTGAAATTTGGGGAAAATTTACCTTGTAGTTTTTTGGTAAATAGCTAATTTTTTTTCTAGCTTTGCTGAGTTTCATCCGCTGTATGCACAGTTTAGTGTTCAAAGACTTGAAGGCATGTTCTAGAGCATGAGCATGTTTTCTGGATAGTATCTACCTATGTAGAACCTTGCTCTGCAAAATTTACGTATCTCTATCTTTTTCCAATTTCAATTTCTCTGTCCTCAATTCATTAATAACACACTCTGCTGACCTTCATAGTTTGTCCTGAATCAGAAAGTGCTTAAAAGCAGAAAGTTGGGACAATAGTAGAGATCACCTATTTTCTACTTTTGGGAGAAAAAATATAGTCCTGTGCTTCCTGTTGTCCAACATTCAAAAACAATATTTTCATAAAGT
Organism: Furipterus horrens; assembly: GCF_987537825.1. Classification (NCBI taxonomy): domain Eukaryota; kingdom Metazoa; phylum Chordata; class Mammalia; order Chiroptera; family Furipteridae; genus Furipterus; species Furipterus horrens. Next base: position 136,961,496 of record NW_028327171.1, read on the forward strand.
TTGTCCAATTTTCCAATTGTTCAGAGAGAAGGGTACAGAGGCAGTCCAAATTATTCCAAAATGGAAATAAAAGTTGGGATATTGAGAGAGTATATGTGTTAATATATATAAAGTTCTTATAACAGTTCTTGGCACATAGTAACTAATCAGTAAATGTTACTTTAAAATTCCACTTAGTCTTTCATCTTTTGCTACACTGTTTTTTTCTTGTTAGCTTTATGACCTCCAGGAGGGTCAGGCTTCACTCTGTTTCATCAATATATGGAGCCCCTTTTCTGACTCATGTGTTATTAAGATATGTCTGATGTTGTTCACTTTGTCTGGAAAGGTCTTCCCCAAAACATTATAGTATATGTGTTCCAAGTGACTCTAAGTCACACTTTTCACTTATATTTCACCTTAGATATAACTTTTTAATTGATATGCTTTTGACACTTCACCTGCAGCCTGACCTCAGTGCATGTTTATACTATTTTAGAAAACAAAATTTTCATTCAAAGAAATCCTCACAGTTTTTAATGGCATATATTTTTATATGATCATTTAATATGATTATATGATTAATAAATTTCTCTTTTTCTAAAATCAATGTTTGATGGGTTCTCAGAAGTAATAAGAAAGAATATAAACTTAAATGAGGTCAGGGACACTACTACATTTGTTCATCATGATTCTACGTGTCTGTTAAAAGTCCTGGACACAGAAAATGTGCTCAACAAAAACTTATTTGAAGGAATGGATTCATGAATTCACTTTGTCATTCTCTGAAGAATATTTTTTTCTGCCTTATACTTGATAGTAAGCAAAAGAAGCAAATACTGTAATTATATTTACCTGAAAATAAAATTCAGTAAAACCAAATAAAAAGGACTTTATAAATCATTTATTATTCCTTAGTCTTGTAAGTAAGTCTTATCTCTGCTAATGCAAAATGTTCTCTCAAAAAACATAAGTTCATCATTTCCCCAAATGAAATAGGAAATAGCATAAACAAAAAGAAAAACATCAAAACCCTTTGAAATAGTTAAAATAAATAAACCTCCAGTTATCCAGGAAATGCCAAAGGAAATAAACAAATTCAAACTAACTTAATCCCCTACCACATTTGAACATGTTTCACATGGGATTTCACTTTGAAGTTAGTTACAAATATTCCTAAATTAACTGAGAAGAGATAATTTCCTCATTTGGATTGAAATTTCCTGCTTCAGGGTAAAAAGTCCTTATGGGACAAAACTTAGCTCCAACTAGAAAAACTTTAAAAAAAAAGTGAAACAAAAATAAATTTAAAGACACTTCAAATTAATACATCGTAAGACTCCAACCCCAAGTTTCTGTAGGTAGTTGACATCTGCTTCAGATGCAGAAAACTAGAAATGATACTACTTCTGTGTACCCCTATAACATGCTACAGCATCAGAAACAACAAGAGCCCCAATCTACAAAATAATTTTCTCTTAACAATAGAGTCAGAGGCAAAACCCCCTAACTTAAAACCTAAGAAAATACAGATGCTTCAAAGGAGAGACTGAATGTAAATACTTGTCTTTCTGAGGCAGATGCCATATAGGAATGTAAGAAGAATTCAGCTAAATTGTTAAAGCACTGCTAATTATCATGGACTACCATGAGAGTATGAACAAAAAGGAATTTGATCCCACTTTTATAATCATCTTGATGGACTAGACATCTTTTCCAAAAAAAAGATTAAGGGCAGAAAAAGATATCTGATGTATGTCTAGTGATGTCAACTGCAGCTTCTAGAAATAAAGGTATACAGCCCTGCTCAGATCCTTTTCTCCTATTTCCCTAACAGAACAACAATCTGTATATCTTTTAAGCTTCTATGACAGGAGTAGCAAACCATTCGTTCTTAAAGCACAGGTGAAGACCCCATACGATTGGAGGAAGGGAACACATTAGAACCATCTGTCTCTGGGAAAGAGACAGAAAAATGTCCTAGGTCTAGACTGTCAGTGATCCTCTAATGGAGAGGAGCAAGATAATCCTGAAACCCAGGGACACATGCCTGTCTAAGCCTTAGGATGAATCAGAACAACAAAATATGACCCACTTGTCCCTTACTTCCACAATCCTAGTCAAGTAACAAATAACAGTAGTTTATTGGTGGAAGGAAAAAAAGCCCAGAAAGAGACTTTCTGAGAGGTGCAAGTACAAAAGCAATACTTCACCCTGCACCACACTAGCATAGTACCAATCATAAACACAAAGTGAGCTAGAAAAAATGGAAGAATATAGTGCATTAAAAGTAACCAAAGCAACAACAAAATCCAAACCCAACTAAACTATTAACTAGAATGGTTTAACCCTCCCACACTACAGTCCTCCAGAATACAAGGTGTACCTGCTTCAGGAAGATGCTTTTACTTCACATCATTCTCACCTCATAATAAATGTCTAGTAGGAGATGATATTTGGCCATTTTCTCACATTAATAATATCTACTTCTATCTCTACTGTCCTACACAAGATGCCTAACAATTCACTAAAGTTGTGATTCAAAAAAAGCAAAAGCAGGTATAACAACAACACTGTCAATACTCTAAGTAATCAATAGGGCAAGATTTAAATATAATACAGGTAGTAGCAATATCAGAAAAATAATTTGAAATTATGAAGAATAATATGTTACTGACTATTGAAAAAGGTAAACATCAGGCATGATTAAAAGCAATTTCAACAAAAGAGAGGAAAACTATCAAAAATGAAATGGAAATCCTAGAAATAAAACACATAATAAGAGAGATGGAGAAAGCATTAAATGGGCTCATCATTAGACTCTACACAGTTGAAGAAAGAATCAGCGAACTTGAAGATTAGTCAATTAAAAAAACTGAAACACAAAGAGAAAAAGAGTGGGGATAAAAAAGCAGAACACAGTGTCCATCAACTGTGAAACAATATCAAATGTCCTAACATGCAGGTAATTGGAATCTGTGTAGAAATAGAAAGAATAGGCAGAAGAAATATTTGAAGAGATAATGGCAAGTAATTTTTTAGTTAATGGAAGACATCATATCACAGATGTAGGAACCTAAGGGTATGTCAAGAAGAATTAATAGCAAGATAAGTAAATAAGTACATAAATAAGTAAACAAGTAAATTAAGTCAATCAATCATTCAATAGTAGACAGATTACATTCAAACCTATTAAAAACAGGTCATAAAGAGCATACAAATATCCAACAGGTACATGAAAAAGTGTTCAACATCACTAATTATCAGGGCAATACAATTCAAAACCACAATGAGATACCACCTCACTCCTGTTAGAATGACTACACTCAAAAAGACAAGTGATAACAAATTTTGCTCAGGATGTGAAGAAAAGAGAATATTTGTGCACTAGTAGTAGGAATGGAAGCTAGTGCAGCTGCTATGGAAACCAGTATGAAGTTTCCCCAAATAATTAAAGATATAATTACCATATGATCCAGTATCCCACTTTTGGGTATATATCTAAAAGAAATAAAAATTATTTCAAAGAGATATCTTCACTTCCATGTTTATTGTAGCATTATTCACAATAGCCAAGATGTGGAAGCAACCTAAATGTCCTTCAACACATGAATGGATAAAGAAGATGTGGAATACATATTCACTGGAACATTATTTAGCTGTAACAGCATGGATAGACCTTGAGGAGTAAGTAAAATAAATGAAACAGAGAGAGACAAATGCTATCTGATATCACATATACCTGGAATCTAAAAAAGCTGAACTTATAGGAACAGAGACAAGAATGGTGATTACCACGGCCTAGGTTATGGGGAAAATTGGTAGATATTGGTCAAAGAGTACAAATCTCCATTTATATTGTACATTTGAAAGTTAAGAGAGGAGATCATAAATGTTCTCATTTTCCACAAAAATAAATGGTAGTTTTGTGATGTGATGACAGTGTTAGCTAAAGCTATGGTAGTATTCATTTTGCAATATATATGTATCAAATCAACATGTTGTATACCTCAAACTTACACAATATTTTATGTCAATTATATCTTAATAATCACAAGAAAATAGTTTAAAGATAAAATATTGAACAAAAATCTTTCTATGAATATGTTTTTTTATTGGAAGTTTTAATATCCAGACTCTTTTTTATCGAACAATTTTTGATACTCATATCATTCAACTTTCTAATGGTCATTGCAAAAGATTAAGAGCAGATGTTTAATAAACAAAATTTTCCCTGCCCTATAGATAGGTCAAAAAAAGATTTATCTCTGACAATCTCTTATTATGGACCAGCCCCCTAATTTAAGTTATTTTAAGTAGTTAAGGGAGAACACTCACACTTCAGTAAGCAAATTAAAAAAAATTTTTCTGAGGAGTAAGAGTCTTAGAATTCCAACAGCAGGGATTGTTAAATGTTGCAAATGTATTAGAAGTAAGATACCAGACTAAATGCTTCCTCAAGGATAGTGAATTTATCTTTCACTTTATTCTGGCACTAATAGAAAAATCTGAACCACATAAACAAATATTTAAAAGATGCCTCAGAGAATAATATTCTAACAAACAAATTCAAGCAGCAGAAGAAAATAACAAGAAAGTCTTAGAATGAAATAATTATAAATCACTGCATCTTTAAGTAAATTTTCCTTATTTTCTATCACATTGCTCTGCAGTATACTTCATAAAGGATCCTTGAAATTATAATTTTTTTCTGGGTGCTACATCAAATCAAGCTTAGTCTAAGCATTTATTTCTAACCAACTTTTGCTCCCTTCAATGTGACACTAGCCAACCTCTGCTTCTCTTCTGAGAAATTTAAAGAAAATAAATTTCAGGAATGCATTTGATTGTAACAATGATTGGCACAGCACTTTAGCTGCTAAGTTTGTTCTTTATTAACAAGTCTTGGAATAAACATGGGACCGATTGTCTTCAGGCCAATAGAGAGATAGGTACTCACAATGTTGATTGCTTATGAAATAAAAGGAGCCAGGGTCCTAAGGAAAGGAGACCAGTCAGCAAAATAAGCCCAACTGCATGGCATGCAAATGCACAATTATTGTTTTTCCTCATGTGTTGTTTACTTCTCTTCAAATGAAAAGTAAAATACTTTTGTATAGAATATACTACATGCATCATATCTATAGATAGTGCCTTTGGACCCAACAATTCAAGATGGAGATATAAAATAGAGACATTATAATTAAAAACATCACTTGTAGGGAAAAAATTCTAGTTTTAAGGTGACTTCCAGTTTACTACAAGTCAGAAGTATGATTCAACAATGATATTAGCATCAAAATGAGTAATGGAAGTTTAGCAGCATAAATAGAATAATAATATTTACTGATATTCTGATCTGTGCTTCTTGGAGTATATCTGAAATGCTATATTCTGTTCTGTAAGCCAGAGGTTTAAAGAAATGTTTAAAAAACAAAATAAAGACACACAAAATCAAACAACTAGAATAAATAATAGCCATAACAACAACAACAAAAACTAGAGCACACACATAGAGAAGACATTGATGTTGTGTGGACTGACTGATAGATCTTAGCATGTTTACCTGGGGGAAAAGAAGACTTAAGTGGGGTTCAATAATATAAAAAAGTAGATGTTAGAAAAAGAGCTAGTTCAGTCTATAGATTTCCTGAGGGAAGGCCTCAGGGAAATAGTTATAGAAGAAATAGTTATAAAACATTATAAAAAATAAAGGATTCCAAATTAAATGAGGCTGCTTTTGAAATAATGTTTTCCACTGGCCTCATTAAAAATGTTTTGAGGACAGTTCAATAACAGTGCAATAAAAACAATAACAAACTACAATAAAAGTAATATCTCTAAGCATGTATTACGGGTTGAGTGCCAGCTGTTCTATATGTAATGCTTAACTTAGTCTTCAAAACAACTCTTGATATAGGTGCTATTAGCCTCTTTTTGCATCATAAGAAAGTATCTTGTCCATGCTCAAAATCAATAAGAGACAAAAAAGAAAAAGTTGTAGCCAAGTACTCATTTTAGAATCCAGTTCCCACTTTCTAGAAGTGGTAAAAACATGCTACACAAATGAGTTAAATGGCTGAATTGGACAAATCAATGTCATTTCTATCACTTCTATCAATTCTACCATTCCATGCCTCAATATTTCTATCAAGGTTACAAGTTAATTCAGTGTGTTCTGTTAACATGCTACAAAAGATGGTCTCCAGTTATGTGACTGAAAAGAGCTCTGCACAATGTGCAGTTCTTTCAACACCGTATGCCTGAAACCACATAGCACCACTCTGAATTTAGCACTGAGAAATCCAGGAAAAGTGGAATTTACCCCTTTCTTGAAGTAATTTTCTGTTTAACCAAGGAAGTTACAACCATGTAAAAGAAAAAAAGGGAAATCCAAGTTGGTGAGCAAAAGGAAGAAAGTAACAGCCGTGACAGGTTCCTTTCCAAAGCTCTTCTGAAATTTGAATTTTTGCAAACATTGAGATCTATATTCAGGGAGGATGTCTAGTGCCAGCAGACTGAGACATGTTTTTTAAATGCTGCTTTGGGTTGGGAAGAGTATGATTCCATAGCCAGACTAGGCATTTGCTGTGAACCCTCTTGCCAGCTTCAAGTTCCCTAAGAAGCAGAGAGTAGAACCAGGATGGTCTTACGCAACACTAGGTTACAAAGGCACATTTATCTTTTTTTTTTTTTTTTCCATTAACATTTATCAAGAAAGAAGAATTTTATCAAGGGAATAATTTGAGTTTTTAGAGGCTTGGTTCAGCAAAATAAAAGACTTTCAATTCTTTTTGAACCTGTCAAGTGGGATCTAAATTAAATAAATCCTCTTTTTGCTTTAAGAAAAAATGCTTTTCTAAATCATGAAAGTTGACTTCCAAGTCACACTCTCTTACCTCTACTACATTGTAACCCTAAGAACTAAAGCTCACCACGTATGGGTTCTCTTGAAGTCAGGGTGGGAAAAACAGGCAATATCCTGAAACAGACTAAATGTAGACTATTATATGTAATGTGATCATACAATTATCATCTAACCAGAATACTTCTGAGAGTGAAAAAGGGTGCTGTTAATCATTCAAGAACAAAAGGCATACAATGGGTCATATGGCCACCTTAGTGATAAGGCAGTCTGGGAAACTAAATTTCCCAGTATGCCCTGCCCCTTAAAAGTCAAAAAGCTTGACTAGAACAAAGCACCCTGGGACCTATGGTTAGCACCATTTAAGAGGTAAACAGTATAGGGCTGGGTGCTGAGACGGAGACTCCTCCTTTCATGGGACACTTAACCAGACACAACACAACATCTGAGGAGAGACTTCAATACATATTAAGTATGGGGTGGAGCCTCTCTCTCCCCAACAACTCTAGCTTCCAAAGGTATGGAGCTGGTCCATTGATGCACTGCCCTGTTTCTCCTAGGTGTGGTGCTGCCTCTGCCTCCTCTCATCATGGGTATTCCCACCGCTGCTAATCTTTGGGGGGATTCTGGGCCAGGTGCTGTTCCCACTCGACTTCAACCAACTTGTACAGCTCCATGGTGGCCTTAGCATCTTCCACAGAGGAATGTCCACTTTTTCCAGCCTGGATGTTCTGATTCAGCAGCTTCTTGGTGAGATGCTTCAGAGACATAGCATTTTCTGGGCAGTCAGCCTTCCGGTTGAGAGAGGGGATATGGGATGTGTCACGGGTGAGAGACTTGGGATGACAATACTGAAGGGCTTTGAAGTCATTGTGGATGGCATGTCCCACCACTATCTTCCCTGTGAGTATCTTCAAGATCTGGCCACGAGCATTCTTGAAGGGTGTAGCATTCACCATGTGGTGCTTGCGGATACCACTGCATCTGGTGCGGTAGTCCACAGTGTAGCAGGGGGGAAGGATGTATTCATCATAGAGCACATCTCCATTGTAGTAGATGATGCTACATCGAGCCAAGGAACTGACACGCCCCTTGGGTCCTGTGCCAACCATCTCACAGTCAACTGCCACCATCTTCCTTGGCATCGTCTGGGACACTCCGGAGCATTTATTCTCTGAATGAGCTGGGGTAGAGTTCTGTGGGGTGCTCTTCTGAGGAGGGTTCTTTTGGGGTCCCTTCAGGTGGCGAGTTGGGTGGCTCTTAATCTTTGGAAGGGCACTCTGGAACTCCCCCAGCAAATCTACTTTAGCCACAAGAGAACTGGCCTTCTGTGAAGGGGCAGGGGTCAGCCAAGGCACAGAAGCGTTCTTGTCCAGGGACTTCTCCGACCCACTACTAGAGGCAGGAGTCTTTTTTTTTTTTTTCGGAAGGGAGGAAATTTTCAAAGTGCCATCCATCTGATGAATTTCCCCTTTCTTTGGAGGTTCTGAGTACAACTTAGGCACATTGCTAGAGGGCTGGTTCTTATTCAGAAAGCCTCTCCTTTCCAAGAGCCGCCTCTTCTTGACAAATTTTTGGTGCTTGGCATTCCCCTCGAATGCTTTTCTGGGGGGGAGGTTCGCCAAAATCCAGATTGAGGAGTAAGGTGACATGAGAGTGGTGAGTGGCAGGAGAGCAGTTGGGAAGAGCGGCTTACCGATGAAAGGATAGCGAATTCATCCTCTGCTGAATCCCGCAGACCAACATCTGAAGGTTTGCAATACACCCTCCCAGACGGCCCTCTAAGGCCGGAAACGCCCGGGCCAGACACGGAAATCAGCGCGCACCTCGGGGCCTGGATCGGCAGACGCGCGGGTTGGAACACGCTGGCCCGCGGGCGCGCGCCCAGGGTTCTACCTCTCGGACCGAGTCCCGGGCACCGGCCTGAGCGGGGGCAGCAGCGTGAGCATGCGCGGTGCGCTCTCCGCTCCCTTAGCCCCGAGGAGGTAAACTCGAAAGTGTGAATCGGCCTCAACAAACGGAGACCGCTGCGCGCCGGGACCCCAAGCCTCACTTCCGGGGATGGGTCCCCATTTATCTTTTGACCCAAATCTTTAAGGACAGAAATTACTTAAAATATATAGGAAGAGATAAGATGCAGCAGTGTGGAAATGTGGACTAGTGTCCACATCAAATACCTTTAAACACAGGCAATTTCTTATCCACTGGTGTGAAAGACTCACCTGAGTTTTCTCCTTTAAAAATAATAAAAATGGGTGGGGTAAAGACCAGAAATAGGAGGAAAGTGAGGCTCTTGGGAGCATAAAAATTTTTCTTAATGATGAGAGGGAAGAACTCACCCAGGAGCCAAATTTGCCTAATACGCTTCTGGAGGGATTGACTGAAAAAAATAAAAAAGATCTGCGAAAATGCTAGGTCCATTTATCTTAGAAAGGTAGCAGGGGCTCTATCTGAAGGTATGTAACCTTCATTATCTTTGCCAAGTCCTTCTGACATGTATGGTAATGGTCACACATTCTGAGGCTGAGGGCTTGCACATCTCTGGAAGTCCAATATTCTACTTCCCGCGGGCAGGCAGGCAGTGGAATGTTGCTGCTTCAGTTTTCTTACTAGTTAAATGATGGGGCTGACTAAGCAGTTACAACTAAATGCCTTGCTTTCATGATAGGTAGGTAGGCTAGATAGCAAAACAAGGCAGGGAGCAGGACGGATACATCTCCCACCCACTGACTCAGCAGCCTTGAAATTCTATGCATCGTTTCCACTATCTGGGAAAGAAAGCTTTTGAAACTGTGCTTTCATCCCAAGGCCCAAAAGACCAGAAAGGGATTATAAAACCTAAAGACGCCCATTAACATCTTTGGGTATTCATGCCCTCCCCACCAAAGCTGGCACCGCCTTTACCTGTCAATCAATATGTAACTTCTTCACCCTCCCCCATCCTGTCAACTATCTAAGTCCTCCAAAGGACTCGCTCTCTCTGGCCAACAGGCCTCATGCCACCCCCGCTCTTGCTCTTGCCCCCTCTGCCCTTACCAACCTTGCTCTTGCCCTTCTCCCCCACCTAGGCAAGGACTGTTCTCTTCCATAACATATCAGTAAACCCTGCTTGATCACACAATAATAGACTCCATGATTTGTAATTCTTTACTGGGTTGTCGAGAAGAACTGAGTCTTAGGAGTTTCTCCTATAAAATATGATACTGATGATGACAGCCTACCTTCCACTGACATTTACATTTTTTTCTTCCTTTAAAAAAATGCTGTCAGTATTTTAATATGTCAGATTAATCTAATAAAAATCTATTCATGCATCTATGTAAAATAAACTAAGAATACCACTTCCAAAGCATCTGATTTTGTGAAGTTCTTACTTAAAGAACTCTGACTTCATCATCTTGTATGCTAATGATTGAGGGGATAGTGATTTTTCACAGGTGGGTAGTTTTACAGTTGGCATCAGAAGAGGGCTTTTTCAAGTCCAGATGGTGTGTACAGGGTGCTGTAACTTAGGAATGTCAGAAGAATCTTAACATACAGAATCATAATTGTTTATCATGAAGTGGATGCTGTGATGCACCATCAACATCTCCTTTAAAAAATGAAGGATTTATATTCACAACTGCTGGTAGTTCTCCAGGAAGAGGCCCCTCAGCCCTCAGCCTTCTGTACTCACTGTTTAGCTACCACTGTCAATGTGGGAAATCCTTCCAGGGGCAAGCAACATCCAGAGATTAATCAATATGGGGTTTAAAGATTCAGTCTCCTTGCTTAATTCAGGACAACTCTAAAATGCCATTCCAGCTTCAGTGCTCCTCAGAAGATCAATAGAGGCTTTTAGGTGGCTAAATCACAGCTCTGTTCTTACTTCTTCTCAATCATAATTTCATCCCATCTCCTCCACAGACGCTGATCTTAAGCATGCTCCCTAATTAACTACCCACATGCTCCACAGTCTCAGAGACTGCTTCTACGGTAAGGCAATCTGCAACACTAAGTAAAGCTTAATGCTTTATTAGCATGAAAGAAGGTTATGGTGATCATTACTGGTCTGAATAAAAATTGATGCAAATTAATGTCATCTCAAGTACAATCCTCTGTCTTTTAATAATAGGGATACTGTAACAGCGGAAAATTATAGCAGTGGGAAATAATCACCCACCCCACCATTCTCTGACATTGTTCATGTAAGTGCTGACTGACTAATACGTGGCTTACAGATGAACAGCATATTTGTATAAGAATCCTAGGAACTAGTTTCAAAAGATAAAGACTCCAACCTTCAAACATTCTAGCTCTGGGAGATTTGCTGAACTTGTTCATGGAGCCAGGATAACATAAAGCTGGGATGACCTGAATCCATGCTGACTAAACCAGGATAATGAACACTGGCTCATCACTTGCCTTATTGGAATGGACTGTGCTCATTTGCACGTTGACAACTTTGGAACTCCCTCCCTTGATCCCTGTGTTTTGCTTCCCTCTCCCTCCTTATAAAAACACCTCTGACTCCAATGAGAAGTTGAGACAGGACTTGAGACATGAGTCCCCCACCTTCCCAGGCAATGGGCTTTTAGACATGAGTCCCCCATCTTCCAGATGGCCAGCATCTACAAATAAACCACGTTCCTTTATATCAGCACCTGCTTCTTGAGTATTGGTTTTCACAATGGCAGACAGCCAGGCCTGTGTTTCAGTTACAGTACTTCTGAGAATCATATCAATAGGTAATTTTATTTTGTACAAATATCACAGAAAGCATTTACACAAACCTAGATGATATAACCTACTTCACACGTAGGCTATATAGTGTAAAGCCTATTTCTCTGTAGGAAAGAAAAATAATTTTTCCTCTACCCTTCTGGGCTCTTGGCTGTAATAAAAGACATATTAACAGGAGAAAAGTAAACAAAGTTTAATAACATGTGTACCTTCTGTATACATGGGAGAGATCAATAAAAACTGAGTAACTCTTTAAAATGGCTGAAGCCACCACCTTAAATACCATCTTCAATTAAAGGCAGTTGTTGGGGTTGGGGTGGAGTCAGTTTTGGAAGGTTACCAGGAAAGACACAGCAAACAAAGGTAAAATTGCTCTACAGATTAAAGTCATTGTCTTCTGTGTTGATAAGTGTTTCTAAAGGTAAGGTCATGCCCCACCTTCAGACACAACCTGAGAGAAACCTTTACAAATGGAGATTTTCATTACAAGTGTGAATGTGTTTTATAGAGGGTAATTTCTACTTTGTTCTCCCCATCTGCTATTTCTTAAAATTAACCAACGAAAAATAATTCTTATGCCAAAGAGACATATATTGGGGTGACAAATTTTGTTTTCCTATAGCTCCTAAGTTACAAGCCTCTACAACATGTTATAGTACTGAATACTATGAGCAATTATAACACAATGGTGAGTATTTGTATAATGTTATAATGTTATGGTGGTTATTATATCACTAGGCAATAAGACAATTTTCAGCTCAATTATAATCCTATGGGACTACTGCCATGTATGTTGTTCACTGATTCAACACATGACTGTATTAAAAAATGAAGATGATGATAACGATGGTTGTTACCAAATAACAGTTGTGTTCCTGCTGCCCACAGATTATAGACAAATTCCAGAGACAGAGGTTTGGTGAAAAAGAGAAGGATCCTTTATTCAAAAGCTACACACTTTTGAAATAACAGCTTTCCACATGCATTAGTCACTTAAGCCTAATAACTAAAGCTAAAATCTTTAATTCTTGAGTTCCCTATCATCCCCTTATTAGTTTTCAACCCTACGGCGGTTGCAGCTGATATGAGATACAGACAAACTCTTCTTTAAATATTGTTGCATATATTGGGTACAAAGGTTCCAGGTCATGACTAGCTGTGTGTTTGTATGTGACTAAGATTAAGCCATAATGTTTAAGCTGTCAGTTTGGTTAACATGTGTTGCATAAGAATGTGTAATATTCTGTAGTAAGTTGTATCTAAGAGATACTGCAAACTCTGAAGTAAGTGTTGATGTAGTTGTTTATTTACTTATTTATGTGTTTATTTATTTATTGTGTGTGTGTGTGTGTGTGTGTGTGTGAACTTTAAGGTGAGTGTTGCTTTTTTTTTTCATGTACTGTTGAAAATGACTGAAAAAATATATCATTTCAATAACCCAAAAGATTTAGAACTTCAGCAAATGTTACTCGAGTAACTTATTAAAATATTTTTGCAAGTGTTATGAAAAGTATTTATGCCTTGAGCATAGCAACGTTGTTTGTGATGACTGTTACATTTTGCAAAGCTGATTACTGAAGATTCTGATTAGTTAACATTAAAGACATTTTTGTTGTATTTTTAAGCAATATTGATGTTTGCATTATTTGAAAATAAAATTTTTTATTATTTGTTTTTATATTTCTTTAATAATTTCTAGATTATAACTGAAGATAAATTTAAAATTATGTTTTATTATAGAAATTTAATAAATGCAAATTTGCAGTGCTTTTATTTAATTTTTACATTTCAGCACATACTAGTAATTAATGAATCTCTCAGATACACATGACTTACACTGTAACTTTTTTGACTGTTACATCTACAAGGTTAATTATCTTATTTCTATAAGATTAGTTTACAAACTAAAACAACATAAGATACAAAAGCTACACCATTTTGGAAGACTGGCAGGCTTCTGCATCAGAGCCATTCCCCTCTAGAACACCCAAAGAAAAATAATTCTTCCACCCTCTGCCAGGCCACACCAGTCCTAGACTGTGCCCAGAGTTCCTTCTCCCATTTAAAATACTGTCTTTTGGGAAATGCAGGCAACTGTAGCACTATCATCTAGGAAGAGAAAGAATGCCAATTTCTTCCTTCTGTTTAAATCTCTGGCCCATAATTCCATGTGCTCCAGAGGCATCCAACTTTTCAGCCAATCCTGTCCTAGACTGGCAGATGAGGGTAAAGAGATCTGTCATGTGCTGCACTAGCTTATTTACCATGGCCTTGGGCAACCTCCTCCTATAGCCCCTCCTCCTCAGTTATTTGAGCAGATATTTCTCTATCATGATGATTTTTGAAAACTTGAATAATTACAAATCTCATACTACCTAATATAGAATAATTTAATAAAGCAACCACATTTTGTGATAAGATATAACAATAAAATAATTTATCACAAAGGTTTAGTCTATCATTGTTTTCTCCAAAACTTAAGGCAGATATGTCATTGTTTTCTTTATTACAACAATTTCTTGATGCTGTTTTTAGACCTATGTGGATGAAAAGGAGCCACATATGAAACCTGACAAGCTCAGGGGAGGCCTGCATTATAGCCCTACAAACTCAAAGACCTAAAGTAACCACAAAGAGTGATTTGAAATTAAAACTTATTAACTAAAAGCAGGTCATGGGAGGTAGTCATTGCCCTAGGCTAGAATCTTCCATGACAAAATGTCAATCTTTACCTTAATTGAACCTGTCTGTTATCCTTTCTTACCTCTGGAATGTCAGGTAACTTTATTTTTGTCCAAACCCCTGGGGTACAACCACCACACCATAGCAAAGATTGCGAATCCCTTCATTGTTACCATTATCATGTTAATTGTTGTCTGTTAACTATCCTATATCCACTTATGTAAAAGAATGTGTCTATCATTTTACTTTTTAAAAAAATATGTTATTTATTGATGTTTAGAAAGAGGGGGATAGAGGGAGAAAGAGAGGAAAAGAAACATGAATGTGTGGTTACCTCTCGCGCATATCCCTTACCAGGGACCTGGCCCACAACCACAGCATGTGCTCTGACTGGGAATCAAACTGGCGACCCTTTGGTTCGAAGGCTGGTGCTCAATACATTGAGTCACATCAGCCAGGGTTCATTTCATTTTTTTATCCAATCCCAAAGGTTTCCCCACTTTGCTTTCTCTGGCGTCCTTAATCTATCACCAAAGGATTTTATGAAAACCCCTTAGATCTCCTCTTTTGATTGTAATATATAAGATAAGGTGCAAAACTGCCATTTTTCTGGATAATTTTCTCAATCCATTGAGGTTTTGCTTCCTGGCAATTGTCATCTGTTTGGATGAAATAAACTCACAGAAATTCTCTACAGGTTTAAATGTTTCTAATGTTGACACCTATTATTAGGGTTATTTTATAGACAAAAGTACTGGATGTTATACTTATATAAAACATTATTTAGAAATACTGCAGACCTTCCGTGGATCAATGATGCCAGGAAAACCGCCGTCATCGACAGGGAACTGGCACGACTAAACATCGACATTGTGGTTCTACAGGAGACCCAGTTGGCCGACAACGGAACTATCAGAGAAACAAACTACACCTTCTACTGGCAAGGGAAGTCTCCGGACCAACCAAGACAGCACGGTGTTGGGTTCGCTGTGAAGAACACGCTTGTTAACTCCATAGAGCCATCCACAGGAGGCACAGAGAGATTACTTGCCCTCTGATTGTCAACAACTTTCGGCCCAGTCAGCATTCTTAGCGCGTACGCCCCAACCCTCTGCGCCACCACCGAAGAGAAAGAACAGTTCTACCATGCACTGGACGAAGCGTTATCCAAGATCCCCAGAAGTAACGCTCTTTATCTCCTTGGAGACTTCAACGCAAGAGTAGGAGCCGACCACATGGCCTGGCCCACCTGCCTTGGAAACTTTGGGAGAGGAAAGATCAATGAGAATGGTCAGCGACTGCTTGAGCTTTCGTGTCACCACGGCCTGTGTGTGACAAACACATTCTTCAAGTGCAAAGAGATCCACCAGGTGTCATGGAGGCACCCCCGCTCCCGCCACTGGCACCAGCTTGACCTCGTCATCACCAGAAAAACGGATATTGACAGCACCCTCCTCACCCGCAGCTACCACAGTGCAGACTGCGACACGGACCATGCCCTCGTGGTAAGCAAGGTGCGCATAACGTCGAAGAGGTTGCACCACTCCAAGATGAAGGGTCGCCCACGCATCAACACCAGTTGTGCCAGCAACCCAGTTAAGACCCAGCAATTCATCAACAGGATGGAAGATGCACTCGGCGAGGGAATGGCGGCAGATGACATTATCGAATCCAATTGGCCACGTCTCCGCGACGCCATATACAACTCCGCCATTATTGCTTACGGGAAGAAAGAGCGGAAGAATGCTGACTGGTACGAGGCTCACTGGGAAGAAATGGAACCCGTGATCGAGGCTAAGAGGAAGGCCCTACTGGCTTACAAGGCCACGCCCACTCCCAGTACACTTCAAGCTCTACGGGCTGCCAGGAACAAAGTCCAGAAGACCGCCCGCCACTGTGCCAACACCTATTGGCTAAACCTGTGCAGAAGCATCCAGGAAGCCGCCAATATAGGCAACGCACGAGGAATGTATGAGGGTATCAAGAAGGCAACAGGCCCAATCCCCTCCAAGATCGCCCCCCTTAAGTCCAAGACAGGTGAGGTCATCACTGACCAAGAACAGCAAATGCTGCGGTGGACCGAGCACTACCTCGAGCTGTACGCAACGAGGAACACCGTAACAGACACTGCTCTTAACGCCATCCCAGACCTACCAGTCATGGAGGAGCTAGACACCCCACCTACTGCGGCAGAGCTCGGCAAAGCCATCGACCGCCTCGCTTGTGGGAAAGCACCAGGAAGCGACGGAATCCCTCCAGAAATCCTAAAGAGCGGGAAACCAGTCCTGCTACAGCCTCTCCACCATCTACTCTGTCTCTGCTGGAAGGAGGGTTACATCCCCCAGGATATGAGAGACGCCAACATTATCACCATGTACAAGAACAAAGGAGACCGCAGCGACTGCAACAACTACCGGGGCATCTCTCTCCTCAGAGTCATCGGCAAAGTATTCGCCCGGGTCGCTCTTGCCCGCCTGCAGACCCTTGCTTCCCGCGTCTACCCAGAGTCCCAGTGTGGCTTCAGAGCTGGCCGCTCAACAGTGGACATGATCTTCTCCCTACGCCAGCTGCAGGAGAAGTGTCACGAGCAGCATAAACCGCTCTACCTCGCCTTTATTGACCTCACGAAGGCGTTTGATCTGGTCAGTCGAAGCGGACTCTTCAGCTTGCTACGGAAGATTGGCTGTCCACCACATCTGCTTGCTGTGGTCATGTCCTTTCACGACAACATGCACAGCACGGTGTCCTACAACGGCGCAACCTCTGAGGCCTTCCCAGTCAGCAGCGGAGTAAAGCAGGGCTGCGTCCTCGCGCCTACGCTGTTCGGAATCTTCTTCTCCATGCTCCTCCAATACGCCTTTAAGGACTGCAGCGAGGGTGTCTTCATTCACACCAGATCCGAAGGCAAGCTCTACAACCTGGCCCGTCTACGAGCCAAGACCAAAGTCAAAGAGATGCTCATCCGTGAGATGCTCTTCGCCGACGACGCAGCCTTGACATCACACTCCGAAGAGGGACTCCAGCAGTTAGTCACTTGCCTTTCCCACGCATGCAAGGAGTTCGGACTACCCATCAGTCTGACGAAGACGAACGTTATGGCTCAAGGCACGGGGACTCCCCCATGCATCACCATCGACGGATACACCCTGGAGGTTGTCAACGATTTCACTTACCTCGGGTCCACCATCTCGAGCTCTCTGTCAGTCGACTTGGAGGGCAATCGGAGAATCACCAGGGCAGCCACAGTTATGGCCAAACTGAACCAGCAAGCGTGGAACAATTCCAGCCTCACTGAGAAAACCAGACTGCGCATCTACCAAGCCTGCGTACTCAGCACTCTCCTCTATGGCAGCAAGACATGGACCACCTATGCAAGGCACGAAAGGAAACTCAATAGCTTCCACATGAGGTGCCTGCGACGCGTCCTGCATGTTGCCTGGCAGGATAAGGTTCCCAACACCGAGGTGCTGAAGCGAGCCAATATGAGCAGTTTGCATGCAGTTCTTAGTGAGAGACGCCTCAGGTGGCTCGGCCATGTCAAAAGAATGGATGCAGGCCGTATTCCCAAAGACCTCCTCTACGGCGAGCTAGCAGAAGGCCAGAGGATGACAGGGCGCCCAAAACTGCGGTTCAAAGACATCTGCAAAAAGGACATGACACAATGCTCCATCAATCTCAACACATGGGAAGTTCAAGCAGACGACCGCCTAGCCTGGAGGCTCGCGGTCAGGCAAGGTACGTCACGCGCAGAGGCTGCGCGCAACGAGGAGGCGGTCCAGAAAAGATCGAGGCGGAAGCAGCGTCAACAGCAGCAACAACAGCCATCTGCCTTCACCTGTAACAAGTGCGGCAGGGATTGTCACTCCCGAGTCGGACTGCACAGCCATTCTTGGCGGTGCAGATAGACTCTCAAGAAGCTACGCCATCGTCTCTCGAGACGGACGGCTGCCGACGACGACGATTTAGAAATAGATCTGTCATAGATATTTTGCTCAATTTTATTAGATAATGTAAGACATTATTTGCATTTAGTGAGGTTAATGCAAAGACTTTTAAGTAGCTGAAGAGTTTATGATATTTTTCTGTTTCAGTAGAGCCATATCCTGATTCAATTATTTATTAACTGGACCAACCTGAGAACAGAATGTGACATTATCATAAGAAGGAAGAGATAAGAGGTAATTCAAAAAGCTAGTACACTGTTACAATTGAGAGGGCATAAGGAAATGAATTAGAAAGAAGAAACAGTTATGGAAGGCATTATATCAATAACAAAAGAAACAAGAGGTCCTGACTATGGACTGTGTCAAGCAAGTTAAGACTTAAACATAACTTTGTGTGTTTGGTTATAAGGACATGGCATGGAGTACCATGTTGCCTAACTAACAGAAATAGGGAACATGGAAAAAGCTGCTTAAGATAAATGATGTGTTTGATTTCGAATATACTGTTGCAGTTTTAAACAAATTCAGGAGTGAAACATGGAAACAATTGAAGCAGTTTAAAGAGCATTGCACTTAAGATATTTCATGTGTTTAAAGCAGAAACAAATAAATACCTTTATACAATATAGATAATTTAAATGGAGAAGTTTTTTCCCCTGCAATTGCACAACCTATTAAAACTATCATATGAAGAGTAAACAGAGTAATTTATTATAAAGCTTTCTGCAATGTAATGTAATTACAAATTCAACTAAATGTAACACTAATGTCTTCTGTCAACCAATCTCACAACAAGACAGAGGATGGTGTTGGGGAAAAGCCCCAAATGACTAAATTCAGGATTGATTCCCAAGAACTGACACATAGCCTTATTCAAAATTCTAAGAGCTTTAACAGGAGAAATTTGCATACGTGGGCAAAAGAGCTGAGCTCCCAGTGGTTGGCTGGCTGGGAATTATCCACACCTCTCCCAGGACAGGGTCTAATTTTTTATAGGAAGTTAACACTAAGCCACATCGTGGGTATCCCGTAGACAACAATTAACCTCCTTCCTGGAGTCTGACATTTATCTCTGGGTGTCATTGTAGTTTTCTGGGTAGTCAGCCCAGCCTGACAGGCTTCAGAGAATTAAACAGTTACAGAGAGTTAAATAGAGAGTCCAACATTTCCCAGACACCTTTGTTGCTGGAGCCACATTACATCTCTAAGTAAGTTCCCCTACAGAAAGTGTAACTGCTGACAAAAAGAAGTATTTAGGCTGTAATAAAAAATAAAATAATTTATTTGAGCAAAGGAGAGATTGCTATCCAATGACACAGATTCAGATAGCAATTTATGTTGTACTCTGAGGGAAAAGAAGAGCCAGATTTGATAAAGGGCAAAGCATAAGAGTTGTTCCTGCTCCAGACCTTCATGTAAATGAAGAATATTGGCTAGGTCAATTGGGATTGATTAGGTCCATTATGTAAATGAAGGATGGTGGTTGTTGAAACTGATTGGTTCCTTTCAAGGTGAAAAATTCACATGGTCTGGAAACCATGATGACAAGGAAGTAAAGTCTATATATGTCAATGTAGAAGTCATTGATCCAGGATGTTTCTTGTTTAGCAACAGGTCAGCAAGTTAACAATAATTCCAAGAATTGACATATGAGGTATGCATAGGCCCCGTTTCCTCAAAAGCCTCCCAACTTCATTTTGAGTGACTCCTTAGCAAAACTTATTCCATTTTATTTCCTCCAGTATCATAATCTAAAACGGCAGCCATTCAAACATACATATTAGGATTTGGATTATCTGGTGTATCAGATTCCTTTCATTCAAGCTCTTCTCACTGACTTTAGGTCATGGGACACAACTAAGCGAACCTGAGCTTGCACAGCCTTTCTGTGTGTAGGGGATGGCATCATCAGTGGCCAGAATGGAGGAGACTCAGGGCACTGAATCACCTGCTGCTTTGGATGTTTATGAGACATAGATCTTGGTTGGGTTATAAATTTACTTTTGCATTATTTATAAAGAAAATACATGCAAGTCAAATTCTTAGTTAAAAAATGGAAAAAAAAAGTTTAGCCATTATAATGACAAAAAATTTTGTAAGTGACTTTTTAGCAAATTAAATGAATGCTACTAATTAAAAATTAGTTTTATTACTTTACTCAAAAAGGCTTGGTTGAAACTTAACATGAAAATATGCCATTCAAATTATTATATGCACTTAAGTGACAGTGTTTCATTGTACTTTTTATAATATTATACTTACTTCTTTAGAAGAAAAATATTGTTGTCTAAGATCTTAAATACACTTATTTTAGTTTTAAAAAATAGATTTTTGAGTGGAAGTGCTTATACTTACAGAGGATAACATTAAATTCAGTTAAAGGTAAGATGCCACTTTTCAATATTTTATCTTTAGTTAGTTCTTCTCTTCCTCTTTTCTATTTTTCTACTCTGTGAGAATAGGTACCAAATTGTTTACATATGCAGACACATACAGACACAGGTGAGTGTAAATACTAGGCAGACTGAAGCAAAGACTGTGATTTTTTTTTCTCAATAACCTGGTCATTTAAATGGATTTTTAAAGGAAAAGGAAAACTTAGGCTCAATCTTTCTGTCATTTACAATTGATTTCTTTCTTCCTCTTTTTTTTATATAAGCACTGTTTTCTTTAAACTGATCCATCTAAGAATTACAATTGACAAAGGAAGTTATAAGAATCTGATTTACAATTTTCAGAATATAATTAATCATATTTTGCTTTATATTTCTTTTGCATCACTTTTCTTTCATAAATAAGAGTAAAAAATCTCAAAGAGTGATGAAATTTGCTAATATGGTATTTAGCTCCTACATGATTTTTCCCTCCCTCTCCATTTTAGTTTACAGATATTGAGAGGTGATTATTTTATGAGTAAAATATAAAATTCTGTAAAGGAAATTGGTTTTCTTTTGATTTTATTAGTTTTTAATGCTAGTTTTGTATTAACTTGTGTTAGATTACGTGTCAGAAAACAAACCTTTTGATTTAGTGTCAATAGTAGCCTTTAAAAAACTTTTTTTTTTTCTATTTTAGAGAGCAAGAAAAAGGAGCGAGAGGGAGAGGAAAAGAGTAAGAAAGAGAAAAAGAGAGAAACATCAATGCATTGTTCCACTTATTGATGCATTCATTAGTTGATTCTTGTATGTGCCCTGACTGCGGAGCTGTCCCACAACCTTAGTGTATCAGATTCTCTAATCACCTGAGCTACTTGGCCAGGGCAATGGTCACCCTTCTGATGCATAATTTCTTCATATTCTCCCACTGCAACCCCATTGGTTATATACTGCCTGACTGGAGCAGTAGATTCTCTTTTCAAATTACTGGTATTATTTTAAGAGCTTAGATTTTCTCTGGATTTTAACAAGTAAATCTTGACACTGTACAGAGACTGCTGCTACCTGGTATACATATTTCTCATTGTCATGACTCGCATTTAGACTACATTATTTTGCCTCTTGCATCTAAGTAGTACCATATTGTCATTTCTCACCAACGGAATGTAAGTGAAAGTGACACATGTCACTTTGTGGCTGAGGACATTAAGACCAGCTGTGCTTTTTCATGCTTGCTCCCTTTTCTCGTTCATCAACAAAATAGAGAAAATTCAGGAATATAGAAGAAATAAAGCTACAGACTGGAAGGAACCCAGGTCCCTAGATTACTGTGTGAAGCAGAGAGACCCCTTTCCTGACTTGTTGAAGACTGATGTCAGCAAGAAATAAAACTTTATTATTAAGCTTTCAGATATAGAGGGATTTTTACAATAGATAAGTCAACATAACACAACAAGAGCCCAACTACTACATAAAACTAGGAATAACTTCAGCAGCATATAACAGGCTGTAACAAATTGAATGTACTTAGCGAAAAAAAATTAATATATATTTTCTGGGTTTCAAATATTATCAAGGACTCTTATTCTGATATTTAGCTTTCTTCATCATACAGATTAAATCTTTTTATTTGCATTAAATAGCTTCCTACATTGTTACCTTTATATTACAACTGTCAAAGAACAAATTTAAAAAAGGACCTGGAACAAACTACAAATCAGTGAACAAATAACTGAGATTTCATAAAGAAGAAAGCTATTAAATAAAATTTTCAGATCATGAGTATGGTGAACAGAATGAGTGATTTAGTTGCTGAAACTAATTTCTCCCAAATTAATTCACAGACATTGATTTTAATACAATTATGCACCACATAACATTTTGATCAACTTCAGATTGCATGTACAATGGTGGTCCCATACTATTTTGACAGAGCTGAATTTTCTGTGAGAAGTGGAAGGATGTGTGGTTCAAGAGATTTTTCTTCTCTGGCGAGAGCAATATCTGTCGGTCTTCGTAATAGATTTCCTCTTACAGCACTTCAGTTCTGAGTGCACAGACCACATCGCAGTCAGCTAGCCACTGAATTGTTTCAGCACAGAGAAGCTTGTCCACTCAGTGGTACATACTGAGAAGGTGCTTCAGCCCTCCCAGATCTAGCTTGATGGACTACATGGCTAAAGGTTCTTTGTTGAGGACCTAAGACCCTGTACAAGGACACAGGTCCACAGGAATTATGTTAACAAGTATTAGGTGCCACTGCCATTTTATCAAAAGCTTTCTGTGATCACGTGGAGTCACCTGTCTCTGTGAATCAGAAATATTTTATGTTGTAATGACGTAAAGCATAGGTAAGTTTTTTTTTTTTTTTTCTTTCAGCAATTCAATGCCAGGTGGAGTAAATGGAACCAAAAACAAATTCCCAAACTCAGAATAATTAAGTCCTCAGTTCTATACTATCTGTGTTAAACACAGCACTGGAGTGGAGCTCCGCGGCCCGGCTGGAGCGTGGGGACAGTTCTCGGGCTCAGGCAGCCCTCTGGGCCTTTGTGTGCTGCTGCTGCGGTTCCTGTTTCCTGGAGAGCCCTGTCCACTGAGGGGCCAGGGGGACTGATTGGTCCCCTGAGGCTGTGTTCACTGTTTGCTCTTCTTTGTGCAACTGTCAGTTCAAGGGTTTTATTTGGGTCTCCTGGGTGTAGAGAGAATGACAGAATCGATCAATGGGCAGTGCCCCCGAGACTGCACACAGCGGAGGCAGGACTGTGGGGGGCACAAAGGAGCCTGAACAAGGATCCTGAAGCAGCTGATCCTCGGTTCCCATTTCACAGAAGCAGAAACTAAGACCCAGTGAGAGCAGCATTTGTCCAAGGTCCAAAGCCCAAAGCAAGCTGCAACCCAGCCAGGACAACCCTACCGTTCCCCAGCACCCCGTGCAGAGGCCTGTCTGGGGGTGGGGGAGGGCAAGGGGTCTGGCCCCTAGTCTTTCAGGAGGCCTACTTTGGGAGGGCTGGGAAAGGATCCCCTGGCCCTCCTTTCAGAGCCCAGAGCTCCTCTCCCAAGGGCTCTGCTTTTTGCTCATCCCATCATGAGCAGGGCTCTCTGCCTTCTCCTGAGTGTTATGTGAGTGGAGCCCTAGGCCGTCCAGCTCTGGCAGGTCCCTTTCCAGAAAGACAGTGGTGGGAGCTTAAGGGTCTCTTGGGTCCCGGGTCCCTGCCCCCAGACCTGACCATGTGAGGGTGCTGGCCATGCCTGGAGATGTGGGCCATGCAGGACTTCCCCCTTAGGCCCAGATGGAACATGCTGTTCCTTTGAGCCAGGTGGGCCCCATAAAACTTCCTGCTTCACCCCCCCCAAAAAAGGAGGAGTTTCTTATTCTGACTCCTGTGCCAGCATGCCACAGCCATTGCCATAGGCTTCCCCTATGTTTCTTTATATCTCTAACCTGATTTCTTATCCCTATACATCCTCATGCCACCTTTTATATCTTCCTGACAGTTACTATGTTAGTGACTTACACATTATTCAGCCTGTTTCTCCTTGATATTTCCAATCACAGCCCACATCTCTGTTTATGGAGTCGTATTGACAGCTTTGATTTTCTTCTTTTAACACTATTGGAAGTAAGCAGTTGGGAGGGCTTGTGGGACACTGTGTATAAGGCCTTCAGTAGCATGCAATGATGACTACGACTTTACATTTACTCACCACTCACTGACTCATCCAGAGCAACTTCCAGTCCTGCAAGCTTTATTCATGGAAAGTGTCCAATACAGGTATACCATTTTATATGTTTTATATCATAGGAGTAATAGGCTATCTCATATAGTCTAGGCCTAGTAGGCTAATAATGCATATCTCAGAACATGTCCCATCAGTAAGCAATGCATATCAAACCATAATTGGTATCTTGACATTTTTTATAGTAAAATAAAGCCAAATTAACCTTTTAAAAAGTTTACATTTTTGCACTATGTAACTGGTCTTTAATGAGTAAAAACATATTTTTAAACAAAATTTCACATGATTTAAAGCCTTAAACTTAAAGATAATTTTTAAAATTGTTTATGTACAGAACTTTTTATTTCTATTTATTTATTTATTTTATTTTTAGAGAGAAGGGAAAGGAGAAAGAGAGGGAGAGAAACATCACTGTGTGGTTGCCTCTCACTTGCACCCCCAACTTGGGACTTGACGTGCAACCTAGTCATGTGTCCTGACTGGGAATCGAACCAGCGACACTTGGCTCGCAGGTCAATGCTCAATCCACTGAGCCACAGCAACCAGGGCAAAGATAATTTTTAAAAATAAAAATTCACATTGAATCTTCTCTGGTTAATTTAAGCCTGACTATATAAAAACCAACTTCTCTGGCTATTCCATTCTTCTTTAAATTTTCTAACCAAATTTTAAAAATTTTTTATACACTCAAGTATATGTGCATATATTTCATGCAATTCACATATATCTCTTACTTTTTCAATTAGGCTTTTAACTATAGTAGGAAAAGTCCACAAGGCAGCTTCATCCTGGTTTCTCAAAAGACTTTCCAAGTGAAACATTTTGTTGGGATACCTCTTAAACTCTATGATCAGTAAGCACAATGAGCAACCACTGCTTGTTGCTGTTCTGTCACAGTGCCCTTAGCATGCTCTACCCTTGGACATATCCCTTCAGAGCCTAAAGAATATGCACCACACTCCTTGGATGAGGGGTCTATGGAACTGCTGGGAGTTTGTGTTCTATGTGTTCAACTGTTTATAAGTCTTCATAAGAAATACAAATGACCATATCATGGAAACAAGGTTAGATTATTTTTAGGTTTGGTACACATTTCACTAATATTTTAATTTTTCATATCAAAATAATATTGCGTAAGATTTTT
Organism: Furipterus horrens; assembly: GCF_987537825.1. Lineage (NCBI taxonomy): Eukaryota > Metazoa > Chordata > Mammalia > Chiroptera > Furipteridae > Furipterus > Furipterus horrens. The sequence goes on from NW_028327171.1 coordinate 136,986,945, forward strand.
TACTATGTCACATCCTAAATATATATATGCAAAACCTTCTATGTTACCACAGTGTATCCTATATGTTTAGTATTCTATGTATAACATGAATGTGGAAAATATTGCAAAGTTTATAACCATTTTAATATTAACAAAAAACAGATTAATTTTTATTAATTTCTATTAATATTTAAATGTACAGGTGTGAACTCTATGGGCCTGTAGGGACAGTTTAGATCACAATTCTTGAGTTGATAATCATCTCACAATTAAAATACATAGTGATTATTTGCCAGAACAGAGTACTTATATGGCACTTCATAGGCCTTAAGCATACAGTGTTATTTATTTTTTACAAAAACCCTGTGAATAAGATATTATTATCTCTGTTTTACAGATTTTTGAACCAGGTAATTTTTAAAGGTCACACAGTCTATAAATAGTGAAGCTTAAATCTAAACTATGGTCTTTGTTAACACTATATACTCTCTCTAAATCCTTAGTTGTATTAACCTAAATTTTTATTTAAATGTTATGAATAACTTATAGCATAGATTCTCATTATAAATCAGATAATGAAGAGTACATTAATAAACATCACTAATCTGTACTATAATATTTATTTGTTTGGCAGTTTCAGTCTTTCTATGTGATTAGTCCCTGTCAACTTAATGTTTCCACAAACATGTCCTTTCTCAATATTGTCAACTTTTGGAAGTGATAAATGGTAGGTGAGAAAGATGGAAGGTAATGACTTGAAGTTGATACATAAACTAAGTTACATTTGGTATCTCAATAAATCAAGAAATTAAATTGAGGCAATTTTATTTTACTTCTAGTGAACAATTTTATTTGAAAAAAGTGGGAAAACTTGCTCTTTGCCAAAATGTTATAAATCTGAATCATAACTAATCTGCAGATGATGTAAACAAATGTTTACAGAAAAGTGTTCTTGTATCACCAGTCTGGTTTCATCACTTCCAATATTATGTATTTCTGAAAGTTTTTCTTGATAAGTTATGACCACAAATGACCCAGGTCTTCTCATTCCTCTGTCCTGCAGGTTTTCATAATCATTTTTTATTCTCACTGACCAACTATAAAGTAAAACTCAATTATGAAATTGTATAGGTATCTACAATATGTTTCTAGGGAGCCAGAAGATAAATTAGAAAGAAATTCAGATCACCATTATCTTCAGAGGAGAACCGACTTGCCCAAAGTCACACAGTAAGTTAGTGGCAGACTTATTTAATGTCACCTTTCTTAACACTATATCATTGTTCTTGCTGTCACTAGAGCAAGAATAGCTTCACTTGTCTGTGAACTAGACAGTATGCTTTACTGAACATTTAATGGAAGAGAGCATTAAACTAACATTCTTTCTTCTTTCGTAACAAGGTATGTGAAATAGAGCTTTCTCTGCTGAACCCTTCCTGATTGAACAGAAATGAATACAAATTGCCTTGCCCTACTTCTAATTCCAGAGGGCAACTTATATTTCCACAGTGTGAGAAGTCATGGGAAGCTCAACTAAGGCGGTGAATAATTGTAGTACCTGACACTATGTTAACTTCTCTGAGTACAACTTCTTAAAAGAATTTATAATATTTTGGGAGCAAAACTTTTGTCACTATGTCCTTTTTACTATTTACAAACTTTTTTTTTTTTTGCTTCCAACTGGTTTAGTCTTTTTATTCTTTTGGTAATTTCTTCTGGTTAACTACTTCCTTTTTTAGGTGATGAAAAATGTCTAAGGAATCCACTTCAAATGTTGGCTCTGCTGTGAACATGGTCTTTCCCTTTACTTCAACTCAGAATTAAGATCCTTGCTTTTTATATTCCATTCCCAGTAGTTTTCACTGTAGAAGTTATCTGAAGACAGTCTTAGGCTTTGTAGTAGTGGCCCACAATCAGGCTCTAGTTTTTTCAGGAACGCTATACAGGATGGATTTAAATATATATTAAACTAAGAGGCATTCTCTCAAATAAGTTTAAAAGCATTTTATTTTGAGACAACCTACATGACACGTTGTTTCTTAAAAACAACGCCTCTGCTCCAAATAAATCAAGGTCAAAATAAATGAAGAGCTCAAAATAACATCAGTCCCATTTGTTGGAGTCCTGGTATGTGGATGAAAAGCAGCAGCCAGTTATGACGACCGGTGATAGATACAAATTGCCAAATTTGTTAATATTTTTCCATTTCTAAACCATCCTTAAAGAAAATCATATCTGGGGTCACACCATCCTCACCGTAGCCCAGCAGAGCAACTATACCCTTTGGATTCATGTTTTCACCAATAAAAAACAGATAGCTTTTGAAATTAGCAAGTATGTGCTTGATTTGTTCTGCAGCCCCTGTCATAAAACGCTTTACTCTTTTTGGTCTCTATTCTTCAAGTTTTCCTTTGATTGATTTCATGTAATCTTTGGTGTACTTCTTGTAGGCTTCTTTTGTTAAGCTGGTTTCCTGCAAATAATGGTTCATGACAATATCAACACCAGTGATTACTGGGCTTTCGGTTCCTTCGCCTCAGGGCCTTCAGCGGAGGCATTTCCACAAATAAGCGAGTCATCAATGTTACCCTCTGTCCTATTGACCATCTTTCCTTCTACCTCCAAACACAGCCCATCTAGGACCTTCCGGATCTCGTAGATATCAGAGAACATCTCATCGAGGCTAATGAGCCCCGGTAGATGATCATGATGTCATCTGGAAGACAATGGCGCTGGCTGAGGAGGATCCCAGAGCTCTAGCAAGCTTGGTGCAGCCTGAACAGCACTCTCGGGGAGGCAGGAGTGGGTGGAAAAGCCAAACATATGTTTATTATCTGATTTTTTAGAGGCAAATCTTTACATTAAGGGAGACTGAGGAATATTGCACTATTGTCTCTGGTGAAATAGCCTGACTCAGGCTGGCCGTGGGTGAGGATCCCACCATTTTTTGCAATATAGACATATAAGTACCAGCAGTCACCAGTCCAAGACTCTTAATTTTACAAATGGAGAAAGCAATTGCTCAGAGAGGATAATGATTTGTGCAAGTGACCTCAGTTATGAGCAGAACCAGGCATATCATATTTTAACACCCAGAAGGTGCTCTTTTTACCACAGCACATGTTTCTTAATAGTTATGTTGGCGTTCTATATATAACACATGCAATAAAATGCATATTAAATGCAAATAACTTTATATTTCTATTGACTCTGCTGATTCATTTAGCAAATGTTCATTGTTTATCAACACCTCAGTTCATTTGGAACATAACCTTTGGAGTTGAAACTCCTGGGTTTGGATCTGTCTTCCACAATATTGTAATATGTATAAAAGGCTTAAAAAACATAACCAGAGACAAAAACTTCTACTGGGAACTACACAAATCAGATAATATTATTTCTATGTGCAGTGTACAAAAAGATATATAGATGTAATAACATTTACCTTTTATTTAAAAAAATAAAAATGTATTTGTTTAATTGAATGCAAAGTACTATTTATGGTAAGATACATCATTATTTTATATAATGAGGAAAAAAGAGTAATACCAACAGAGCTATGCCACAATGATAAGATGCAATCAATGACAGATACAATGATATTTCAAAGATAATAAAATACAAAGAAATGTGTTTCAGAATTCATAAAATGTTATATATATATATGTATATATATATATATATATAATATGTAAAGTCAGATAAATAAAGGGATAGAGTATCACATACCATGGCACAGTGTTTGCTGGTTTTATAGGTATAACCTCATTCAATACTCACAACTGTCCTTTGAATTAGGTGCTATTTTTATTTCATTTTATAGATGAGCTGGACCATAAAATGCCTTTTCAAGATCACATTATTTCAATAAAAATTATGGGTACACATTATTAATCATTTGTATGGTGATCACAATTTTGCTAGATGACTTCTGGTAAATCAAGTACTGTCCTCAGGTGCTTTATATTTAGTTGAGGTATTAAGTCATGCACACCTGAAATAAGCAACAATCTCATGTCTTAACATAGTCTAGCCCAAGATCGTCTAAGTCCATGACTGTATATTGACTTTTTGCTTAATGCATTTTCTTAAATTTTGTTTTTTACAGATTGTGTTTTCTTATTTTTAGAGAGAAAGGGAGGGAGGGAGAAGAACATTGATCTGTTGGCTCTCATATGCCCCCAGTCCAGGCGTGTGTCTTGACTAGGAAGTGAACTGGCAACATTTCAGTTTGCAGGAGGGGTGCTCAATCCACTGAGCCACAGTAACCAATGCACTTCATGCTATTTTTGTAACTAAAAGAGATGTGCTTATAATTTTTATAAACCAGGGTAAACAAATAAAAATACTAAAACCAAAGATTTGCTTCAAAGGACTGTAAATCCAACTGAGCCCAACTTTCATGACTTTATAAAAATAAAGTAGAAAAAAAACCAAAACTGAGAATGGATTTTCATACTTTTTAGCACATTATTTTTTCCCTTTTACTTCTACCTTCCAAAAACACAATAAAGTCAGTTAAAACTTGAAGAATGGGAAATCTTCATCTATACACAAGAGATATTCAAATCTTTTCATTTGGATGATTAGGGAATAGGATGGTTTCTGATGTGTTTTATTTTTGTTTTATTTTTTTCTATTTTTAGCAAGTTCAAATTAATTGGTTTTGTGCATTGCCTACTATTCCTGTGGTATTTGTCAAAAGGAAAGAAAGGAAGGAAGGAAGGAAGGAAGGAAAAAAGAAAGAAAGAAAAGAATGAAAGAAAGGAAGAAAGAAAAAGAAGGAAAAGGAAACAAAGACATCAAACTAGTATGCATGCCAGGACATCATAGAGAATTCAAACAGAATTGGGAGCTTTGCACTAGGGAACATATTTACTGAAACAGAGAGTATCCTTTGTGTGAATAACCTTCCCTAAAATATCTTGGCATAAATGTTCCTAAACTCACTCAGAATACCATGCTCTCTATGACATCTCCATGCTTGTCAAGTTTCTCAAACTATACTGCAAGCTAACCTCATGGTATGACTATTTTATACTTGCTTGTGACATGCATTCAGAAATTTAAAACTAAATCAATATTTTAAAATTCAATAATAATTTAAAATTATTATTTGCTAATGTCATTATATGTTTAAATAGTTTTAAAACCAGAACAACTCTAATTATCCATTAATTTTATATAAATATACCCTGTAATATCCAAAGGCATTCATCTTAGTTTAGTGATACGAATTATTCTGATTTCCATTTGCCTTAACACCTAGGGAGATTACAGACATGGATTGTAGTAAGCTGAAAATTAATTGAGACCCTCAATTACTTTTTCCCCAAATGCGCCAGACATTCTCCAGGTAATTTTATTGTGCTGTAAGGTTTAACAACCACTGACTTATACAACTAAAGGATGATATCATGAAGGGTACTAACTAATATAAATATACTTCGTGGAATCTAAGACAGTACTATGACTAGGTCTCAGGAAAGATTGAAACCAGAATACAAGAAAAGATCTTGAGAGAACCTACAGTCTTTCCTCTGTCCTCTGCTTCTTTCCACATGTAACTGCTATCTATTTTCCTAAGGTTTTTTTTGCTACTTAGTCTGCATCATTGAAATAGAACTACCAATACCTCTGAAGTTGACAGTTTAGTCAAGATTACTCTGAAATTTCTCAGCTCCAATTATAAATTGGTGGGAGAGTAAGTTTGGCCATTATCGAGTCATCTAGATACTCTTAACCCTCTCATGATCTGTGCCTGTCATGTTTTGTGAGCAGGTTGCTCTCTCATGATTATGGGCAGAAGAAAATAGAGGTGGGAGAAAGGAATACGGGCAGAAAACCCCAAAATGTTGGCAAATGTTGAAAAAAAAAGCTTGTTAATTTAATTTTAATGATCTAGTGTCTAAACTATGTATATAGTGGTAGATCAGGACCTGGTTTGACAAAGACACATGATTGTGTGAGTAGATTGTAAGGATTCCTTCCTATGATTTTGAAGGGCCTGTGTAAATGAAGGACCATAATAATGCAATATTTATTTATTAATTTCTCATAAATATGTTTCTTGTACAGGAAGAAAAAAATATTCATATGTTTAGGACTCTAGCTTCCTGGTACAGCTTCTGTAGAATGAGCTCATATGAATATATTTTTTCTTCCTGTACAAGAAACATATTTATGAGAAATTAATAAATAAATATTGCATTATTATGGTTAGCTCAAAATGTTCTGTAGTGGAAATTGCAAAGTGAGGAGTGGGGTTAAGGAGAAGGGGCATATTGATTTCTCCTTTACTTTCAAATTAAGTAGAAAATTAAAAATGAAGTGAAACCAATATGATGACTATAACTACTTCTTTTATTGTGGGGGCAATTTCAAATCTGGCTGGTAGAGGTTAGTTTTGTTGGTATAGCAATACAGAAGTGGAATAAAAATGGAAGTGCAAAATCAAAACCAAGTACTATGAAATTAAAATCTAGAACAACAAACACATGATTTTAGAATCATGATTTCTTAAAGCAGAAGCCAAGATTAGACAGTACCATAGCAATGAATGAGCAGAATAAACTAGAAAAAAGGCACAAAAGGCAGTGTGGAAATTTCTCAGAAATGACCAATAAGATTAGAAAGAGCTGTCAAAGAGAGAAAATAGTCCAGAAAAATAAAGACTGAAGGTTAGGAGAAACTGAGAGGCAGCACAATCTTTTTCTAGAGTTCAGATCCAGTCTTCTCTTAAGCCTGATTATTCAGTTACATTACTAAAATAAACTTTATGAAAAGAATCTATTTTATTTGCAAATCCATTATCAGTTACTTTTTGAGTTTCTACTATTTGATAAGCACTGTACTGGCACTTTGGAGTTACAATTTATGCCACTATAATTTTGATAACATAAGTTGCCATATTTGGTCTTCCAAAATGACAAAGAGAAACATGAGACCCAGAAAAGTAGAAGAGCTAAAATTATCAATTAAGCTCTATATCTCGTAGCAAAAATTATCAAGTGCCATAATTTCATTAACATGTTGTCTTAGTATGAATGCATGAAAGCTTTTTAAAGGACAAAGAACATGACATTATTAAATGGCTTTCCATCATTTTAGAATGATAGGGTTTTTCCTTTTGCTTGGGTGCAAAGAAGACACATTTAAGATTTATTTATTTAAAGTTTTATTTTACAAATGATTGGCACATAGCATTTTATTAGTTATATTAGTTTCAGATGTACAATATAGTAATTTGCCATTTTTATATCTTGCACTAATCCTACTAATTATTTCTCACTGGACACTGTTATTGACTATATTTCCCCTCACATTTTCATCCATCCTCTCATTTCCTCCTCTCTGGTAACTGTCCCTTTGGTCTTTGTTACTACTAGTCCATATTTATTTTGTTTTGGTTACTTTAGATACCACATGTAAATAAAATCACTGATATTTGTCTTTCTCTTTCTGATTTATTTCACTTAGCATAATACTGTCTAGGTCCACCTATGCTGTTGCAAATGGTAAGATTTCAGTCTTTTTTATTGATGTGTAGTATTCCATTCTGCATTTGTGTGTGTGTGTGTGTATATATATACATACATACACATATGTATGTATATATGTTTATGTATATTGATAAATATATCTTGTTTATACATGTATCATCAATAGACACTTAGGTCACTTCCATATCTTGGCTATTGACTACTGTACATAAACATAGTTGTGCATATATCTTTTCATTTAGTGTCTTGCTTTTCTTCAGATAAATACCCAGAAGCAGAATTACTGGGTTGTATGGTATATCTATTTTTACATTTTTGAGGAATATCCATATTGTTTTCCACAGTGGCTGCACCATTTTTCATTTCCACCAGTAGTGTACAAGGGTTCCCTTTTCTCCACATCCTCGCTAAACAGGTTATTTTTTGACTTTTTTATTAATAGCATTCTGGTGTAAAGTGCTAACTCATTGATGTTTTGATTTGCATTCTCCTGATAATTACTGATTTATTTTTAACTTGCTAAAAACAATATTCAGAACATTTTGATTTAATCTTAAGAGCAGGCTGATCAGCTTGAAAAGTTGAAAGTGTACACATAATAATGTTAAGTTGATATTTTACTCAGTATTTGTAGAATTTTCACTATATTCTTTATTATTTATAAATCTCATTAATACTTTTTAAAAAACTAGGATGTTAAAAGCAGGCAAGACAAGGACTTGTGTAGAAGATGGAAGTATAGGTAGACACATTGCCTCTTCCTTCACAACTAAGAAGGAATACATCTTCCTCAAAATAATAAAAACCATAAGTTTCAGAAAATTGAACTGAAGGGAAGACCAGCAAAAATATAAAGAAAAAATACTCATTGAGACAGGTAGGAGGAGCAGAGCTGGGGCGAAGAGAATGCAGTGTGGTGCACATGTAGTAGCAGTGGCTGCACCAGTGATGGCAGCATAGGTGCCACTGGCGGTGGTACCAGTGGCAGTGACACCAGCAGCAATGGCAGCGCAGTGGCTGGGGCCAGTCTGTGGAAAATGCAGTCACACATTAAAAAAGTCAGGATGGAAACCCGAGAAACTATCCCAGCCTCAGACCAGATGGGCAGCTCACAGTTCCAGCACTGGGAGAAAATTAAGTCTTATTGCTTCTGACTATGAAAACCAGTGGGGGGTTGGGATGGCGGAAGAAACTGCCAGTCCCTCAGCACAGTCCATTTGTTTAGTGCAAGAGGGGCAAGTGCTGAGCAGGCAGCATTGGTCCCTCTCAGACCCCTCCTCCACATACAGTGCCACAATGTGGGAAAGAGGTTGCCCTCTGCATTGATGAATACCTAAGGCTCTGCCCCTTATAATGTAACAAGTGCAACAGCTCTACCCAAGACACAGAGGCAAACACAGAAGGCTGTGTTTGTTCATAGACCTCCAAGTTCTTTATAGATATTATGTATATTACATATTATATTTATATATATTATGTGTAATATATATTTAAAGTAAATCCTATTATCTTAAAAATATGTTAAAAATTAGGCTGGACAAGAAAATAAAGAATTTCCCACTTACGTAAGCCTAGCACCCAGTAACCAGCAAGAATAGGATGCTCCTGGGGATGGGGCAAGTGTGTAGAAAGAAGCCTCACCGGAAGCACAGGCCTGCAGTGTCCCCTGAGAACTAAAGAAAGGTGCAGCACTGATGTGGAGGAAGGCTTTCTGGCACCCCAAGAGCCACACTAAGCACACGGTATCCACAGACAACCAAGAAGGTCTTCTGTGTATACTTAGAATGTAGAATATCACAGAGAATATTGCATCTGTTGTAACAATGGAAAAAAGAAAGATAATCTCAATTTAATAAAGTGAACAATTTGTTTCTGAATTATTTTTAAGTTAAAATTACAGCAAATAATGTTTTAAGAAAAGTAGCTTATAAATGAAAGCATAATATTAAAGCCTTAGCAATATCAAGCTTGTGACAAAATTTTAAATGCTCTATTTAAAAAACAATTAAAGTCTCTCTATCTTAAAACAATGATGCCACTTAATAAATTGACAACATTTCTTGAATGACTGAATCTCTGCTTTCCATTAGAACAAAAATAGTCTTTTCAGCTTTTTGTGCCTATCACCACACCGTGCTACTGGATGTTGACACTTCTTTGTCTTCCATAGGTGGTGCCAGAATTCCTCCTTTATCAGTCAGGCTGCCGACAGTCTTCTCTCCTGTCCCCACATTCTCTAATTTAATTCATAGTTCAAAGCCTACTGAGTGAGAGCCAAGCCATAAGGAACTATACAGAAAGGCCACCATTCCCCATAGTCATAGTTTTACTAGCAATGACCCGTCGCAGCTATTATTAAGAGGAGCCTGTTTAAGTTACTATTGTTACCACTCATTAATAGGCATCCAATATCAAAGCATATTCAGTGTGAGAAATAAAGATATCTCTTACTGGCTTCTATTTCTGATCTTTGAGAGAAGAAGTTCAATTAGTGCAGAAAATAGAATAGGTAACATAAGGAAAATGAGAAAAAATATTGCTGTGGACTAGTACACATCAATTTTAAAAAATGTTAAATTCACTTAATAAATATTTAATCAATATTGTACTTTTTATTCAAAAACTGCTATAATATTTGTAGACTTTGGTTCAAGAAATGCTTAATAAATTAACTATTACATTTATGAAAATGTCTTACATATTTAGCCAGTTGCACATTATATAAAGGAAGAAACCACTTGACATTTGAGGTAGAAAATCTTAGTAGAGAACATTCCTAACCTTAGTTATTACCCCTCTTCATTGAAAAACAAGTTGGCTTGTTTCTGGGCTGAACATTCTAATTAACATGGGTTTTAATAAGATTCTTGAATTTCTTAGATTTGCTTGGAGTGGGAGGTGTTTGTTGATTGTTTTGTTGTTGATTTGTTGGCTAGGTTTCATAAAAAACCTTGTTTCCATGTGAAAGATAGCAATTGTATTTTCCTTCTTAAAAGAGAATTGCTTATACTTCTCACTTGTTTTAAATTATGAGGGGAAATTTTGTATAAATTCAAAAACAGTAAGTCACCCTGAGCCTTCGTTATGTGTATTTTGTGGGTTTTATGAAGAATGAGGCAGGGGGATGTAACATACAGTGGGAGAATACCCCACGACTAAGGAGACTGACTAGTCTGTACACCTATTTCAACAAACACTGGTATCTTATTTTATTTTCTTGCAGAGAAAATGAGGCCCATTTTAATCAAGCAGAAAGCAGTATTGACATTTGCTTCAAATTACTTTCCTTATATGCCACTTCCCTAACGCAACTTTGCATTGTTGATTTAAGAAACATCAAAAGCTGTAGAGGATTGTCATCAAAATGATGACAATTGCTGGGAAGCAAAATTTCAATGGATTGAGAAAATGCTCTGGAGAATGGCAGTTTTGCAGCTTAGTTTATCTGTTAAACTAAAAGGAGGAGATATAAAGTGGGTTACATAAAATCACTTGGTGTTAGATTAAGGGGATGAGAGAGCAAAATGGGGAAGTCTTTGGAATTGGATAAAAAAGCGCAATAGAGAAACATCTTTTACATTGATGGGTACAAGGTATTTAATAATTAACATTTATTTTTTTCATATAGATTGTAAGTGGAAAACAAAATAACAATGAAGGTACTTAGTCTCCTCCTCTGGTGTGGCAGTTGTGCTTTAAGGGATCTGGCAAAGAAGATTACTCTGACATTTCAAAGATATGTTATTTTGAATGCAAAAAGACAATAGGTTAAAGTTTAACTTTTGTCAAGAACGCTACAGGCCCACTTTTAGCTAGAAGTTTTTATGTTTAGACCATCCTATGTGGTTACTTTTGGTTTCTGAGTTTGTAAATCTCGCCATGCAGGTCTGCCCTGAGCTTGTCAGGTTTACAGAGTGGCTCCGCTTTCATCCACAGTAAGATAACGAGTCTTGTATCAGGATATGAAAGCCGTTTATTGGGAGTTCATTGATGAGCTTTTCATTTCCCACAATGCACCTTATGACCGTAGACAGGATTTTTGATAGGTAAAGTGAGATTGGAGGATCAACGCCACATGAATAGGGAAACTACTAGCTCTGTTCTCTACTATCCGATCCATGGTAAATCCTGAATTTTTATTTTTTATTAAGGATTGAGTGAATAATTAAAGAAGAATTCCAAAGGTACTTAATATCACCTCTCAGGATTTCCCTATGCTACTGTGAATTATACACTTGGCAGATGATCCTGCCTCTCCAACCTCTCAAGCAGCCCAGAAGTCCAAGCCACCTACCCTGTGTGAAGGTCCTCTAAAACCCTGATGAAAGGAACTCGTGAATGTGGAGAAAATGCTTAATCTTTGGCAGCAGACTTGCATGTTGATGCAATAAGCATCTCTCCTTCTCTCCTGTACATCTAGTAATGTTTAATTATAATTTCAAGGGAATGTGTCATGCACTTATTTTAATTTTAAACAAAAGCGTCATACACAGGTGACAAAAACACTGAGGTTCTGATAAATTTAAACTGTTAATATGTGGAGAATTACAAATGTTATACAGAAGTTTGAAGCTTGGGCCCTAATTTTTGTTCACTCTGCAAGTCTAACCAGATGGCACTTCTCAAATTACCGATGTGTGAAATGAGATTTTGCTACTATAGTCCTTTTCATTTGTGAAAATGTTCATCTTGTTTTAGGTTGCAGTGAGTGCCATATAGTGTGTAATGTGTAATTAAAATAAGATAATGGCAACGAATTGTCCAACATATTTTTAGATTATGTATTCATGACTTATTCTTTTCACTTATTTCTCTTGAAAGAGTGACATGTTCTAGATACAGCATTTTCTGCTCCTTCATTAAAAATTAGCAATGATGAAATATCACAGTATGAATGATACCATGTTAAAAATTACTAGATTAATTAATAGATAATAGAATTATGGAGGAGATTTTAAAAACAAATTTGCTTTATAATGTAATTAGAAAACATATGCTTACACACCAGTAAAGAATTATTTTGGCAATATAGTAGTGATAGCAAAAAAATATTTGTATCTTTATAAATCCCATGCTTCAAAAAGACCAACTAGCCCTGGCTGCTGTGGCTCAGTAGATTGAACACTGACCTGTGAACCAAAGTCATATCCTGACCCCTGTGTGTGCAGATGTGGAGACTGAGGAGAGAGACCATACCTGTAACATTGCTTCACAGGAAGCACCATGACAGCTGTGCTCTTTGGTCAGTGGGGTGGGGAAGAATCTTTCTTCATCTTAGTCCTCAACAAGGAATTTCTACCTTCCACCAAAGTGAGTAACAACTAAATGTCTCCAAGAATATAATGTTGATTACCATAGCAAATACAAATTAAAAAAAAAAAAAGCAAGTAGAAAACCAAATCTGTTTGTTGTAGGAAAAGAAAGGGAGAGGTAAAAATGTTTTTTTCTAGCACATGGTTAAGGTAGAAAGTAAGCATTGCACAAAAATCTTCAGAATTATCTACTAGTCATATAAATTTTTAAATACTGATTATATATAGATGACTAATTAAATGATGTATATTGATGTTATCTCCTTCTACTAGACATGGAAAATGACAGTTAGAAAAAAGAAAAAAGAAAAGGGAAGTCAGCTATTAATGCAGAAAGATGATGGGAATGGGGGATGGGAAGTGACAGTGAATGAAGGTTTTTTCGTCAAGTTTTAGAAAGAAGATGGAAAAGTGATAACAGACCATAGAGTTGAAGAAGTTAAATCTATGTGCCTACAAAGGCAAATATCTTCAAGAAGTGAGCTCACAAGCTCTGCAGATCCTCTGAGGATCTCTATTTTATTATTAAATTATTTAGAAGCATTATATAGGATAATTTTGCAAACTATTTTAACCTTCCTTCTTATATAATTCTACTTTCTTGCCTTATCTGTTTCATTGACTTTGGGTTTGTAACAGTAACATGTTTTGACTGACTGGTGTGTTTTGACATTTGGATGGAAGTTTAATGTGATTCATAGTTTACCTAGTGGTCTCTTGTTCACAAATTCTGTGCTAAATAAAGGGGTACCTGGAGATGTGATACTCTTTGTGTCTGGACCCTGGAATAAGGAGCAGGGACAAAAACTGAGCCTACCTGCTGCCCAGCAGAAATGAACCAAGCAGGAAGCTGGGAGAGGGCTCCAAGGACTGTGCTTATTTAGGCCTCAGGACCCTCCTGAACTCATGCAGGAGAGGACTGCTACACCTCCTCAGTGCTGCAAGAGGAGTGTTTTACTCTGTAAGGCAAAAGAAACAAATAGTCTCCATGTCCCCAAGCACAGAGGAAGGAAGTGGGGAGACAGGAGCTAAAATACTTTGTGCTTTAGGAAATGAGAACCCTCAGCAGCCTCCCTCAGCACATTCAAGGAAGACTGCCTTCCAGGCAAATGGCACTCCCCAGCTCAGCAAGCCCAGAAGAGAGAGAGGTGTTGCCCTAGAGAAACTGAGTGATGTAGAGAAAAGAACTTCACATTAAAACGTGTATTTCATTCATTGTGTGACCCAGAAGTAATATTTTCTTAACATCTCTGATCAATGACAACACACACAGGATTTCCATAAGGGCACCCTGGCAGTGGCCTGTACACTGTGTTTGCCTGCCTTACAGTGCCAACACACTCTTGCTCTAAATAGGTGCTAATAAATATTTTCTGAGCCTATTAATGAATCCAGCCACATACTTTTCAAATCTCAGTTATCAAAAATTATAAAGCACTGAAAGAAACTTTTGTAGGTCAACTAGTATGTTCCCTGGCACAATAACTTCTAAACAGAGTTTTCTATCACATTTCTGTATAATGTCAAGATAGAAGTGAACAAACTCTCAGGGAACTTTAGAGCTCTTATATTTTTGCTTCAGTGAAGCTAAACCAAATTATTTAATAGCTTAAAGTCAAACTCCTATCTTCTCAGAATTTCAGCATCAGCATTCATGAAAGGTTTTAGTGGAGTTTTAGACTACCAACTAAAAAAGACACTGGTAGTCTACTGTGTATCCATGGAAAAAGGATATGAGGAGACTTTTTTGATAAGAGTATGCTATCTTTGGGATAGGTTATAATGACACTGGTGAAAGGAAATGCAGGACAGAAAAGGGCCTGAAGCAAGTCCGTCCTCATTAATTTTATCTCAACTCCATTGCTCTCATTTGTCATTGGCACTGTGTTTTTCAACCCTCTGGCTCTGTGAGAACATGTCTAGTTGCTTCTGAAGTTCATTGAGAGTCTGGCCTTTATGGAGGATTATTGATCACTCACTTCCTATTTAACTATTCAATAAGGTTTTATGCAAAAGTTATTGAATTAATTTCTTGGTTATAGTTAATGTTCTAATTTTTAGAATAAATCCTTGTGCTTCTTCTCAATGATCTCTTTAGCAAAGCAGCCATCCTTTTAAAGTTTCTCAGTTTTATATACTGCCTTATTGATTTCTATACTGCCTCATAGGAATCAGTGAGTGTAAAATATATAATAATTTGTAGCTGTTTGAATTTTACATCATTACTATTGCTAGCTTGCAATTTCATGCACTTATTGTTAACACTTTAAAAAACAAGTGTTTTGTTCTATATCTGACTAATGCTTAAATCACGCAGAATCATAATAAATGTTATTCCTTCTTTTTGACAGTTTCTTTTCCTTTCTTTTCTTTTCTTTTGAAAACAAATATAGAGTCATGAGGATTCAAGGTTACATAACTACAGTTTTGAGAATCCTCATTTCCACAATCATATTAGCTTTTCAAGTAATGCCAGGTGAAGGGTTTATTCCAGTCCTGTTTTTCCTCTTTGAAAAATCTCTGTCAAGAATATTTATGTTTCCTTTTATTCCTCAGGACCTGAGATAGAAAGTGTATACTCTGTATTATTCAACTGCATCCATTTTTGACTTAAATACCCTCTCATTAAACAATTTTAACTATACTGCTAAAATATTTATTTGCTCTCTTTTGTCAAAATCTATTTCTTTTATAAACAAGGTACATTAAATTTCACCTGTGTTTTGTAATTAGAGTTACAAACATTCAGGTGTGCCTTGGACACATTCCTTTATGCCTGTTTTCCTGACATCTCTTCCAGTTTGCATTTGTGCTTGATTTTCCATATTTTAACAAAGTATAACAAACAATTGCATTAATTTATACTAGGATGGCTCTGGCAGACTCCATACTGACTTTCAGTTTTGTCCTGTTCTTGTCTAGTACTTTTTTATAAATTAACCTCTAATACAATACCCTGTTAGCTTCACGTGTACGTCATAGTGATTTGTTATTTCTATGTAGTATGAAATAGGCCTCATAAGTCTAGTTACTGACTGTAACCACACAAAGTTATTATAATATTATTAACTATTCCTTGTGCTGCACATTATATCCCCATAACTTATTTATTTTGTAACTGGACGTTTGTACCACTTAATCTAGTATTCTTGAGATGTATGTGCCAGGAACAACATTCTAAATTTAAAACTTAGTTAAATCTGAAAAGCAACCAATGATAACCAGTCTCTCCTTTCTAAGACCTTCTCAGACTCAATGTTACAATATATACGATGATATCTATAATACACACACACACACACACACACACACACACAGAGGAGGGAAGAGAGAGACAGAGTCAGCTTACTCATATTAATTTACTGATACTGGTGACAGACTAAATTTAAAATGTTAAACAAAACACTTATATATACATTAAAATATTAGAATAAAATTTAGATGCAGACTTTTTTATGACTCTGAAGTGAGGAATTAATCTCTAACCTTTACATCCGAGCCAGCAAATAAAATAAATAAAATAAAAAAGATTGACAGAGTGGACAGCACAAATATTTAAAACCTCTTTAGAGAAAAGAAACATTAATAATATTAAAACAGATTACAACCTAGGATAATATTGAATCTCGTGACAATTTCCTTTTGAAAAAAGAGTTGCTGTTTTTAAAACAAGCAATTTTTACCAAAAAGGATAAAAATTCTTAAGAAATGAGCAAAGAGAATAAAAATAGACATTTACCAAAAATATAAATGTCTCCCATCAAATTAACATCATTTAGTAAAACGAATGCAAAATAAAAATATAATTAAGATTTGGTTTGAGTTTGTCAATATTATAAATTTTAAGAACATCATTAATACTCAAAATTGGCAAGCTTTTTGAGGAAATAAAGTGTTTTGGTAAAACTTCAAATCATTAAAAGGTTTTGGAAAATAATTAGGTAATAAGTAGCAAAATTTAAATTGTGTCAACTCTTTGATTCAACAATTCTTTTAAAATCGATCTCAGAAAAAAAAAAAGCAGTTTACACACAAGAGAAATATTTTCAATTATTATTTTTTAATATCAAACTTTAAAAGTTTGTTTTGTGGTCAATTACTCATGAATGGTTCATAAGAGCAGTATTCTCTGAATTATTAATGTTGAAAATATTTTTTGTGTTCTCTTTGTACCTACAAGTCAGTTTTGTGGGACATAAAACTTTTAGCTCATTTTCTTCCTGTTTCTTTTAATATTCCCAAAATTTCCTTCAATATCTGGGCATCATTGTTACTAAGATGTATAAGAATAATATAATTTTCTTCCTCTGTTCTTTGCTTAGACAGTTTTTATTTTGTTATTATTTTAGAAATTCACTATAGTACCCTCAGAACTATACTTGGCTCTTTTCTCAGTATTTACTTTGAAATCTTTTCCTTGTTTGTTTAGAAAAATTTTCCAGAATTATAGTTCGCATCACTTTTCCCTGCCCCTTTATTCTTCCATTCGTCACCAAAATTCTTATTACACATCTATTTAACTTTATTTATCTTTAATATTTATTTTTTTCAGTAGAATTCTTTTTTATTTTTTCCTTCATATTATTTTGATTTTAAAAATCCTCTTTCTTAGGTTCTATTTTTGTTTATTTGAGTTTAAAATTTAACAGGAAAATATAGTGTTTATGGGTGACTATAAAGGATAAAATTATTTAAAAGGATTAAGAAGTGATTAACATAAAATTCAAAATATTAATTACTTTGTATTTTGAGAAAAGTTGGAAGTTGGAAGTTGATAAATGAAGGGGGTCTGGTGTGGCTCATAATATTTTATTTCTTAACACAAGTAGTTATAAGGATGTCACCTTGTAATATTTTATTAAACAAATTATTAAAAATGTTCTACCTTTTAGTTAAAATGTTTTATTCTTCTGTTTGGTCATTTGACATATTATGTTAATAAAACATTTTAGTAAAATATAGATATTAATAAGGCAGCATGCAT
The DNA here is from genome assembly GCF_987537825.1 of Furipterus horrens. Lineage (NCBI taxonomy): Eukaryota > Metazoa > Chordata > Mammalia > Chiroptera > Furipteridae > Furipterus > Furipterus horrens. The sequence continues at coordinate 137,004,722 of NW_028327171.1, forward strand.
TAAGGTTTTTGAAGTTTTCAGAATAAATTGTAGTATCTACATTTAAAAATTAAAATAAAAGTAAAGCTAAAAATAAAAATGAATTACTTAAAGGAAAAGTATGACAATGAATAAAGAATAGATTAATCACACAGGGTTAGGCAAAAGTAGATTTACAGTTGTGAGTTTGTGAAACAGTTTGTCCTGTATTAGTTTATTAATTATTGTATTATTTATTTGTACTACAACTGTAAACCTACTTTTTTTCCACCATGCATAATACATAAACATATGAACACATACAATAGACTTATATGTTTGAACCTAAATATTAGAAATCTGAGTTTTATATAAGAAAATCAACAGAAATTATCTCTGAGTGATGGATGACTTTCAATTTGTTCTTCATAATTTTTCATATAATCATGCATAATAGTTAAAGTTAGAGGAAAATCTTATTAAAAAAAATACTGCAGGGAGCAGTATTAGCAGTAATAGCCTACCTATTAGCTACTGGGACAATGCTCAGGATAAAGTCGCAGTGTCGACTGAGGTGTCCTAGATTATTTGAGAAAATCCCGTTGTTTTAGTGATCTATTTCTAGGTAAAAAAAATTACCCTTAAAGTGATCAGTTTAACACAATAAATACTCATTTTTCTCACAGGGTCTGTGGACTCAGGTTTTCTCACAAGACTTTAATCAGGATATCAGTTGGGGAGTGATCATCTCAAAGCTCAATTTGGAGAGGATCCTCTGCCAAGTTCATTCACACAGCAGTTCACAGGCCAGGGTCTTGCTGGTTTTTAGACAGAGACAACTATTCCTTGTCATTTGGGCCTTTCATAGTGCAGCTCACAATATGGTGCCTGGCTTCCCACACAGAGCTGGCTTCCCACACGGAGACTGAAACAGGGAGTGAAAAAAAAAAAAAAAAAGGTCCAAGGTGGAATGTAATTATTTTTAAAGTATATTTTATTGACTACACTGCCACAGTAGTCCCAACTTCCTTTCTCATTGCTTTCCTCCTCCCAGTACCACCTCTCCCTCCAGCAATTCCACCCACCCTAGTTCACATCCATGGGTTGTGCACACAAGTTCCTTGACTTCCCTCTGTCCACCCTGCACCCACCAATCATGCTTCTCAATCCCTGCACCATTCCCCCACCTCTCCTTCTTCCCCCTCCCAGTTGATAATCCTCCAAATGATCCCCATACCCATGACTCTGCTCCTACTCTGGTTTGCTTAGTTGGATTTTGTTTGTATTTTTTAGATTCAACTGTTGATAGTTGTGAGTTTGTTGTCATTTTAGTGTTCAAAGTTTTGGTCTTCTTTTTCCTAAGTCCCTTTAACATTTCATATAATAATGCCTTGGTGATGATGAAGTCTTTCAACTCTACCTTGTCTGGGAAGCACTTCATCTGCCCTCCCATTCTAAATGTTAACTTTGTTGGATAGAGTAGTCTTGGTTGTAGGTCCTTGCTTTTCATCACTTTGAATACTTCTTTGCCACTCCCTTCTTACACGCAAAGTTCCTTTTGAGAAATCAGCTGACAATCTTATAAGCACCCTTTTGTAAGTAACTCTCTGCTTTTCTCTTGCTGCTTTTAAGATTCTCTCTTTATCTTTCACCTTTGGCATTTTAATTATGATGTGTCTTGGTGTGGTCCTCTTTGGGTCTAGCCTGATTAGGACTCTCTGTGCTTCCTAGAGTTGTATGTCTATTTCCTTTGCCAAATTTGGGAAGTTTTCCTTCATTATTTTTTTCACATAAGCTTTCAATTCCTTGCTCTTCCTCTTCTCCTTCTGGCACCCCTATGGTTTGGATGTTGGCATGTTTAAAGTTGTCCCAGAGGTTCCTAAGCTTCTCATTTTTTTGATTCTTGTTTCCTCATTCTGTACTGGTTGACTATTGTTTTCTTCCTTATGTTCCAAATCATTGATTTGAACCCCAGTCTCCTTCTCTTCATCATTGGTTTTCTGTGGATTTTTCTTAATTTTACTTAGCATAGCCTTCACTTCTTCCTTATGCCTTTGCTATATTTAAGCATATCTTTCAAGCCTGTGACCATCTTTATCACCAGTGTTTTGAACTCTTCATCTGTTAGGTTGGCTCTCTGCTCATCTCTTAGGTTGGTTATCTCCTCGTTGCTTAGTTCTCCCACTGGAACCTTTATCTCTTCCCCCTTTGGGGCCATACTTCTCTGTCTCCTCATCTTGACAGGCTACTGTGTTTGCTTGCCTCTGCATCTTAGGTAGAGCTGTCACACCTGTTATGTTGTAAGTGGTGGGGCCTTAGTTATTCATCAGTACAGGGTGACCCATTTCACCATGCTATGATGGGGAGGTGTCTGGGAGGGAACAATGTCACTTGTTGAGCACTTACACCTTTTCTAGGCACTTTTCCCACTTCCGTATGGGACTGGCGCCTCTCTAGCTGTTGCCCTGGCCATCGTTCTCAGATTGGGTGGGTCTGTGGATGTTCTAGGACCATGGGGGCCATTTAAACCAGCTGACTCTGCTGAGAGACCAGAGGTTTCTTCCTCTTCCCCAAGCCCCACTGGTTTGCACAGTCAGAAGCAATGAGGCTCTCTTTTCCCTGGCGCTGGGACTGTGAGCTGCATGGTCTGGTCTGGGGCTGGGAAAGCTCCCCAGGTGTCTCTCCTGACTTTTAAAAACATATGACTGTGCTTTCCACAGGACTATCACTGCTGCATCTGCTGCCACCACCACATTGTGTCCTCTCCACCCTTGCTCTGCCCCTCATACCTGTCTGGATGAGTATTTCTTCTTTATTTCTTTGTTTGTTGGACTTCCATACAGCTCGATTTTCTAGAACCTTTTGTTGTCTCTAGTTTTGATGTAGTCGTATTTCTTCTATTTGTGGAGGGAGATGTAGTGTGTCTGTCTAGGCCTCCATCTTGGGAGCAAGTGCAGAAACGTAACTTTTTATGCACCTAATCTAAGAAGAAGTATATTATTTCCTTTACTATATACCTTTTATTATAAGCCCATCACCATTTCCAAGGGGAAGGGATTACACAAGAGCATGACTACCAGGAAAAGGGGATCATTGGTAAAAAAACTGCCTATCACACATGTAGACAAATATCACATGGACAATATTTTAGATAAATCCATAACTACTGAGGTTAATCTTCAGTATCACATAGGGCATAATTCTAATTTAACAATGTGTTTTGGAAGAGGATGTAGTGTCACTAATAATTATGGAAATGAAGATTTTATTGAAAGTATAAAGTGAAGAAAAAATTAACAATACAGAATAACATCAAAATCTTTCTGTCATCTGATACATACAGAGAATGATGCATTTTGGTATTCTGTGAACTGAAACTCAAAGTTATTTTGTACCTTCTCACTTAAAAAAAATTCTAAATACTTGCTCTGGGATAAATTAATTATCAAGGAAGTTCCAATATAAAGTTTTAATCTAGCAAAGAAATAACATTACTATATCTCTTTAAAATTTCTATAGATCGACATGTAAAAACCCATGTATGTATGTACATGGAAAGTGGGAAAGGGGGTCAGTGTTGTTTACTAACTAGAAACAAAAAAATAATAGTAATATAAATTATGGTTATATTAATTTATAATAGTGCTTATTTTAGTTTCAACTGTATTAAGTAGCTTTCTTTCTTTCCACAAAGAGTAGCAGTAAATTTTACAGACAAAAGGTCTTGACTTTTTTTTAGGGCTTTCCATCATCTAGGCTGTCTCTATGAAGGACCATAGGAGTAGTAGAATCTTAATTTTGCCAAATACTCAGAATTCCTCAAAAAATGAAATACAAGGTCTGCCCAGAAAAATAGAGATATTTACAAAGAAGATACAAGACACACTGTATACAGGACGATGATGCCTTAGTCCCCTTCAAAGTAGGCACCTTGGGACCTCACACAGTTCACCCAATTGCTATCAGCTGCCCCATCATATTTTCCTGAATATCATTGATGGCCTGAAATCTCTTTACTTTCAAAGGTGACTTTAGTTTTGGGAAAAGCCAGAAGTCACAGGGCACCAAATCTGGGCTGCAGAGGGTCTGGGTCACCTGGGTGATTTGATGTTTCTCCAAAAAATCCTGCATGAGATGTGATGCACGAGTGGGTGTGTTGTCATGGTGAAGCTGCCAATCACCAGTTGCCCACAGCTTCAGCCTTTTGAACCATCCAAATAGTTTCTGTGGAACAATGTTCAAGCTTAATGGAGATTTGATGCAGATTCATTGCTCTACTTGCTCAGTCATTTTGAATGTGATGGCCACACAGTACACATGCTCACTCATGACATCTACTACCCCCACCGACTAATACCATGAAGTTGTCAATGTTCACACATGGGCATTCCAGCCCACTCTCCTTAAATTGATGTCGCACAAACCATTCTCGTTATATTAACAATGGCTGAACTTCCTCCAGATAGGCCTCGTATATTATTATACATTTGTCCAAACCAACAGAATGTAAATCAAGAGTAAACCCTAATGTAAAGTATGGACTTTGGGTAATTATAATGTGTCAATGTAGGTTTCTTAATTCTAACAAATGTACCACTCTAATAGGGAATGTCAATAATTGGGAAGGCTATGTATGTATGCATAGGAGATGTCTTTATTGTCCTTTTTAAAAATTAGTTAATTAATTTACATCTACCATTCTTTCAATTTTGCTGTGAAACAAACAACCAAAAATTGCTCATTGCCAAATTAATCCATGTTTATTCAGTTATAATCATTAAAACTAATTTAAAAAATTCAATTTAGAGTTAAAGGTGGAAAATACATTAAAAAAAAAAAAAGTTCCTAAATCCAGTAATTCAGAATCCAGGCAATACTTCAAGATGGAAATAATTTTTTGATTTAAGTAAACATTCAATTTCTGTATCTTTCTCTGGATTGAAAAAGGCCAAGAATTTGAAGTAATTAATTCTGCTTTATTTCTCCTCACTTAGCAAACATCTATTGAGTGCTTATTGGGTTTCAGGAGCAGGGTTAGATGTCTTATATTTTGCAGAACAATTCCTAAACCACTGAGCCATACTAGTCAGGGTTCCCATTTGTTTTAAAACAAATCTCACTTACAGTACTATAATGAAATTCTTTTGTATCACCAGGACAAATAATAAATTTATAAAACTAATTGGATTTAAACAAGCTGAGGTAATGAGTGTCATTTGGGTCAAATTCTCAAATTACAAATAAATGTTATAATTTATCAACTGAACACCTTTCTCAATAAATCTTTGTACTGCTTTTCTTACTTCTCAGGCATGTAGTTTGAGGTTTCCATGGGTCTGACCTCTCCTGAAATGGAAACTTTACCTTCACACAGCAGCTATTAAAACATTATGTAATGCAGAATGTAATTTAGAGGGACATTACACTTTAATTTCACTAATACAACCAATTTTCATCTTCCCCAAATAAGTCTACCCAAGAAAAGTGTTTGCTTCTATGAGCAAATTTCTAGTGCACTTTGTGTTCCACTGATGAAGACCACCCTTAGTGATTAGCATATTTAGAATATACAAGAGTCCAGCAAAAATTATTGGGTTGCCAGAAAGTTCATTTTTTCCCCCGTAAAATGGCTCTAGTAACATTTAGTTGTCTTTAACTTTATTCAGAAACAATTGTTGTATTGTGACAGCTGTCATATCAGTGTGCGTTAAAAAAAGTTATCAAAATTGGTGAATTTCTGTGGAGCCATTTTAATATTGAAGGTAGAAGAAAATATGGGGCATTTTTGGCATATTATGCTTTATTACTTCAAGAAAGGTAAAATGCAACTGAAACGCAATACACATATATGCAGCGTATAGAGAAGGTGCTGTTACTGATGGGACATGTCAAAAGAGGTTTGCGAAGTTTTGTGTTAGAGATATCTCACTGGACGATGCTCCACAGTTGGGTAGATCAGTTGAAGTAGATAACAATAAATAGAGATAATAATTGAGAACAATCACACCACATGGGATATAGCTGACATACTCAAAACATCCAAGTCAATGACATTGTTGGTGAAAAAGTAAAGTATGTCTTTTATTTTACAGAAAAAAAAAAAAAAAGAAGAAAACAGACATTTTGACTAACCCAATATTTGTATGAGGCCATTTTTAGAAGAATGAAGATGAATGTAAGATTTCTCAAATGAAGATGGGAGGTTCGGATTTCTGTTGTCTTAAGGATGAACATTGTTCTGGAACATGTATTTTGCACTGTAGAAAAATGTCAGGACTACAGCTCCCTTGGCTTCATTTTATTTTTACCCCATAAACGGTCTTTTGTCTAGATTGTCTCACTCATTTTTTATTTTATTTAAATTAGTATTTCATATGTTATTGTAAACATACTTAGAAACAAATCAAGGAATATATAAAATTTTTATAATGATAAAAATTAAGAAATATTGCTGAATGATTATATAAATAGCAGAATAAATGAAAAAAAAAGTATTAGTTCCTTAAAGGATTTTCTGGTAGATGGCTTAAAAGTGAGAGGATTTTAGATTTCAACAAGAAAAATGGTGCAAAATAGGGTAGAAGCATTGCCTAAAACAAAAAAAATTATGTTCACAACTTTTCTTTCAAGCAACTATTATGCTTTTTTTTTTTCTTTTTGTTTTCTTTCCGCCCTTGGTCTCTTTTCTGTCTTAATTGTTTCTATTCTAAGACTTCCATGTTAATTGACACAGAATATTCAGTTACTGTGATAAAAAAAAAAAAAAAACCTCCTTAGTAATATGACCAAATTAGTTGTTCAGATCCTTGATATTAAGGGATGGAAGTAAATTGATAAGGTATCTAAATAGTGAATTAAAAAAGGAAAGAAGGAGGAGGAGAAAGAGGGGGAAAAGAGGTTGAAGTTAGGGGAAGGGAAGGAGAATATGGAGGAGGAGAAGGAGGAGAGAAGAAGAAGAAAAAGGAGGAGTAAGAGGAGGAGGAGGAGGAGAAGAGGGGGCTGGGGAGAGAGAGAGAGGCTAGCTATAAAGCTGCCATGGATGGGAGGTTGAGAAGAAAACCAATTATTCATTGAAGGTGCCAGAGGAGAATTAATGATATGAATTCATAGATTCTCACCATAAAGGTGAATAATGACACAGACACTTAGACTGGGGAATTAGAAGGAAAAGGTGTAGGTAAGGTTCTTCTATTTATACCTGATTGACAGATGAAAAGAAAATGAAAAACGGGATTATTAAAGAAAAATTTCAGACCATTAAGCAATTTTAAGAATGATTTATCTTAAGATATGGCTATCAATTATTTATAGAGGTTAATAAATATATTTATAAGCCAGAGGTACATGGATTCTAGCAATACATCATAAAAGTCCTATGAATTATTTACAACCTTGACAGGTCATAACACATGAACTACTGCTGAAAAAACCATTTACTTGATTTTAAAATTTGTACCATAAGCTACAAATGGTCTGGTTATGGAGCATCGGCCATTTGTAATGTGCTTTGCAATATCTGACATCAATGAAATGTGTTTTCATTAGCTGCTGATCAGTTGGACTAATTTAATATGAATTCCTAGTGCCTAATGATTTATTTGTAGGTAAAATGATCATAACTATTTAATGATTTTAATATCAGAGGTGTAATTATAAAACAGAAAATAATAACTGGAATTTAGTACATGTAGTTTAATATCAAGCATCCAAAATATTAAAAAAATAAAACATTTGCTAGAAATAACTTATTCCACCTGATACTTTTATCCCATTCATGTCCAGCTTTTCATATTTACTTCTTTCCTTTTATTTTTACTTTAGGTAATCTCTTAATATTCCTTTCATATGCACATCCTTTCCCATTCTTTGTACCCCTTTTGTTTTCCTTCTCTGGTTATTTCCCCAAAAGCTTTTGGTTCCCAAAGGGGAATGCTTTTCTATTATGCATGGCAGGAAACAAGAGGAAACATTTCTTAGTTCTCCTGGTTTCTGTAATGAATCACTGGAATCACAGAGTCTCTGTCATCATCTCAGTCTCTGACTGTTATGATTCTCAGTCTGGTCAATGCCTTATTGTGTCTCTGTTCATCTACAACCCACCTCTTCAAATCTTAATGTCTAGAAATACATATAAGTTTACAATAATTTTAGAGTAATACCCGCATTTATTGCATCTTAAGCACTACTAGCAAAGGGAATAAAGATTTAGTGGTGGATAATAGTCTATCTTTAAAATGTCATGGCATCACATTCTTTTCATATTTTGTTTCATTTTTCAGTTTATGCTAAGTTATACCCCAGAAAGAAAATAACAAAGTTGCTGAACTAAGTACCACCTTACTTATATCCATTCTACATGTCAATTGCAAGTTTTCAGAGGACTCTGCTCATCAGGTTGACTCGAGCACCTAGGCTGGAGGGAGCCCCTATCAAACACAGGGTTCCAAGACTCTGGCAAGAAAAGGACCTGGAACCAGAGAAGAGACTGTAGATTCATCAGTTTCTGTTTTTATTCAGTTTTAAGGCCTTTCCCTGATCCTTGTCAATTTAACAATTTATAATGTGAAAATACTAATATAGTTGAAAAATTAAATCTGTATTATCAAGATATATCCAGAAAGGCCCCATATGTTTTAGTTATTTATTTTCATTGGTTTTTATTTTATCCTTCTTACATTTCTACTTTATAACAAAACAAACAAAGATCTCCTCTCTATCAGAAAATGTAACATAATTTATTCTGTTTTTCAAAGTATATTTTATTTATTATGCTGTTATAGTTGTCCCAATTTTTTTCTTCCCTTTGCCCTCCTCTGTCTAAAACTCCCCTTTCCTCCAGCAATCACCCCCACCCCTCTTAGTTCATGTCCATGAAATGTATGTGTAAGTTCTTTGGCTTCACCCTTCATATACTAAACATCTCACTGTCTATTTTGTTCCCCACACTTATGCTTCTTGACCCCTGCACCATTTCCCCCTTTCTCCCCCTTCCTCCTCCCAGCTGATTAACCTATGCTCCCCATGCCTATGATTCTGTTTCTGTTCTGGTTATTTGCTTAGTTTGTTTTTGGTTTTATTTTTATTTTTTAAATTCAGTCATTTGTTGATAATTGTTAGTTTTTTGTCATGTTACTGTTCATAGTTTTGATCTTCTTTTTCTTAAATAATTCCCTTTGACATTTCCTATAATAATGCCTTGGTGATGATGAACTCCTTTAGCTTTACCTTGTCTGGGAAGCACTTCATCTGCCCTTCCAATCTAAATGATAGCTTTGCTGGATAGAGTAATCTTGGTTGTATGCCTTTGCTTTTCTTCACTTTGAATACTTCTTCCAAGTCCCTTCTTGCCTGCAAACTTTCTTTTGAGAAATCAGCTGATATTCTTATGGGAACTCTTTTGTAGATAACTCGCTCTTTTTTTTTTTTTTTTCTTTCTTTTGCTGCTTTTAAGATCCTTTCTTTATCTTTAACCTTTTGTATTCTAATTATGATGTGTCTTGGCGTGGTCCTCTTTGGATCCAATTTGTTTGTGACTCTCTCTGTTTCCGAACTTCTTTGTCTATTTCCTTTGCCACATTATGGAAGTTTCTTTCATTATTTTTTCAAATCAGTTTTTAATTTCTTTTCATCTTTTCCTTCTGGCACCCTTATTATTCAGATGTTGATATGTTTAAAGTTGTCTCAGAGGTTCCTAATACTTTCCTCGTTTTTTTTTTCAATTCTTATTTATTCTTTCTGTTCTGGGTAAATGTTTATTTCTTCCTTTTGTTCCAAATTGATGATTTGAATTCTGGCTTCCTTCCCATCACTGCTGGTTCCCTGTATGTTTTTATTTATTTTACTTTGTATAACCTTCACTTCTTCCTTTATTTTGTGGCTGTACTCTATCATTTACCTGAACATCATGATCACAAGTGTTTTGAACTCTACATCTGATAGGTTGGCGATCTTCAATTTATTTAGCTGTTCTTTCATCTGGGCCTATTTCTTTGCCTCCTCAATTTGGCAGCATCCCTGTATTTTTTTCTGTGTATTGGGTAGAGCTGCTTTGACTATGTGCCTTATCAGTATGGCCTAATGTAGTAGGTGTCTTATAGAATCCAGTGCACAGCCTCCCCTATCACCAAGCTGGGTACTTGAGATATGCCTTTTGTGTGGGCTGAGTATACCCTTCTCTTGTAGTTGAGCCTTGGTTGCTATTGGCAGATGAATGGGAGGGATTTACCCAGGCCAGTCAGCTGCAATGACTGGCTGTGACCAATGACCACAAACCTCTGCCCTCTGTTGAGGATCTGCTCTGTAGGGGCAGAGTGGTGGTGCTCTGATGTGGTCTATTGCTGTCCACTGGGTGCACTGGCCCTTGGGTTTCCTGGGTGGTGCAGGCCAAAGTCAGTCCCCACCTGTGTTTTTCCTGGGCCACCTTGCCTGAGCTATAAAGCTATCTGAGCTGGCTGCTACTTGTTCTGGGCTTGGAGATTCCAAGGTGAAGCCAATCTGTGAATCTAAGCTGACTCTTTGCTGATAGTGCCAGACCTGGAGTTCACTGAGGCCAGTTGTTGCTTGTTTTGAGAGGATTTAGGAAGTTGTGAAGCATGAGCCAAGACCAGTTCTTTATATGGAAAAGCGGCTTGGGTGTGCCCATAATTTGGGTGGGGCAGAGTCTCTAGGGATCTCCAAATAGTGTTAGCCAGGTTGATTGAGTCTCAGATATAGCACCAGCTTGTCAGCTCTGTGGAGGAAGGGTTTAGAAGAGACAATGGCCTCTCTTCGCCATGATTCCAGACACTTCAGTTTCTTCCTGTATGCCACTGGTGTCTTTCAAGCTGCTATCCCAGCGCTGGACCTCAGAGGTAGTGAGTTTGAGTAGGTATGTCCATGTGTGGATTCTTTAAGAGGAACTGCTTAGGGCTGCAGTAGTTTCTTCCACTGACTCAATCCCTGTTGGTTTTTGCAGCCAGAAGTTGTGGGGACTTACCTTCCTAGCACTGGAACCTTGGGTTTGGGGGCCTGGTGTGGGGCTGGGACTCCTTGCTTCTGAGATACCCCTCCTGAATTTTTATCCACCATACATGGATAAAAGATCAGTTCATTCCACATTTGTGTCCCTTCTACCTGTCTCAATAGGTGTGGTTTCTTTAATTCCGTAGTTGTCAGACTTCATTCAACTCAATTTCTTATGGTTCTGGCTGATGGCTCTTCTACATTTTAGTTGTAATTTTGATGTGGTTGTGTGAAGAGGTGAGCCATGTCTGCCTATGCCACCATCTTATTTTTTCTCTTAATATATCCAGGAAATTACCCACATTGACTGCAGCTGCATAGTTCTTTGAAATGAGAATGCACTATATCTTTTTTATCTGATCTTCTCTGTATGACTATGAAGGTTGTTCCTAATATTTCACTGGTATAATGCTGCAATGGATATCTTGTGCATATTTGTTTTCATGTTGTTTGAGTTATATTATTAGGGTAAACACTAGAAGTGGGACTAAAGAGTGAAATGACTGACAAATTTGCCATTCTGTTAGATATTGAGAAATTCTCCCTTTTAGGGGGGGTCACACCATTTTGCATTCTCCCAACGATGAATGAAATTATTTGTTTCCCTGTATTTTTACCAGAGACTACATAATCAAGCACTTAATTTGTTATCAATTTGGTAAGTGAGAGAAATTTTTATTATTATTCCCCTCATTATGAATGTATTTGAACATCATTTCACAAACTTAAGGGGAACTTTCGTATTTTTCTGTGAACTATCTGTTTATATCTTTTGCCCATTTTTCAAAAGGATTTGGTTATATTCTCTCATGTATCAGACTACTTTATATAGTAGGGATACTAGTACTTAATATTTGATATGTACTCAAATATTTTCTTCTGGTGTATTATCTGCCTTTGGATTTCACTTATAGTGTGGTTTTATTACACAAACCAAATATTTTGCTTTATTTTTATGTTGTCATATTTATGTTTTATTGCTCCTTGATTTTGAGTCATAGAAAGTTTCACCACCAAACCAAAGTTGTAAAAGGAGTCACACACGTTTTCTTCTTTTGTTTGTATGGTTTCAGTATTTTTACATTTTCGTTTCTATCCATTCAGATAATTTCATTAGTCTATTGATTTAAAATATTTCATCCTAAATAAAACTTTCCACTCAATAGCACATCTCTCTGGTCTCCTTCTCTTAGCTCGCCCTAATTCTTTTTCTTAATTCTCTACTCTAAAAATTTCTTTATCTACAACTATCATCAGACTCATTAAAGAGGTTTTATTAATATGACTTTTCCTTATATAAATTTCTACTTTCCTTCTCTATTATTATTATTATTATTATTATTTGCTTTTTGAAGAAAGAACAGCAATATATCAGTGGTATAAACAACAAAGATTTATTTTCTTTCTCAGGTGATGGTGCTGGGTCATCATGGTTAATTTCTGCTGGGCAGCAGGGAGACTCAGTTTTTGTCTCTGCTCCTTATTCCAGGGTCCAGACACAAAGAGTATCACATCTCTGGGTACACCTTTTATTTAACACAGAATTCGGGAACAGGAGACCACTAGGTAAATTATGAATCACATTAAACTTCCATCCAAATGTCAAAACACACCGATCAGTCAAAACATGTCACTGTCATCGTCATCGGCAGCCGTCCGTCTCGAGAGACGATGGCGTAGCTTCTTGAGAGTCTATCTGCACCGCCAAGAATGGCTGTGCAGTCCGACTAGGGAGTGACAATCCCTGCCACACTTGTTACAGGTGAAGGCAGATGGCTGTTGTTGCTGCTGTTGACACTGCTTCCGCCTCGATCTTTTCTGGGCCGCCTCCTCATTGCGCGCAGCCTCTGCACGTGACGTACCTTGTCTGACCGTGAGCCTCCAGGCTAGGCGGTCGTCTGCTTGAACTTCCCATGTGTTGAGATTGATGGAGCATTGTGTCATGTCCTTTTTGCAGATGTCTTTGAACCGCAGTTTTGGGCGCCCTGTCATCCTCTGGCCTTCTGCTAGCTCGCCGTAGAGGAGGTCTTTGGGGATACGGCCTGCATCCATTCTTTTGACATGGCCGAGCCACCTGAGGCGTCTCTCGCTAAGAACTGCATGCAAACTGCTCATATTGGCTCGCTTCAGCACCTCGGTGTTGGGAACCTTATCCTGCCAGGCGACATGCAGGACGCATCGCAGGCACCTCATGTGGAAGCTGTTGAGTTTCCTTTTGTGCCTTGCGTAGGTGGTCCACGTCTCGCTGCCATAGAGGAGAGTGCTGAGTATGCAGGCTTGGTAGATGCGCAGTCTGGTTTTCTCAGTGAGGCTGGAATTGTTCCACACTCGCCGGTTCAGTTTGGCCATAACTGTGGCTGCCCTGGCGATTCTCCGGTTGACCTCCAAGTCGACTGACAGAGAGCTCGAGATGGTGGACCCGAGGTAAGTGAAGTCATTGACAACCTCCAGGGTGTATCCGTCGATGGTGATGCATGGGGGAGTCCCCGTGCCTTGAGCCATAACGCTCGTCTTCATCAGGCTGATGGCTAGTCCGAACTCCTTGCATGCGTGGGAAAGGCAAGTGACTAGCTGCTGGAGTCCCTCTTCGGAGTGTGATGTCAAGGCTGCGTCGTCGGCGAAGAGCATCTCACGGATGAGCATCTCTTTGACTTTGGTCTTGGCTCGTAGACGGGCCAGGTTGTAGAGCTTGCCTTCGGATCTGGTGTGAATGAAGACACCCTCGCTGCAGTCCTTAAAGGCGTATTGGAGGAGCATGGAGAAGAAGATTCCGAACAGCGTAGGCGCGAGGACGCAGCCCTGCTTTACTCCGCTGCTGACTGGGAAGGCCTCAGAGGTTGCGCCGTTGTAGGACACCATGCTGTGCATGTTGTCGTGAAAGGACATGACCACAGCAAGCAGATGTGGTGGACAGCCAATCTTCCGTAGCAAGCTGAAGAGTCCGCTTCGACTGACCAGATCAAACGCCTTCGTGAGGTCAATAAAGGCGAGGTAGAGCGGTTTATGCTGCTCGTGACACTTCTCCTGCAGCTGGCGTAGGGAGAAGATCATGTCCACTGTTGAGCGGCCAGCTCTGAAGCCACACTGGGACTCTGGGTAGACGCGGGAAGCAAGGGTCTGCAGGCGGGCAAGAGCGACCCCGGCGAATACTTTGCCAACGACGCTGAGGAGAGAGATGTCCCGGTAGTTGTTGCAGTCGCTGCGGTCTCCTTTGTTCTTGTACATGGTGATAATGTTGGCGTCTCTCATATCCTGGGGGATGTAACCCTCCTTCCAGAAGAGACAGAGTAGATGGTGGAGTGGCTGTAGCAGGACTGGTTTCCCGCTCTTTAGGATTTCTGGAGGGATTCCGTCGCTTCCTGGTGCTTTCCCACAAGCGAGGCGGTCGATGGCTTTGCCGAGCTCTGCCGCAGTAGGTGGGGTGTCTAGCTCCTCCATGACTGGTAGGTCTGGGATGGCGTTAAGAGCAGTGTCTGTTACGGTGTTCCTCGTCACGTACAGCTCGAGGTAGTGCTCGGTCCACCGCAGCATTTGCTGTTCCTGGTCAGTGATGACCTCACCTGTCTTGGACTTAAGGGGGGCGATCTTGGAGGGGATTGGGCCTGTTGCCTTCTTGATACCCTCATACATTCCTCGTGCGTTGCCTATATTGGCGGCTTCCTGGATGCTTCTGCACAGGTTTAGCCAATAGGTGTTGGCACAGTGGCGGGCGGTCTTCTGGACTTTGTTCCTGGCAGCCCGTAGAGCTTGAAGTGTACTGGGAGTGGGCGTGGCCTTGTAAGCCAGTAGGGCCTTCCTCTTAGCCTCGATCATGGGTTCCATTTCTTCCCAGTGAGCCTCGTACCAGTCAGCGTTCTTCCGCTCTTTCTTCCCGTAAGCAATAATGGCGGAGTTGTATATGGCGTCGCGGAGACGTGGCCAATTGGATTCGATAATGTCATCTGCCGCCATTCCCTCGCCGAGTGCATCTTCCATCCTGTTGATGAATTGCTGGGTCTTAACTGGGTTGCTGGCACAACTGGTGTTGATGTCACTGTAACAAACCCAAAGTCAATGAAACAGATAAGGCAAGAAAGTAGAATTATATAAGAAGGAAGGTTAAAATAGTTTGCAAAATTATTCTATATAATGCTTCTATATAACTCAATAATAAAATAGAGATGCTAATAAATATATCAGTTTAATAATATCCTAATTACAAGTAAGCAATAATCTTAGAAAATTTGGAGAATATAAAAAAGGATGAGAAAGAAAGAAAAATTTATGTATAAATTTCACATCTAGTTATAAAAGTTATCAATATTTTATATATCTCCATGAGTTAATATCATAAAATCTTGGTCAAAGTATCATCAAATGCTATTGTTAGTAAATAATATATATATATATTTTTAGTAAGAGGGACTATATGTGTGGGGATTAAAATATATGTACCTTATCTATCCCAAAATATGCTGCAATTTATTAATTTTTATTTTACTTTGAGGCTTTTAACACTTACTTCTGTTCATTTAAATCTGACTATGTAAAAGAATGTTTAAATGACAGTTCATTTAATTCTTACACAAGTCACCCAGTTAAAGGACCTTTACCAAGGTTGTTAAATGCTTTCAAATTTACATAATTTGACAGTTGGCTCATTTGATAGCCTTTGCTTTAAGAATGTCATCTTTGTTAGTTGTCTCTTTTATTGTTTTAAAATTATGTTTATACTGCTGAAAACTACAGAAAGAATGACTGCAAAACCTTAGTCTGGATATGAGGCAATAAAACAAATAAATGCTAATTCACTAGTCTGCAACTTTCCTTATATTCCCCAAATTCCTGACAGAGAATAGACACTAACTATATTTTGAAAGGGTGCATTATAAATAATCTCTCTCCCCCGACCCCTTTGTCCCTCTTCATTCTCTCTCTCTCTTTCTTCATTGCTCAAATTAACCAAAGAAAAATCCATTTTCATACAAGTTTTGGGCATGTTCTGAAGAATTTCTGACTTTTTAAACAAATACAATTTGAGAGTCTTCTATGTGACAGACACTGTACTATATATTAGGGCTAAATTGTGAATAAGATAATACTCCTGCTCTTGAAAGCAAGGACTTTTCAGCTGGCAATGAGCAATGCCTTGAATGAACAGATATTAAAATGTATATTCAGATGCAAGATTTAGATAGGTTAGACTAACTCATAGGGTCTCATTCTTGAGTGCACATTAGAATAGCCTACACAGTACTTTTTATAATGTCAGTACTAGGCCCCACCCATAGAAATTCTAATTTAATTAGTTTGGAATAGGGATTGTGCATAAGTGGTTTTAAAATTTCCCCAGATAATTCTAATATACAACTTCGGTTCAGAATCATTAGTCTATTTACTCCAGAACCTTGCTACTATAAATGTGGTTCTTAGAATAGTGTCCTTACTATCACAAAGAGGTTGCTAGAAAGGCAGAATCTCAAGGCTTATCTCAAATTTATTGTATGAGAATCAACATTTTGACAAGATCTTCCAGGAGATTTATATGCACATTAAAATTTAACAAGTGCTGTGTTCAGCGTCTTGTTAAGATATGACAAAACTATATCTTGGGGATGGCTGAGAGAAAGGAGTGGTATAACACTGTAGGAGGCAGGTAGATAGGCATGAGCAGAGCAGGAAGAATGGGCCAGGTGCATAGGATCACCAGGGCAGAGAGCCCCAGGTGCCTAGCAATGGGCAAAACTACAAGCCCTTGCATGACCACTCCCTTAAGCATTAATCCTTGGAAGAGGATATCCAGGCCTAAATTGTGTTTCAGCTCCAAGCCCAGAGGAGCAGCAAAACTAGATAAAGCGATTCCAAGGCTGATGTCAGGACCAGCTGCATTGATTAATGACCTTGTGCCCTGAGGCTGGTCAATGAGGGGAGACCATGACCCTAAGGGGCAAACCCAGAAAGCTGATGAATATTATATTGAGATCCTCCCCAGAGACCTCCAGGTAAAAGGCTTTAGGACTGGAGCCCCTCCCTGTGCTGTGTTCTCTTTCTTTTTCCCAGCATGTTCACACTTTTCATCCCTCTTTCATCTCTCAAGGATTATATCTCTTTGTCTCTCCTAAACTCCAAGGGCCCTTTTTTTGCCTCAGTAACTCACTTCCTGAGCTCATTTCTTCTACAGCTCATTTCCTCTACCTCTGTGACATTCTAAATAAATTTTCTCTTGCAATTGTTTCTTGGATCTGAATGTTTTCTTAGCTGGAACTCAAGTACTGAGGTTGCTGAACTGAGGTTTAACACCTGGTGCTGTTTCACTGCCCACAACACCAAGTATGTCAGGAATTTTCCTGGTAAAAGCACCAAGCACCCACAGTCTATGCTGCAGACTAATGTCAATAACGATCATCAGCTATATTTTGTACAGACACATAACACACTAAAAAAGTGTGTTAAAGTTGAAGTTGGCAAAAGGGAATGATTTTAAATATTTACTCAAAGAGATTTAAGATATTGCATGTGAAGATACAAGAAATGTAAATTTGGATGAGGACAAATTTATAATTTTTTTCTAAAGCATAAACATATGAGTAGTGATAACCCTGTCATACCTGAAAAACTGGCAGAACCCTAAGGAGCAGAAAAATAGCAGTATGGGTGTCAAAGACTTCAGATTTGTTCTCTTCCAGAAGAGGAGTTGTATTTGGCAAGACCTATTAGAGTACAGTGGATTTGGCTTAAAATTAGCTTTAGAAAGGAAAATGTCTTATTTCTAGCATTTAAGTCTATATTCATTTATTGCATCTAAATCATTTATTTTCATCTATTTTTTAGCTTAGCCAAATATCCGTTGGTCTAAGCACTCTTTTTAAAAAACGTTTTTATTATTATTTCACTATTTTACCTTTTTGTTAATTTCTAATATAGTTTTGAAAGAACACCTGGATTGTGTGTTTCATGATACCACTTTAACTTTCTGCAGTCTCATTCTGCTCTTACTGAGTTTAAATCAGATTTTGAACTATGCTTACTTAATTTCTTTGCAATCTTTCTTCATCTCTTCTAGCTATTCATTTATTTATGCTAGCTGCATCTCTACCACCTTCCATTTCATTGCAACATTTCTTGACTTCTATTCATAACATGATGTCATGATTTTAAAAATGTAGTCTCATTTGTTTTTTAAAATTCTAAAGAGTTTAATTATTGTCCAGATCTGCAGTACAACATTGTCTTTAAAAGCTTCATTGGTAATTCTAATGCACAGCCTCATTGTATTGAGAGAGGAGGTGACAAAGATGATGACAGCAGCTGCTCCTGCATGCCTCTCCCCCGATGGGCTCACAGAATATACAGCTATGCATGGGGGAACTCACTCTGAAAGAAATCTAGAAATTAGTTCAATAACTCCTACACATCAAGTGAATGAGAAAATACCCACAACAACACAAGTAGGAATAGCTGAGACAAACTCTTGCCATAAATCTCACCCCCAACACAGCACCATACAATCAGGAGGGAACACCCAGCTCCCAGCAGATCCCTGAGGTGCAAGGGGTCTGGACTGCACATTTAACACTCCAACTCTTAAGACTCCAATATAAGAGACAGGCCCACAAAACACCTACCTCTGAAAGCAACCAGTGGTTTGCATTCATGACACCTATAGGTCTATGGTAAACACAGAGGCAGTTCTTAATCGTGAACACATGGCTATCCTCCCTGGGCTCAGCCTGGAGAAAACAGACATAAATCCTTATCTTTCTTCTTTCTATAACATTGATCCAGCTACATACTTCATGAGCAGCTGCCTGAGGGTCTGGCTTCCAATTTTAGCAGACACCTAGGGGCCGGCTGCAATCCTCCCCAGAGACTGGTGATACTAGTTTCTCCACCTTATCCTTCTAGCCTGATCTTGCAGTAAAGCAAGTGACTTGTATCTCCCAGAAAGGGGTGTATAGAACACAATCTGGGTTTCACTTTTGCAGCTGATGTGAGAACTGTAACCCAGATCAGCTGGATCTGATAGCAAAGGAGCTTTCATTCACTAGTCTTACAAGACTAGGAAAATAAAAGCAGTTTTATTTTTCTACAGAAAGTCACTTTAGCTTTCTTCCTGGGCTCAGTGCAAAGGAACTGGCAAAACAATACCCATCACTCAATCTTTCCATGAAAGCAATCTATCACATACTTTACCAATTCCTGTCAGATGGTGTGGCTTCTAATTTAACATGCATCTAAAGAGTAGTGGTAATTCTCCTCAGAGATTGAGGAAATCAATGGATATTTTTATCCCTGTCTCCCTTCAGCTCACAACAACAATAATACCAAGTTTTCAGTAAATCTATGGCATTAGTTTACATGTCTGATGCCTCAGCTTTTCCAGTTATTGCTGCACAAGGGATGGACCTCAAACAACCTATGTCAGATGGTCACTGGGGCTTGCATTCACGAGTTCCACAAAACTATAAAAAAAGAATCCATTTTTAAACAGACAAAGAGCATCCCATGATGGCTATATACCTAGGCTCAGAGTAAAGAGAGTAAGCAAAAATGTCCATCTCCCAGTTCCCCCAAATAGGGGCCTAAATACATACTTTCACAGATACTGTCGGGGGATCTAGCTTTTTTTTTATTATATTTTATTGATTATGCTATTACAGTTGACCTGACTTTTTCCCCTTGGCCCCCCTCCTCCCAACACCACCCCTATCCCTCAGGCAATCCCCTTGCCATTTTTCATGTCCATGGGTCATGCATGTAAGGTCTTTGGCTACTCCATTTTCTATGCAGTAATTTACATCTCCATGGCTATTCTGTAACTACCAATTTGTGCTTCTTAATCCCCTCACCTCTTCTCCCATTCCCCCACAGTCCCCTCCCATCTGGCAACCATCAAAACACTCTCTGTACGCATCATTCTGTCTCTGTTCTACTTGTTTGGTTAATTTCTTTTTTAGATTCAATTATTAGTAGATATGTATTTATCACCATTTTATTGTTCATAGTTTTGATCTTCTTGTTCTCAAGTCCTTTTAACATTTTATATAATAATGGTTTGGTGATGATGAACTTGTGTAGAAATATTTCCAAAGAAGACATACAAATGACCCACAGTTACATGAAAATAAGGTGCTCAATATGAATGATCATCAGGGAACTGCAAATAAAACCATAGAACAATTTCACCTCACACCTGATAAAACACTTATTATCAAATGGAAAAGAAATAACAAATGCTGGTGAGGATATGGAAAAAGGGAAGTCTTGTGCACTGTGAGTGGTAATATGAACTGATACTGTCACTATGGAAAGCAATATGAAGTTTCCTAAAGAAATTTAAAATAGAACTACTGTATGACTCAGTAATCCCACTTCTTGGTAAAGATCCAAATGAAATAAAACCATTATCTGGGAGAGATATTTGTATGCCCATATTCATTGCAGGATAATTTATAAAAGCCAAGGTACAAAAACATCCTAAGTTTCCATCGATGAATATAATATGTAAAATGAAATATTTTTGAGCCATGAGAAATAAGAAAATCCTGCCATTTAAAATAACATGTATGATTCTGAAGATGGTGGTGGAGTAAGTAACAGTGTTGTCTGCTTGCTCCCATCACAGAAAGGCTTGGAGTACAAACACGGAGACGAGTGAGTGCGGATTTCAGATAGCACAAACAGAGAAGGGAGTGTGGGAGTGGAGTGGAAAAGGGCAGAAAGCTCGCCTGACTCGCAAAAGGAGTCACTGGACCCCCCAGCCTGGCGCTGCTGCTGCACCGCACCCCAAAGGGGCAGCAGCAGACCGGCTCATTAGCCAGGATCTGCTTGGAAACTGCCGCCTGCCATAGGCGCTGGGACCAGCAGAGTCCCAGAGGGAGACAATGGGAAGGTTTCCTTGAAACAGCCGGAGGTGTGGGAGAACAGCGAATGGCCCAGACTGTGGGAAGCTGTATGAACTGAGTCTAGGTGGGGACCCCCTGGACTGGCAAATCTGGGTGGGCAACCCTGCACACCGGGTGTGTGTGAATCACAGCACCACTAAACAAAAAATAGTGGGACTGAGCTGCGGAGAGGGGCCCAAACAGGAGAGCTGTGGCAGAAACACAGACTCAGTGGGGACCCCAGGAAGGCAAGCTGTGCACACAGGTGAACAGTGAGATGCTGTCAGCCAAGGAAGGATGCAACCCTGTGCTGCAGCTTGGAGCACAGAAACATCTTGGGAGGAGGATCGAAGAAAGGACCCAAGGCTGGGTGGGGACTAGGAACATGCGCACTGGCTTGCCAGCTGAACAATGTTGCTAGAGAAGCCTGAGGATTGCTGGAGGGTGCCGCAGGACAAGTGGGGAGAGACCCGACTCAGTGCGGCTCCCAGCAGAAAGTTGCAGCAGGCCCACGAGTGAGAAAAAAGCAGCCACAGAAACCAGCCAGATCTCCTCACAGCTAGTCAGCCAGAAAAGATTAGGAACCCATGGAATTTGACCAGGTATGGATCCAGAAAAGAAAACTGTGCCCAAAATATTGAACTAAGTAAAAACTTTCTTTTTCTTTCTTTCTTACTTTTTTCTTTTTTTCCTCCTTTTTTTCCTTCTTCCATTTTTTCTCTTCCCTTTTTTCTTCCCTTTTTAAATTTAAATTATTTCTTTAATCTATTTTCTAACTTCTCTCCTTCCTACCCTTATTCTTTAATTAGTCTTTGTTTGTTTGTATGTTTTGGTTAGCCTCTCTTTCACACTAAACACATAGCATATAACGACTATATATACCTAATACTATACACTTCCACTTTCTTACTTTATTCTACATTCTTTCCTCTCTTTTTTAACATACAATGTAAATATTACTCTCTTCCATAGCCTTGACCCTACTTGTTACTATTATTATTCTATCATCTTCCCTCAAAAATCATCTTTCTTTCATTTAAAACAACTCTTATCTGTTTCTCCTATAGTGTAATAGTCTTAACCTCTCTACATTTATATTAATACTGACTCATTTGCTGCCGATAGTGTGATTGTGGGTGAAGAATATTTTTGAGGGTGTGGGTTTCTTGCCTGGGTTGTGTGTTTATGTTTTAACAGTATCTCCACAAAAGAACTCAAGAAAAGGTGGGTAGAGTGACTCTCAATCAACTAGCCAGAGGGAAGATTCCACCAAAGAGTAACTGAAATACAACCAGACAGCATAAACAAATGACATAAAGGGCATCACAAGAGCGTCAGGCTCAGGAGATCAAAGAGACTGTACCACTGAATTCCCCAGGTCTCCTGTAAAGAATCTCATACCACAAAGGTGGGAAATAAAAACAGACAAATCTAGCAGACAAAAACAAACAAAAGGAATCAAACATGGGGAGACACAGAAACAACCTCACAATGAAAGGAAAAGAGGAATCCCCAGAAAGGGAGATAGATGGAATAGACAAAAGCCAATTCAAAATAATGATGATAAAGAAACTCAATGTACTTAACAATCTCAAAGAAAACCACAACAAACTCCAGGGAAATTACAAGGACTCCAAGGAAACTACAAATAATTGCAGGGAAGCTACAAGGAACTTACAGAGAACTACACTAGCATAAAAAAGGACATAGAAACTATTAATAAGAACCAGGAAGGAATGAAGAATAAAGTTTCTGAACTGAAGAACACAGTAGAATCAATCAAAACCAGGCTAAACAGAGCAGAGGATCAGATCAGTGAGATAGAGGACGACGTAGAAAAGAATTCCCAGACAGTACAACAAAATGAAAAAAAATTTTTAAAAGAATGAAGCGGGTTTAAGAGAACTGCAGGACAACATGAGACTAAACAGCATGAGAATCATAGGGATACAAGAAGAAGAGGAGCAAGGCATAGAAAACCTAGTAGAAAAAGTAATGACAGAAAATTTTCCTAACCTGATGAGAGAAAAAGTCATGCAAGTCCAGGAAGCACAGAGGATCCCAAGGAAGATGAACCCACTTCAAGGCACATCATAATTAAAATGGCAACATTCAAAGAAAAAGTGGGAATCCTAAAAGCAGCAAGAGAAAAACAGCAAATAACATACAAGGGAGCTCCGATAAGGCTATCAACTGATTTCTCAATGGAAACACTGCAAACTAGAAGGGAATGGCAAAAAAAATATTTGAAGCAATGAAAAACAAAGGCCTACAACCAAGACTACTCTACCCAGCAAGGCTCTCATTCAAAATAAAAAGTGAAATAAGGAATTTCTCAGACAAAAGAAGAATAAAAGAATACATCTCCACCAAATCAGCATTGCAGGAGATGCTAAAGGAAATGCTTTAAGAAAAAGAAGAAAAAAAGAGAGGGAGAGGAACACAAGTACAAAGGGAAATGAATAAAAACCTGTCAATAATAACCTTAAATGTAAATGGATTAAACGCTCCAATTAAAAAACATAGGGTAGAGGAATGGATACAAAAACATGACCCACATATATGCTGTCTACGAGAAACACACCTCAAAACCAAAGATCTACACAGACTGAAAGTGAAGGGATGAAGAAAAGTATTCCAAGCAAACAGACATGAAAAAAAGTTGGGGTAGCAATACTTATATCAGACAAAACGGATTTCACAGCAAGGTCCATAAAGGAGACAAAAAAGGACATTTCATAATAATTAAGGGAACAATCCATCAAGAATATGTAACCCTGGTAAACATATATGCACCCAACATATGAGCACCCAAATATATAAGAAAAATACTAGAAGACTACAAGAAGGATATCAAGAGAAACACACTGATAGTAGGGAATTTTAACACTCAATTACCAATAATAGACATATGTTTGAAGCAAAGAAACACCAAGGATATTGAGGCATTTAACAACACATTAAACCAAGTGGACTAAACTGATATATCTATAGGACTTTTCACCCCAAAGAAGCAAAATATACATTCTTTTTAAATGCACGTGAAAACATTTTCAAAGATAGACCACATGATAGGACACAAAACAAGCCTCAACGAATTCAGAAAAATTAAAATTATATCAAGCATCTTTTCAGACCACAATGCCTTGAAACTAGAAATCAACCTCATGAATAAAATCAAAGACACCCAAAGTCATGGAGAATGAATAACATGATATTAAATAATGAATGGATTAACAATGACATCAAGGAAGAAATCAAGAAGTTTCTGGAAACTAATGATAATAAACACACAACAGCCCAAAAGTTATGGGACACAGCAAAAGCAGTCCTGAGAGAAAGGTTTATAGCAATACAGACCTACCTGAAATAAAAAATCTAACCCTACAGCTACAAGAACTAGAACAACAAGAGACAAAGTCCAGGGTGAGTAGAAGGAAGGAAATCATCAAGAGCAGAACAGAATTAAATGACATAGAGACTAAACAAACAATTCAAAAGATCAACAAAAGTAGGAGCTGTTTCTTTGAAAAAATAAAATAGATGAGCCATTATCTAGGCTCATCAAGAAAAAATGGGAGAGGACCCAAATAAACAAAATCAGAAATGAAAGAGGAGAAATCTTGACTGATATCACAGAAAGACAAAGGATTGTAAGAAATTACTACAAACAACTGTATGGCAAGACATTTGACAACCTAGATGAAATGGACAAAAATATAATCTTCCAAAACTGAATCAAGAAGAAGTAGAAAGCCTGAACAGACCAATAACAAAGAATGAAATTAAAACAGTAATCAAAAATCTCCCGGCAAACAAAAGCTCTGGACCGAATAGCTTCATTGGGCAAATTTACAAAACATTCAGGGAAGAACTAACTCCTACCCTTCTCAAACTATTCCAAAAAACCCAAGAAGAGGGAAAACTCCCAAACTCATTCTATGAAGCAAGTATTACCCTAATTCCAAAACCAAGTCAAGAGACAACAAAGAAAAAAAACTACCAGCCAATATCCCTGATGAACATAGATGCTAAAATCTACAACAAAATATTGGCAAACAGGATCCAGTAACACATTAAAAAGATCACACACCACGATCAAGTGTGATTCATCCCAGGGATGCAAGGATGGCTTAATATTCGCAAATCAATAAATGTAATACACTAGCTAAACAAAATTAAAGACAAAAATCACATGATCATATGAATAGATGCAGAAAAAGCATTTGATAAGGTACAAGACCCATTTATGATGAAAACACTCAGCAAAATGGGAATAGAGGGAGCATACCTCCACATAATTAAGGCTACATATGAGAAACCTGAAGCCAACATCATATTCAATTAGTAAAAACTGAAAGCTATCCCTGTAAGATCAGGAACAAGAGAAGGATGTCCACTCTCACCACTCATATTCAACATAGTGTTGGAAGTTCTAGCCACAGCAATCAGACAAGGAAAAGAAATAAAGGCATCCAAATTGGGAAATAGGAAGTAAAATTGTCATTATATGCAGATGACATGATAGTATACATAGAAAACCCTATAGATTCCATGAAAAAACTACACGACCTAATTATCAAATTTGGCAAAATAGCAGGGTACAAAGTAAATATACAGAAATCTAAGGCATTTCTGTACACCAACAATAAAATATCAGAGATAGAAACTAACAGAAAAATCCCATTTACTATAGCAACAAGAAAAATAAAGTACTTAGCAATAAACTTAACCAAAGAGATAAAAGACCTGTACTCAGAAAACTACATAACACTGAAGAAAGAAATTAAGGAAGATACAAATAAATTGAAGCAAATACCATATTCATGGATGGGAAGAATCAACAGCATTAAAATGTCCATGCTACCCAAAGCAATTTACAGATTCAATGCAATACCTATTAAAATAACAATGACATATTTCACAGACCTAAAACAAATACTTCAAAAATTTATATGGAACCAAAAAAGACCCCAAATAGCCAAAGCAATCTTGAGCCAGAAGAACACAGTAGGAGGAATCACAATACCAGACATCAAACTATACTAAAAACCACGGTAATCAAAAACAGTCTGGTACTGGCATAAGAACAGACATATAGATCAATGAAACAGAATAGAGAGCACAGAAATAAACCCAGGACTATATTGTCAACTAATATTTGACAAAGGAGAAAGGAACATAAAATGGAGTGAAAAGAGACTCTTCAACAAATGGTGTTAGGAGAACTGGACAGGGACATGCAAAAAACTAAAACTAGACCATTAACTCACACCATACACTAGAGTTAACTCAAGATGGCTCAAAGACTTAAATGTAAGCTGTGACACCCTAAAAGTACTAAGGAAAACATAGGCAGGAAAATTTCAGATATCCCACGTAGCAATATTTTCACTGATATATCTCCTAAGGCAAGGGAAATAAAGGAAAAAATAAACAAATGGGATTACTTCAAACTAAAGAGTTTCTGCTCAGCAAAAGAAAACATTAGCAAGATGAAAAGGAAACTAACCATATGGGACAACATATTTCCAAATGATACCTCAGACAGGGATTGTTCTCCAAAATATATAAAGAACTTACACATTTCAAAACCAAGAAGACAGACAACCCAATTTAAAAAATGGGCAAAAGATGTGAACAAACACTTCTCCAAGGATGATACATAGAAGGTCCATAGACACATGAAAGAGTGGTCAACATCACTAGCCATCAGAGAGATGCAAATAAAAACCACAATGAGATACCACTTTACACCAGTCAGAATGACCATCATCAACAGATCAACAAACAACAAGTGGTAGTGAGGATGCAGAGAATAGGGAACCCTGGTGTGCACTGTTGGTGGGAATGCAGACTGGTGCAGCCACTATGGAAAACCGTATGGAATTACCTTAAAAAAAATAAAAATGGAACTGCCTTTAGAACCAGTGATTCCACTGCTAGGATTATACCCGAAGAATCCTGAAACCCCAATTCAAAAAAAATTATGCACCCCTGTGTTCATAGCAGCACTGTTTACAATAGCTAAGTGCTGGAAAGAGCCTATATGCCCATCTGTAGATGAGTGGATCAAAAACTGTGGTACATTTACACAGTGGAATACTATGTAGCAGAAAGAAAGAAGGAACTTCTACCATTTGCAACAACATGGATGGGACTAGAGAGAATTATGCTTAGTGAAATAAGCCAGGCAATGAAAGAAAAATACCATGATATTACCTAATACAGGAGACTAAAGAACAACACAAACCAATGAACTAAATTGAGCAAGGAACAGAATAACAGTTATCAGGGGAGAGCAGGGAAGGAGAGAAGGGGGATAAGTAAGGGAAGGGTTTAGTCAAAGAACATGTATAAATGACCCATGGACATGGACAACGGGGTGGGATATGACTGTGGGAGAGGGGGTGGACTGGGTGTGGGGAGCAATGGGGGAAAAAATGGGACAACTGTAATTGAAAAATAATAATAAAAAATAATAATAAAATAAAATATCATGTATGAAACTGGAGGGCTTTATGCTAAGTGAAATAAGCCAGAGAAGGAAATACAAATACTGCATGGTATCACTTATAAGTGGAATTTAAAAAAGAAAAAGTTTTGACTCAATCATAGAAACATAGTCAAAAAGTGGTTGCCAGGGCTTAGGATGGAAGAAATAAGAAAAAATTGGTAAAGAGTACAAACCTTCAGTTATAAGAAGAATGTCCTGAGAATCTAATATTTAACATGGTGACTATAGTTGATAACACAATTTATAATTGAAATTTGCTAAGAGAATAAAAAAATGTTCTCACACACTCAGAAATAGTAAATGTTGAGGTGACAAGTGTGCTAATTAACCCTGTGGGGGAATCCTGTGACATGTATACATATTTTGAACTTTCACTTTTTACATTTTAAATATCTTACAGCTATTCATAAGTACACCTCAATAAAGTTGAAAAATTTAAAAATAGTGTTAATGAATCTTTTAAAAGGCTCTATACTGTTTTTCCATTTCTTCCTCTTTGAATAATTTTACTTTGCTGATTTAATGTCATGAATAGCTTTCCTAGTATTCCTCCCTATTCATTCATTATAATCCTAAACTTAGATATTATAAATTATAAATTATATATATAGTTGATATGCAAAGTATGCATTCAGAGTCTGCATTTATTTCATTGGTGCAACTACCAGGAAGAATAAGTTATTTTCCTATTCTGTTACCAGATTCTGCAGACAATTTTTTTTTATTCAATAGAAAATGTGAATTAAAGAGTCATCTGGCTGCCATCTTACTGACCACACTATGGTGTATACAGATATTGAATTACAACATTGTAGACCTGAAACTTATATAGTATTATTAATCAATGTTACCTCAATTTAAACACAAAGTCTATAAAGAATTTTACTACTCCTGTAGTATCTTATAATACTTTTAGCCATGGAATATTTGTGTTTAAAACAATTTAATAAATGTCTTTTGATAATGATAACTATTCTACCAGTCAATGTGCCATTACTGTCTCCACATTCTGTTATATTATTCTGTTATACAATCTAATCTTGTTAATCTCATACACTATATTTTTTAATGATCGTCCATGGAACAATCTCTAAATTGATTACCTGAGGTGCAATGTCCTTCATGATCTGGCTACTGCTCACATATTTGCTTTATGCTCTTTACTCCTGCTCTTTTTACTTTGAGTTTCACCAATACCCAACTACTTGCCAGGTTTGTCCCCATGTGTTTGTATGTTGTCTAGATGATGCACTTCTATTTACCAATTTAGATGATCTTAAATACTTCTCTAAACTCAGCATTGCCCTTATCTGATTGCTTCCTCTTATCTTCACTTAGTACTTTCTACAATGTGTCTGTAATAGCAAATGTCTATTTGTTCACAAAATACACACACATTGAGTGTCCCATAACGTGACAGGTATCTACATCTTTTAAGGCTCTCTTCTCACCACCTGCCTGCTCAGGAACTCCAGAAGAGTTCCCTTGAGAAGAGAGCTAACTCTGTTCTTAACGTGGATGTTTCATTTCTTGTCTCCACTCCTTGTCCTCTTGCATTATATTGATGCTAATTTCTTCTCCAGAGACCTTTCAGACTTTTTTCATTTATTCCTAGCTTGAGCTTTGAATTTTCTTTCTTTCTAATTTTTCTCTTTGGACAGAAACTCACCTAATAACACATAATCCAGATTCTTGAATCCCAGTATAGGAAAAGCACTAGAGGCTTCAATATAAGTAGGAGAGTTCTATAGGCATTTTTTGACATTATTTTCTTTCCTTAATCTGTCTTGAAGGGAGTCATTATGTTTATCCCTGACATAAAAAATATTGTACATGTGTAAACCTAATTAAATAAATGAACAAATAAATTAATGTTACTTCTACCTTGCTCACTACAAGGTGATTATTGACAATGATTTTCAACTCAATTTTCTATCAAGTAGTTACAGTCTAGGAGAGTGCTTTTCAAATTGTACTCTGAGGAGTACTCAGAGGGTGATATAAGTATGCTGGGGGCGGTGGATGAAAGACAAGATGGCAAGGCTCCAGGCGCCTCACATGTAGTTCAAGCAGAGAAAGTTCCCTAGTGTGCATTTTATGTATTGGACTTCTTCCAAATATTTCAGCTGAATAAATGTTTCCAAGACTCCAAAATTAAAAAAAAAAAAAAACCCACTGGTGCAAAGATATACTAGAGAGTGGCAAAGGGTAACTTCCCATAGTAATTAAATCTGCTTACCTTGTCTCAATTGTACTTTGATAAATTTCCATGAACTTAAAACTTTTCTAACTATGATATTAAAATTTTCAACGCAAACAAAGCATTACATGCTTGGCAAAGTTGCTTCTACATCTTTAATGAAGACAGACTTCCCAAGAATATCTGGAGAACCAAATTTGCATAACAAAAGATTTATTTACCCAGGCATCTCTTCACAGAGGAAATTCAGTAATTTAATAAATCCATACCATTTTAACTCCTTGACACCTAAAACTTGAAGTGTGTCCTGCATGGAAGACAATTTTCCAACAACAGACACCTTGATAAGTGCTAATGCAAAAGGATTAGCAAGCTAGTGCAAACAAGATGAATTATGCTTAGCACTTAGGGTTTTCTGTGGGCAGTAGAAGGATAAATGAAGTATTATTAATCCTGTACATTTTGTGCCAGAGGCAATAACCAGTACTCTAGTGCTTTAGGCTACTTGATATGCCAGCCTCTGCAGTATGTTCCTCCAAGCTGATGCTGACAGAGCAAAGTAACACAGACAAAATCCTTTAAGTTTCTGTGTTCCCTGAAATAAAGAAATGTAAAAATTAATGCATTATGTTAATCTGAGAATCAAATAAAAATGTACTTTGGATTATTTTTTACATAACTCCTATGGCTATTAATCCACACCAAAATATTAAAGGACATGGTTAATCTGTCAAAAAGGACTTAAAATTTCAAAGGTACCTTTGATTTAATTCTTTTTCTGTTCTCATCACTAATAATCCACATATTAAAAAAATAAAAAGAAGAGGAGGCCTCTTGGGGATGAAGAGAATGATTTCTCTCACAGCGTCAATATTTGTAACAGACCCTTTAAGGAAAATCACCAAAATGTCATATTTGTTTCTTTTAAATAAATGGTGTAGTGATAGTAATGAACATATTTGCCAATATTAGCACAGAATGTCCTACTTCAGATTTTAGTGCTGAGAATATGGGGACAATTAGCTGTAGAATGAGGGTATTGCATGTTTATAGAAGTTATGCTTTGATCCAATGAGACCTAAATTGCTATGTCATACACATTGCCTTTATCAACATGTGTTATCACTCAGCTTCCTGTCAGGAAGTTCCACACCATCTTCCACTGTTTAACTTAGGAGCAGTAGACTAGACAAGACGTTACATTAGTTTGAGAAATATATTTGCCAATAAGTGTTTTTTTTATACAGGAAAATATGTACTCCAAAATTTGAAAATTAGCCTATTGTAAACACTACAAATCATTTAGAAATTACCTATATACTCACAGAATAGAGTGTGCTAAAGCATCATTTTTAAAATTGTGGCAGTAAATAATAAAATAGTCATATTAGAGAATCAATCTTTCACTTACCCTTGGCATCTCTCAATGTGTGGTATAAGTTTGCACGCAGAATTTAAAAAGTACCAGTAATTCCTATTAGTCAATTGAAACAATAAAGGAATTTATTCATTCATGCATCTATTTGTCTATTTATTCATTGACTTGGCACATGAAGTGTCTACTAGGGGTTATGTAACTACACTGGATGCCAACATCAAAAATTTAATTGAGAAAACAAGATGGCAGAAGAGTAAGTGGAAACTACACTAACCTCCTCCCAGGACCAGTCTGGATTTACAACTTAATTTTGGAGAAATCATCTGGAATACCCAACTGAACATCAGCTGGAGAGAAGAAGTCTTATAACCACGGAGAGACAGAAAAGGCCGCTACATCACAACGTGACCGGTAGGGAGTACGGAGACGTGAAAGGGGTGGCTGGGCTCACACGGGTGGCAGCTGAAGGGACTGAGAAAGATCAGCAGCCGGGGATTCCCCCTGAGAAGGGCAGGGTCTAAACCCCCAGCTGAACTTCCCAGCCTACAGCAACAGAGTGGAAAGTAAAATAGTATCCAGCTGAGAAAAGCGAAAAGCCACAGGGTTTCTTGCTAGCCAGAGAGAAACAGCTGAAGAAAAAGAGCTCTTAGGCGGATCACATATGAAAATATTTTGGCCCTCACTTACCCTGGGCTCAAGCAGAGGGAAGGCAGAGAGAACTAGGACTTGCGGAGAGTTTGGTGAGGTAGCTTTGAGGGGAGAGCTTGAGAAATGACCAACTGGGTCCCAGTGCTTATTCATCCCCACACTGCAGGCAGACCATTCCCCTCCAAGTGACATCAGCTTGAGGGGAAGAAAAAGCCCTGCCTACAGTAATTAAGCTGCCACACCCATGGTCCTTAAGCCTGAAAGCTAATCAGAGATTGAATAGATTAACAACTAAAGGAGACAGAATAAGGCAGTAGATCCCTGGAAGTCTCCAACAGGCTTCCTATGGCCAGACTGGTACAGGATCTGATGCCACCAGGGGCAGGTCCAGGAAGTGCAGATCACTCTAAGAAGCACCAACAAACAATAGGAGTCACAAAAATGGGGAGACAGAGAAACAACCCCCCATCTAAAGGAAAGGTAGAATCCGCAGAAAGAATGCTAAATGAAATAGAGGGAAGCAAACTATCAGACATAAAATTCAAAACACGGATTATGGAGAAGCTCAATGAGCTCAGCAGAAATTACAAAGAACTCCAGAAAAACTACAGGGAACTTACTGAGAATTACACCAGAATGAAAAAGGACATGGGAGCTATCAATAAGAGCCAGGAAGAAATGAAGAATACGATCTCTGAATTGAAGGCTAGAGGAAGCAGAAGATCGGATCAGCGAGCTGGAGGACAATGTAGACAAAAACTCACAGACAGTGCAACAAAATGAAAAAAGACTGAACAAGACTGAAGAGGCTCTAAGACAGCTGCAGGATAACATGAAACATAATAATATCCATATCATAGGGATTCCAGAAGGAGAATAAGAAGAGCAAGGAATAGAAAACCTCTTTGAAAAACTAATGACAGAAAACTTCCCTCACATGAGGAGAGAAAGAGTCACACAAGTCCAGGAAGCACAGAGGGTCCCAATGAAGATGAACCCCAACAGGCCCACTTCAAGACACATCATAATTAAAATGCCAACATTCAAAGACAAAGAGAGAATCCTAAAAGCAGCAAGAGAGAAACAACTAATAACATACAAGGGAGCTCCAATAAGGCTATCATCAGATTTCTCAGCAGAAACACTACAAGCCAGAAGGGAATGGCAAAAAATATTCCAAGCAATGAAAAACAAAGGCCTACAACCAAGAATACTCTACCCAGCAAGGCTCTCATTCAAAATAGAAGGTGAAATAAGGAGTTTCCAAGACAAAAGAAGGCTAAAAGAATACATCTCCACCAAACCAGCATTGCAAGAGATGCTAAAGGGTCTGCTTTAAGAAGATGAAGAAACAGAGAGAGACAGAGAGGAACACAAGTACAAAGGGGGAAAATTACAATGAATAAGTACTGAAAGAAAGAAGGAACTTCTACCATTTGCAACAACATGGATGGAACTAGAGAATTATGCTTAGTGAAATAAGCCAAGCAGTGAAAGAAAAATACCTTATGCTATAACCTATTACAGGAGACTAATGAACAACACAAACAAACAAGCAAAATTAAACCAGAGTGATGTCTGTAGTTATAGGCCTCACTTAATCCTGTCTGCATTGCTGCTTCCTGAGACCCAACAGTGTGGCTGAATAAAGTGGCTGGAATACAACAAGGATGCCGGCCTGATAAACCAAGCACACCATTGTCCAGGGACAGCCAACTGACCTGGAGTCTGCTAGATCCTTCTCCATGTGGGAAGGCCATCCTACCCTCCACACCCCCACTCTTATTAGGTATTTCTGGACCCAAAGGTAGGTAAGACAATGACCATACCCAACTTGAAGCAGCTAGAGGAGCACGAGACCTCCGCCCATTGTCCTTCATAAGATTATAAAGGGTCTTAAGTCTGAGAGGGGGAATATTATTATTTTTATTGTTATAAAAATTAATTAATTAATCATTTAAAAAAAGAATAATATGGGAAAGTGTGAAGCCAGAGAGCTTATATGCACGACCCATGGACATGAACTATGGGGGAGGGGAATGGCTGGGG
The DNA here is from genome assembly GCF_987537825.1 of Furipterus horrens. Taxonomy (NCBI): domain Eukaryota; kingdom Metazoa; phylum Chordata; class Mammalia; order Chiroptera; family Furipteridae; genus Furipterus; species Furipterus horrens. The sequence goes on from NW_028327171.1 coordinate 137,038,336, forward strand.
GGAAGCGGGTACTGGGTGGAGGGGAGCAAAGGGAAAAAAATTGAAGTATTGTAACAATATAATCAATAAAATATACTTTAAAAAATCAATACAGATGACCTCACAACCTAGCAATATCATTCCTGAGTTGCTACCCAGGAGAAATGAAAATATAACTCCAGACAGACACTTGTATATAATGGATTATTAATAATAACCAAAAAGTGGAAATGACTCAATTATTCATCAATTAATAAAGAGAGAAGTACATTATATGTTCAAACAATGAAATACTATATAGCAATAATGAGATAACATAGTGATGCATGCTACAATGTAAATGAACCTCAAAAGTATTATGCTAACTGAAAGAAGCAAAACAAAGACCACATATTACATAATTAAATTTGTATGGGACATGAAGCAGAGACAAATATAGAGAGGCAGAAAGTAGATTAGTGTTTTTCTGGAGGACAAGGGAGGTAATGGGGGTTTGGTATAAATGGGCATGGAGGGTCCTATTGGGGTGATGAAAATTTCCTAACCTGGGTTATGATGATGGTTATACAACTCTGTAATTTGCTAAAAATTATTGAATTATGCCATTAAAATGGATGAATTTTATATGTAATTTATATCTCCAAATAGTTTTTATAAACCACATTGATATGGAAGTATTTGAAAGTTATTGAGAAAATGAAATTGCCTAGGCATTATGAATGACCAGCTATAAACACTGTGGGAAAGATTGATGCATATATTTCTGGCAAGAACAAGTGTGGACTATGGATCACACTGAGTAATGGGGTGGAAAGTTGTTCCACTTATAAGCACATCCTGATTATTACACCTTTCCAATTAAGTTGTTACTCTTCTACTAAACATTGGCAATGCCTGATCTTATAAATAAGTCTAAAAATGAAAAAAATCCTAAATCAAATCTAAAACCACATTCTAGCCACACTGATATTTTACAGCCTCTTACACATAGCATACCCATGTCAGTGATGGAGGGTTTGGAGATGTCTCTGGTAATCCTGGATGCAATAGTTGCCATGGTTACTTTCAGTTCTATGGTACCCAGGCAAATCCTCAGAAATTAACAGGATGTATAATATTTATCAGAGGCATCAGCACACACCCTGGGCTTACAGTAGACATAGCATGTATACACCTCTCAGCACTTTACATTTACACAATGGAATACTATGCAGCAGAAAGAAAGAAGGAACTCCTACCCTTCATGAAAGCATGGATGGAATTGGAGAGTTTTATGCTAAGTGAAATAAGCCACACAGTGAAAGACAAACACCATATGACCTCACGTATAAGCATAACCTAATGAACAAAAAAAAATAAACAAGCAAAATAGAACCAGTGACATGGAAATAAGAAACAAACTGACAGTGACCAGAGGGGAGGGTGTTTGGAGATAATGGGGGAAAAAGGGGAAGTGTCTAATCAAGGAACAAGTATAAAGGACTCATGGGCATGAACAATAGAGTGGGGACTGACTACAGAAGTGGGGGGGGTGTGGGACAGGGAAAATTTGAACAACTGTAATTGAAAAACAATAAAATAAAATAAATGTAAAAAAGAAAAAGGAAAATGTGGAAGGAGAAGAAACACACACAGATATACACACATTACTAGGATCTTATTCTAATAAAACCTGTATTCTGAGACAAATATGCCATATGCCTTTCTTCTATGTCCATTCATATACAAGGTCTGCCTGTAAAAAGTCCAGCCATTGTTAATATAAAGAGAATAGTTTGTGTAACATTAATGTAACCTGGCAGCCAAGGAGAGTAGACTGGAATGCGCATGCATAAATAATGATGACTTCATTGTACTGGTCAGTGGGGGTGGTAGACACTGTTGAGTGAGCATGTGTACTGTGTGGCCATCAAACTCAAAATGACTGAGCAAGTAGAGCAATGAATCTGCATCAAATTTTGCATTAAGCTTGAACACTCCTCCATGGAAACTATTTGGATGATTCAGAAGGCTGCAGCTATGGGCAACTGGTGATTGGCAGTTTCATCACACAATGCGCCCATTCATGCATCATAATTCATGCCAAGTTTTCTTTGGTGAAACATCAAATCATCCAGGTGATTCAGCCCCTCTACAGCCCAGATTTGTCACCCTGCAACTTCTGGCTTTTCCCAAAACTAAAATCACTTTTGAAAGGGAAAAGATTTCAGACCACCCATGAGATGATGAGATTCAGGAAAATATGATAGGGCAACTGATGGTGAATGGGATAACTGTGTGAGGTCCCATGGTGCCTATTTTGAAGGGAACTGAGGTGTAATTGTCCTATGTACAATGTTTCTGGTATCTTGTATCTTCTTCAATAAATGTCTCTGTTTTTCATATTATGTGGCTGGATACCATCTGAATAGACCTAATATTCATTTCAATTTGGTCCCAAAACAGCCTGCATATTTGGATTATTGGTCTTACTACTAAATAATATACAGAAATGCATAGACAAGTAATTACAGACTATAGTTTGTATCTTTTTTTTTTTTAAATTAGTGGGTAGGTGTCTCTCTCTCTCTCTCTTTTCTTACAATTTATTCAATCTCTACCACATCATAATATACAGCTTCCTAACCCTTTTAGAATTAAACATAGTGCAGATTCAAATAAAGGTTCAAATGTGAGAGCAACAAGTCATATTTTGCAGTAAGAGGCATTGTTCTGAACATAGAAAATCCAGTATTTTCTTTTACATGTAGTTAAAAGTAAGTTTTATATGAGATAATTTTATGCCCATTTATAGACACACAAAATTGCATTCCTTTCTTCTTAATAATAATAATAATAATACTTCTTGAGTACTTACTCTGTGCCAGGCAAATTTATATGATATTACACACACATATACACAAACACAGACATATCTACACATGGAATTCTCAGTATAATCACATGAAGTAGGTACATTAGTTTTCTTAGTTTATATTTAAGGGAATGAGTCATTGAGTAGTCAAAAAAACTGCTCAGGTCACATGATTAATAATTGGCAACGCAAAGATACAAGGAGGGTTTTCTGCTTCCATGGTTCAAGTGTTTACTATGCAATACAACATGTCTCTTCTCTAACTTTATTTCTTCCTACACTTTCAATGGTTACTTTTTTTTACCCAACCAATTACATTAACTGACATAAATTTTGGGGGTTATAAAAAAAAATTCTTTCTAGCTTTATAAACATTTTAGGATTTTTGATTTGTCTTTATTGTTTTATTTGTTGCTTCTCCAAAACACCAGAATTACCAACTAAAGCAGGAAAATACATTTGCTTTGAAAGAAGAGATGTTGTATGGACTAAGGGGAAAAAAAAATCAGAAATACTTTGTCAAGTTATTTGTCATAGGCTTAGTTGACACATCATAAAACCTCATTCCCTTATACAATCAATTTTTATTTTTTAGAATTGTATGTGCTGATAAATGGAGTTAAGAAACAACATGATGTATGCTGTAAACTACAAGATATATAATGTTGATGAAGAATAATGCTCAAAGCAAAGAATATTAAGAGATGAGGCCAGAGAAAAATGATAGACAGTTTTATATGACATTAAAAGAAATTCTTGCTTTATTCTGAAAATATTTTATACACCATTAAAGCTTTCAAATATGGAAGTGATAAGGTAATATTTGCACTTATAAAGCTATTGCTTTGATTGTAGAATAGCATATTAATTTGAAACAGACAGGATATGGAGCTATGCTCAAGGCTGTGCCATAGTCAAGATGAATGATGCTTACAGCCTGCATTAGAGGAGTAGCAGTGATGATTATGGACAGGTCATTCCATAAGAAATATTTCAGAGGTAGACTCTGACATGCCTGGCATTCTATTAGATGTGTGGAAGAGTGAAGACTCAAGTATAATATACAGGCAACAAGATTAAGTGATTCATTCAGAAGCAGATTAAGGTTGGTTGAGGCCCCGGGCACAGAAGAAAATATTGGGCCCCTTAAAAATAGAGAGAGAAAGGAAAAATAAAAATACATGTTAACCATATTTTACGCAGCATAGTAATGAAGTCAAACTTGGTGTCATTAGAAAAAAGTGTAAAGTTGGGGTTTTGCGGGGCCCTTCAGAAGTCAGGGCCCAAGGCACACGCCTGGTGTGCCCAGTGCACTTGCCATTAAATCCGCCTCTGGACTCATTGAGTGGAGGATCTTCCAACAGTTAAAGAGAATACACAAGAAAAAAAGGTTTGGGAGATAACTATTCTCTTTAGTATCTATACATGATTCTCTATAAGAAAATAGAATTTCAAGTGGAAGGAAATTGAGTTAATTCAGGAAAGGGTTATAAAAGGTGGCGATAGACTTACTATTTCTATATAGAGATAACAATGTTTTCAACTCCTCTCAAAGGCTGTCCTGAATACTCTCAAAATATAAGTTAATTTTAACAAACTTCTTATAATTTTAGGGTTCTAAGTACTATCATCATTTCATACCATTTGCACCAAATAACAAGAAAGAAATGTGGATACCTCAACTGGGCTCTACTTTAAGAAAAGGAGATTTTATGAACACCAGTGTTGTAAGCTACTTTTAAATTTGTGAGTTATCTTCGCATCAAGTTTATTCATAAAACAATCATTGAGACACTACTATGCATTTAGGCTCCAGTCTGGCTCTGCAGATATAATCAGTTAAACTGCCTCTGTCTTATCTAAATAGAACCACAAAGTTATAAATCATCTTCCTCTTTATCCCCCATCAAACTGTTCTTCTTGATTTTTATAGTCAATGTGCTGCTCCTTTTTAATTTGTTTATTTATACTTTGTAATTTTTTGTATGTTTTATTGATTATGCTGTTACAGTTCTCCCAATTTCTTTTTCCTCTGCTTCCCTTCACCCAGCACCACATTCCCCCCAGCAGCCCCACTCCCCTCAGTCCATGTCCATGAATTGTGCATGTAAGCTCTTTTTCACATCCCCCTATCTATTCTGTAGCCTCCTACTCTGCTTATTAATTCCTGCTCTATTTCCCTCCTTCTCTTTCTCTCTCTCCTCCCAGCTGACACCCCTCCACATGTTCCCTGTACCTATGATTCTGTCCCCACTCTGGTTGTCTGCTTAGTTTGTTTTTGTTTTTATTTTTTTAGCTTCTGCTGCTGGTAGTTGTGATTTTGTTGTCATTTCAATGTTCATAGTTTTGATCTTTTTTTTCTTAAGTCTTTTTAACATTTCTTATAATAATGGCTTGGTGATGATGAACTCCTTCAGCTTTACCTTGTCTAGGAAGAACTTTATCTGCCCTTCCATTCTAAATAATAATTTTGCTAGATAGAGTAATCTTAGTTGTAGGTCCTTGCCTCTCATCATTCTGAATACTTTTTACCAGTCCCTTCTTGCTTGCAAAGTTTCTTTTGAGAAATCAGCTGATAGTCTTATAGGTACCTTTTTGTAGGTAATTTCCTTCTTTTCTCTTGCTGCTTTTAAGATCCTCTCTTTATTCTTAACCTTTGGCATTTTGATTATGAGGTGTCTTGGGTCCTCCCTGGGTCTAGTTTGTTTGGGATTCTTTGTGCTTCCTGGACCCGTGTGTCCATTTCCTTCCCCAAATTAGGAAAGTTTTCTTTTGTTATTTTTTCACATAATTTTTCAACTTCTTGTTCTTCCTCTTCTCCTTCTGGCACCCCTATGATTCAGGTGTTGGCACATTTAAAGTTGTCCCAGATATTCCTAAACCTCTCCTTATTTAAAAAAATTCCTGTTTCCTCCTTCTGTACTTGTTGACTGTTTACTTCTTTATGTTCCAATTCATTGATTTGAACCCTGGTTTCCTTTCCTTCACTTCTAGTTTCATGTGGATTTTTCTTCATTTAGTATAGCCTTCACTTCTTCCCTATTATGCTTAATTTTTTCTGTCAAGTTCGTGAGCATCTTTATCATAAGAACTTTGAACTCTGTGTCTATTAGGCTGGCTATCTCTTTGTCCCTTAGGTTCGCCATCTCTTCATTGCTTAGTTCTGTCACTGGAACCTTGATCTGCCCATGCTTTTGGGCTGTACTTCTCTATCTCCTCATCTTGATAGCTTTCTATGTTTGCTTCTTTATTGTGAGTAGAGCTGTCGCACCAATTACACTGTAAAGGAACAGAGCCTTAGGTATTTGTTAGTGCGTGCTGACCCATTTCACCGTGCTGTGGGGCTGTATGTGAGGGAGGGGGTTGAGAGGGAACAGTGCCACTTGCTCAGGCTCGCTGCTTTCCAGGCACTCCTCCCCCTTCCCATACTGAACAAGCTGCCTCTGTTGAGGGACCTGCAGTTTCTTCCTCCACTCCACCCCCACGTGTTTTCACAGTCAGAAGCAACGAGGCCTTATTTTCCCCAGTGCTGGAACTATGCCCTGAACAGTCTGGGCTCATCGCGCTTTCTGTGGCAGCTTCAGTCCCTGTCTGCTAGCCGCACCCCTAGCTGTGCCCCCAGCCGTGCTGTCTGCTGCTGCTCCGAAGCACTACTCCTGCAGCAGCTGCGCCGCACTCTTTCTCTGTCCTGGCTTTGCCTCTTCTACCTTTCTGGCTGAATATTTCTCCTTTATTTCTTTGCTGAACTTCCCTGTAGTTTTGAAGTGGTTGTAAATTTTATCTTAGTTGTGATGGAAGCGCAGCATGTCTACTATGCCTCCATCTTGGCTGCCGTCCTCCTTTTAAATTTCTTTTTAAGTACAATTTACAGTCAATATTATTCTGTATTAGGTGGGTGCTCAAAATATCAGGGCAGCCACTCTATAAAGTCTGATTGTACATCTGAAACTGATACAAATTAATATTGAATATTGAATGTGCTGCTACTCTTTTAGACTGATTAGAGATTTCAACTTTCTGTATCTCTTTATTATATTATATGCATAAAAATTTCATAATTTTAGGACAGGTTTATATTCTGTCACATATTCTAAACCAGTAAAATATAAGGATCAAAACTATTACACATCCAATGTTTGTGCACTTACTTTTTTAAAGTGACTTTTCTTGGTAAAGTCATTATTTTCCTTTAGATATTGAAATATTATAAAATGTTTATATTATTTATTAATACTTATTTGAAGTGTTAGAACAATTTGGTGATATATGAGCTGTTATATCCACTTTACAGATAAAAAAAACCTGAAGCTCAGAGTATTCACAGGGCTGAGGTCTTTTCACAATATTAATGCACCTGAAAGTGATATAAAACATTCTTGTGCTTCTGCAATACTCTTTTATAGCACAATTAAATCTTTTATGATTCCTTTTATCCATGCACATCACTCCAGATTATCCTTATGGACTTCAGGAGCAGAAAATGTTAGTTATAAAAAGCTTTAATCAGGGACATGCCATAGAAATGGTGTTAAGATTATTAACACATTGTTTCAAGTAAAAGCTGTGTCACTATTCCATTTAATTGATGCTGCATTTTGCCTACCTCAGTCTGTTGGAATTTTTTTTCCTTTTCTAAAAGATTATGAAAAAAATGTTAAGCTTTTATATTTTCGTAGGGAATTGAAAGGTCCTTTTGCTACTATTCATTTCACCAAGTAATTCATTGTTTTTCTTTTAAAAACTCAGATTTTTGGATCTAAGTTGTGCATTTCCAAAACATTACAAATTTTGCATCTCTTTCTTCTGATCAAATAAGATAAAATAAAAGAATAAGGAAAAGAAGTTAAGTGTGCACCTCTGAGTCTGAAAGGATCGCACATGTGCCACTCTGAAAGCAGCTGTTTCTGTCTGCACAACTTTCTGAAACAATGTGACTACGAAGTTCTGAATGTAGAAGAGTTGGGTAACAAGTAGCAAAGTGTAAACACAGCCCTTCTGGACTCAACCTGAAAAAATAAGCTCAACAATGGAGTGTAATGGAAGTTCAGATGCAGAAAGAAACTTTTGATTCATTTAATGCAATATTCTCATTTCGTGGATGATGAAATTAAGACCCAGATAAACACATTGTTTACTCAGATCTTTATTTGTTGAAATCTGTTCAATGTACAGCAACAAAACCTTACTGCTACCTCTTACATCGAACATCAGTGTATATTCTATGCTGGAGTTTGTCTAAAGAATGAAGATGGGCAATTAGATATTTTAAATTCCTCATAATAAAATCAATACAAAACCAATCAACAAGCATCTGTATTTGTGAGTGTGTATTATATCTAACTTAGTCATTTATAGCAAGAAGTTGCCAGCTATAGTAGTTCATAAAGTAGATTACTTGCAATAACTTTCTTACCTCAGGTAATGTTTAGAGTCAGCTTGGTTTCCTTCATGTTTTCTTCTCCAACTGTGATAAAAGGTATTATTAAAAACACTATATCAAAGGTCATATCATGTCAAACCATGAATTTTATTTTGTTTCTGAATAGATTTGGTGTGGGTGTTTCACATTCATTAATTGCATTTGAGCCATGTTTTGAAAATATTTTACCTCACCTGATATCTTTCACATAGGTTCCCCAAGGACACTACAAATGAGCAACAGTCTCTTTCAAGTTCAAGACAGTTCTGCTAGACTGGCTAATGGGATTCAAAGGTCTTCAAAGCAAGATGATTTAAAATTCGCTGGACTTCTGAGTGGGCCATCACAATAAGGTTTAGAAACAACATGAAAATCACCCCTGGAGTTGGATGTAATAAAGGAAAGAGGGAAGTAAGTCTCAGGAGAATGAGTTACCAAACACAGACTTTTTCTGTGCAAGGAGCTTTAGCATTTCAGAAGTGGGAGGGAAATTAGCTGTCACTTAACTTTAATTTACTTTCCACTATATGTGAAGAAATTGAGGCCAAGAGAGAATAGAGGATATATTCCACAGCACATAGCTAGGTAGAAGAGAAGCAGGAATTATAATCTATTTATTCTGATTTTAATGATTATAGCTATATAAACATTAAATGTGCTTCTTTGTGAGGCATTCTGTTATAAAATATATCATTGGTTCATTACACTGAGTATAATTGCTTTCCTGAAATGTTGATAGCCATCACAAAATTAAACTAAACACAGTTCATGTGAGAACACTTTCATATAGGAAGACATTCTTAACAGCTATTCATTTTTTCCTTAACTGTTCTCTTCCTCTTGCTACCAATCTATCTTACACATTCCAATTCTCTTTACCATTGTTATATGACTTAAAGTACAGTGAAACTGTTACCTCTCTTTCCTCTCCTCCTTTAAAACTGGGGTTTTAGTTTAGATCGGAAAAATTTTTTTTTTTTAAATTCACACTGAGTCTACAGTCAGATGAAACCCCTAAGTAATAGAATTATAGAATCTTTGGATTGAAATAGGGCATTAACCATCATCTTATTTAGTCACCCATTTATGCTTGAATGTCCTCTACAATTTCCCCCCTCAACTGTCCACCCCTTGTCTACATTTGAACAGTTCCAGTGACAGGCTACATATCACCTTCTGAGAGAGGTTGCTTCATGTTCAAGTAGCTCTAGCTGTTTTCTCTTCTTTATATTGTGCTGAAACCCATGTCCTTGTAGTACCTAAAAACTGGTCCAAGTTTGCATTCTTGGGGCCATATAACCCCATGTCAATACTTCAAATATTTGCAAACAGCTATCTTGCTTTCTGAATCTTTTCTACTCTAAGGAAAATTTGATTTCCCTCAAATGTTTTTACAAAGTAAGGTTTAAGGTCACCCTTAACTCTTGAATACCTAATTTCTGTTTTCTGAAACAAACTCAATATGTTTATATTGTATTTCAAGTACTGTATAAATAATTTAATATGTTTTTACAGATATGTCTGGCTAGTGCGAAATAGTCAACTTAATATATGAATAGCAATAGGAATTTAAGGTTGCATTTTACTTTTTGATGTAATTATTTCCATCTAGTGATTCATATGAAACTTGCTGAAAACTAAATCTCTATGTCTTTTTGTTTTTTTTTATATGTGCTACTGCTAAGCACATGTTCACTATCCTGAATCTCTACTGTCAGAATGTCACCATATTGATGTGTCACAAGATGGGTACTTTTTTCTCTTTATATGAGAGTAGTCCATTAACTTTCTGGATGAGACCAATCTGAAAACAAGTTTAGGTCAACTTTGCAATATCCATACAATGAATAATAAATGTGATTAAGGATGATAATGTAGGTGCATAATTATTGACCTAGAAGGATGTTCATAATATATGCAGAATGATAAAAATAAATCTGGAAAGATGTAGATTATATCCCACTTCAGTTAAAAATACACATAAAAAAATATGTGTATGCTTTTCACTTGTTTAGAAAAATTGGCCCCAGGCTTTACTTTTTCTATCCCACTCTTCACAGTTACTAAAAAATTTATAACAACTTTCTAAGTGTAGTTATTAGGATTTTTATCACATTGGAATACAAATTTTCAAAAAGTAAAGTACTTGAAGAAGTTAAAAGCTGATACTCTTGGTGAGTTCAATATAATGTTTTGTAAAATACTTGATTTGTTAAAATTATACATGAGGTATTATCAATATTATTAAAATCTGGCAAGTAATGGCAAACTGTAAACACTGAAAATTTCTAACTTGCCTCATCTTACTATAGTTTTTCCTTATACCTGATTTCAATAACATGAGTTATTTTTATAATTTTATATATAAATAATATTACTATACATGTAGTGTTTACAGTAGTCCCTCTCTATATCGCAGTTCACTTACCGTGGACTCACTGTATTGCGGGATTAAAAAAAATATTATATTTAATTATTTATCGCAGCTCTTTTGCTATATTGCGGGATTTTGAGGTACTGTATACATATGTTGTTAAAGTTACGTAGGCTTAAGAGTGCAGAATATGTTTAAGAACATAAGTAGTGTTTATAAAAGTATGGAAAAGGTTAATAAGGGAGTGGGAAAGGCTAATAAGGGACTGGAAATGGTTTGTAAGTGTGTGGGGAGGGTTTATAAAGCCTTAAAATATATATAAATACTAAAATAAAGGTAAGGTTCCTACTTCGCGGGTTTTCACCTATTGCGGGGTGGGGGTGGGGTTCTAGAACATAATACCCACGATAAATGAGGGAATACTGTATTCCATACCAGGTGCCCTACTACTGGAAGATGTAACTTATTTCCTTATTTTATTATAAACTTTACATGTACCCACCTAGTTCAATTCTTCAAAGTAACTAATTATATATATAAATAAAACCTGCATTTTCTTATGTGATAAGATGCTTAGAGGGATTAAGTAATCTTTTCAGGGTCAATCACACAAATACATGAAAGTCTGATGCTTCATTCTCTAGATCTTAGCACTCTTTCTCACATGTTACACTGTGTTGCAGGAATCACTGTATGTAAGTGAACTTACAAAGAAAGAGACAATTGTGGTTCATTTATTACACAAATAAATGATATAAGTTTTATAATTAAAAAATTTAAGGGGAAATATTTAACTAAGGAAATTTATAAAATGGAAATTTGTTGCAATTGAAACCCCCAAATTGCTCAGTTTCTATTTTGAGAAAAACAAAAAAATAAATAAATAAAAGATACCCAAATCTTATTATCTAATAAAAGAAAGCAAACTAATTTATCCATTTCACATGGATAAATGTGCCTTGATGAGAAGCACTAAACCAAAAATAAACCGTGCCCTACATATTTGTCCCCCTACTTTGTGATTCTCTGTGTGAATAAACTGAACTTTGTACAATACATGCTCCAAAATAAGCATTGTGCAATGGTATCTAACTAGCATTTATATCTAACATTTTAATCATAATTCATTAGATAAACACATTACTGATCTTTTGTAGAATTTCAATTACTATTTTGTCAAAAGTTATAGGATAATGGTTAAAACTATGAGCTTTAACATATAAAGGATCTGTTTAAAATTTCAAATCCACTACTCCTTATGTGGGAAACTGTATTCACTAGACTATACACCTATTAAAGCAAAGACCATGTCTGCGTTCTTTACCACTGATTACCAGGGGCTAGTAGAGTGCTTACATCACTGGCTACTCAGCAAAAGGAAAAAGTGATGAATAAGTGAATTTAACTCTCTAAACCAAAATGTGTGAAAAAATACCTACATCATAAGGTTATTGCAAGAAAGAGATTAGTTATTATATATAAAGGGCTTAAGCTTAGTTATTATATATAAAGGGCATAATCTTAATAAAGTGCCTGGCAGAGAGCCGTTATTAAATAAATAAAAACTATCTGCATTATAATTATGTAACTCATTATAATCATGTAAATCATTATAATTTTCATTGTATTATCCTGAATTCTCACAGGAACTTAAGAAAAGGACTTTTTAAAAAAGATTATGAAACTTCTGGCCAAGACGGAGGCCTAGATAGATACACTGTCTCCATCCACAACTAAGAAGGAATACAACTACAGTATTCCCTCACTTATCATGGGTGCTACATTCTAGAGCCCTCCGTGATAGGTGAAAATCTGTGAAGTAGAAACCTTACATTTATTTTAGTATTTATATATATTTTAAGGCTTTATAAACCCTCCCCACACACTTATAAACCATTTCCAGTTCCTTATTAACCTTTCCCACTCCCTTATTAACCTTTTCCACACTTTTGTAAACACTACTTATGTTCTGAAACATATTCTACAATCTTAAACCTGCGTAACTTTAACAACATATGTATACAGTACCTCAAAATCCCACGATATAGCAAAAGAGTTGTGATAAATAATTAAATATAATACTTTTTAAAATCCTGCAATACAGTGAGGTTGCAATAAGTGAACCACGATATAGAGAGACTACTGTACCTCAAAACTAGAGACAACCAGAAGTTCCAGAAAATCAAGCTGCATGGAAATTCAACAAACAAAGAAATAAAAAAATAAAAAACAAATACTCATCCAGGAGGGGCGGAGCCAGGGCAGAGAGGATGCGGTGTGGTTGAAGCAGCAGTGGCAGCAGCAGGCCCACAGAAAGTGCAGTCACATGTTTTAAAAAGTCAGGAGGGATACCTGGGGATTGCTGCCAGCACTAACCAGACCACACAGCTCATGGTCCCATTGCCAGGGAAAATAAAGCCTCATTGTTTCTGACTGTGCAGACTAGTGGGGGTTGGGGTGGAGGAAGAAACTGCTGGTCTCTCAACAGAGTCAGCTTGTTTAAAGGGTTCCCATCATCCTAGAACATCCACAGACCCACCCACTCTGGGAACGATGGCCAGGGCAACACCGAGAGAGGCACCAGTCCCATATGGAAGTGGGAGAAGTGCCTGAAAAAAATAGCAAGTGCTGAGCAGTGGCATTGTTCCCTATCAGACCCCTCTCCCACATACAGTGCCACAACGTGGTGAAATGGGTCGCCTTGTACTGACAAATACATAAGGCTCCGCCCCTTACAACTCAACAAAAGTGAAAGCTGTACCTAAGACACAGAGGCAAATAAACACAGGAGCCTGTCAAGATGAGGAGACAGTGAAGTATGGCCCAAAATTGGGAATGGATCAAGATTCCAGTGAGACAACTAAGCTGGAGGAAAGTGGGATACTGGGAAAAGGGAGCTAAGGTAAATAAAATTGGGGCCATTGTAACAACATGGTCAATAAAATATAGTTTAAAAAAAACAAATAATGTTTTTATTCACGATATTTTGAGTTTTTTCATACTACTGTGTTCTTGATTCACATTGGTAATAGAGATTTTATTATATTTATGTATACATGTAGGTAATACCTTTCAGCAACAAAAAATACTTTATATTAATTACTTGAGAGGTAAGATATTCTACAGGTAAAAATTTAATTTCTAGAACACTTTATATAATCTATGATTTGGCCACCAGATTACATGTAGTGCCAAGGGCATCTACTACTGCCTAAGAATGAACTTTTTGAAGTAAATAAAATTAAACTTTCTTTTTTTCCTGTTAGAAACCTTATAGTATTATTTTTAAAATGAGGATTTCTCTCTTTCTTATAGCGTAAAAATATTTTAATCATCCAATTTTATCTAAGAAAATAATCTCTGTTAAAATTTATTGAAGGTATTAGTATAGTTTTAATTAGTTGCGTATTTGAGATAATTATATTTTTGTGCCAAAAACCTAGGCGTGTACCTAAGTGGAAACAAAAACATTTTGAGATGAATAGTTTGATAAAACACTATTTCCAAAGCAAAGAGGTAATAAAATCCATGTTTGGAATCCACTCACACCAGACCATGTAAGTATATCTATTTGAAATCTTGTGTCTTTTTATATATAGATCAGTACTAGTGGGCTTCAAACTCTGGATATTGGCTCCATTTTATTCCATCAAATGCTAGCATCAAAGACAAACTTTACCCCCAGTTGAAAAAAAAGTCAGCGAAAGATTTTAAAAAATATTTAGTCTTTTGAAAAGGACTCTCAAGGAAGTAATTTGAATAAGAAGCTACAGAATAAAATCATAATAGTAAAAGAAAACTAAGTGATAGAGAATAGGGAAGTTGTAAGGACTGAAAAGGAGTGTCGTGCCAACAAATGCAGGTTTCCTTTTTCTCTGGCAATTAGATAAAAGATGCGAGGCAAGGCTGGACTCTCTGACAGTTCTTTTATTGCAGACATTACAGCATTCTTGCTTGCCCTCTGCCCTTGGACTTGCACTGGACCACCAGCTGGTCACCAACCATCCTCCTCCAGCTCTTCTTGGGAGCCTGGCCGCTCCCTGCACCCTCGCTCACTGTGCCAACCAGAACACTAATGAACACTCCCGTTGGGGTTCCACCTCTTTTACATTATGTATAAAGAAAGCCAGCCACTAGCCAAAATATGACATCAATGCTTATATAACTACAAGTGCACTGCACACGTGAATCTAATTCTTATCTCTGTCAGCCCACGCCTGAGCATCGGGGTGAGAAATCCTGACCAAATTCCATTGTCCTCACAAGGAGTTACTCTATTGAGCTGTGCTACAGTTTTATAAAAAAATAAATAAAATATTTTGCTTCACTCATGATAGCATCTTCAGAAATTCTTTCAAATACACAGCAACTGCAACCCACCATTTAAAAAGGGTTAAAAGACCACAATGAGTATTTCCAACTTTCTACTAAAATTGTCATCATGCCTTTCAAGTCACAAATGATTCTTGACAAACTTGTCTTTATTTTCAGAGAAGAGTTATTTTGTTTATGTTTAATTTTATAATGCTTGAATTTCAAATTTTATGGCTTAAGCTGTTTAGCTAATAGATAATTTCAATCATATATGTTCATTTCATTTATACTAGGATTTACCAAGCTTATGGCTTCTGGAGACCACTTTCACATGACCTAAAAATCATTCCATTTGTGATAATGATTGTAATTATCACTCAATAACTAATAATATGGAGTTATTCTGCAGTTACATTTATTTTGAAATATATATTTTTTCTGACAACCACTGCAGTCTGTCACAGCACAGTCACTAACACTAAAAGATTTTTTTTTCAATAATTCCCCAGAACAACTCCAACCTAATATTTATTCAGTGATAGAGAGTTCATTAAGTTCTCATACTAATTAAGAAAAAAAAATCCAACAACTTTATGTGGAGAAGATGTGGGCAAAGTCCGGATATAGAGATTTCTACTTTAACATAATAAACTAAAAAAGGAACACTTGGAAAATAAGAATATATATTCCAGGAAGAAGAATCTTTGAAAATTTGAGATCTGTGATAAGCTTTGGAGTAGACTGTTAGGTTTTACAAAAACCTAACTTCCCTGGAGATAAGGAAATACATACTGAATCCCAGCCCCTTCTAGTTTTTCTGTCTCATGATGGGGCACAGGTGACTGAGAAGCTCTTGTGAAGGTCACAGACCAGGGTCATGCCTGACTACAAGACTGAGATCTAATCACGGGATTATAGAAGGGTTCCTGCCCCCTACACCTATCACCTAGGGTCTGTATAACAAATTAGGATTGAAAAACTGCAATCCTCAGACCCTATTTGACAAAGGTTTGCTAGGGAAAACCAAAGAGAGCAGAGAAGGCAAAAACAAGGACACTAGGGGAAATTTTAGCCTCTGATACCACAGCTACCGCGAACAATAAATGGTCTAATTTCTAGCCAGAGGTAATAAGATCCCACACTAAAAACTTATTTTCTCCAATTTCTTTTACTCTGTGCATTATGTATGAACTTCAACCACAAATTACAAGTTATGCTAAAAGGCACAAAATGTCTGGAGAGATAATGCAAACATCAATTTAGCTTCAGATATGGTTGAGAATTTAGAATTATGAAACTAGAAAAGATTTTTAAAAATCAGGATTAAATTCTAAGGGATCTCATGTAAACAGTGGACAACATGCAAGAATAGATGTCTAATATAAGCAGAGAGGTGCAAACTCTAAGAAAAATATAAAGAAAATTCTGTTCTATTGTGTATGAAGCATTATCCCATACACCAAAAGGCTGATGGTTTGATTCCCAGTCAGGGCACAAACCTATGTTGCAGGTTTGACCCTCAATTGGAGGATGTGTGGGAGGCAGCCCATTGATAAGTCTCTCACGTCAATCTCTCTCTTTTTCTTTCTCCACCTCCCCCTTCTCTCTTCTTCCCTTCTCTGTAAAACCAATAAACATATTCTCAGGTGAGGATTTAAAAATGTAATAAATATTGTAATAACTATATATGGTGTCAGGTGGGTATAAAATTTATTGGGAGATCACTTTATAAGTAATGTAAATGTCTAACCACTATGTTGTACACCTGAAACTAATATAATGAATGTCAACTGTAATTGAAAATTTTTAAAAAATTAAACAAACAAAAAATACAATCTAATAGAAATAAAGAAGTTTCAATGCACTTGAAAGTAGACTGGACCTGGCTAAGAAAATAGTCAATGAGCTTAAGGAGGGGTTTATAGAAACTACACAAAGTAAAAGGCAAAGAGAAAAAAGAACAAGAAGAACAAAAAAGAACTCTGTGACAATGATGTACCTGGAGAAGAAAGAGATGAAGAAATAGGAAAAATGTTGAAGTAAGAATGACTGAGGACTTGGCCTGGTAGCTCAGTTGGTTAGAACATTGTACCCTTATGCTAAGGTTGTGGGTTCATTCCCCAGTCAGGGCACATACAAGAATCAGTAAATTAAAAAAATGTAAAAAGTGGTTGAGTATTTTCCAAAATTAATAACAAACACAATACCACAGATTTAGGGTATTTAATGAATTAGAAGCTGGATAAATATATATTTTAAAATTATACTTAAACATATTATATTCATACTTCAGATAACCAAAGACAAAGAGAAAAACTTTAAAAAGAAGTCACTTTGCAGGTGGTGGGATAAAGGATAGAGGCACAAGGAAGTGTAAGAGTTACATCTGACTTTTCTTCAGATAAAATACAAGCAAGAGGACAATGGGGTGAGATATATAAAATGCTAAAAGACTGATCAAACAATCTAGAATTATACATTGAGAAAAACTAACATTCAAAAGTAAAGGAGAAACACTGTGTCAGAAAAACAAAAATTAAGGAAATCCGTCACTAGCAGATCTGATTTGCAAAATTGTTTAAAGGTATTATTTAGATCTAACCAGATAGCTCATTTGGTTAGAGCATTGTCTCAATATGCCAAGGTTGCAGGCTCAATTTCTGGTCGGGCTCATATAGGAATCAACCAATGAGTGCATAAATAAATGAAAAAATTAATCTCTCTCTCTCTCTCTCTCTCTCTCTCCTGCTCTCTCTCTAAAATCATTTTTTTTAAAGTAATCCTTTAGGGAGGAGAAAAATTTTATGGGTTAAAAAATGTTATATGTCAGGTCTACATTTAAAAACCAGTAACAGAGAAAAAAATAAATAAAAAATAATAAAGTATTTTATTTTTCTTATTCTTAATTGATCTAATACACAACACTTTACTTAACATAATAATAGCAACAATGTGTTAAGTGATTATAGCTTATGTATAAGTAGAAGGAATGACCTCAGTGTAATAAAGGATGAGCATGGGAAATTGGGAATGCACCGTAATAAGGTACCTATACTACCAATGAAGCAGTAAGGCGTTACTGAAAGTGTACAGAGATTGGTTGTAAATGTATGTTGCAACTTCAGGAAACCCATGAAGGAATTAAAGTCACACAGTTTAAGTGTGAGAGAAACTTCCTCTTCCTAACCTTTGTCAACATTGTGTAACTCACTTTTCTGTGTCCAGGCTTAGTGACCAGATTTCCCAGGTGAGCTTGGAGGGTTTTGATGGTAATGATATACTGCAATTTTTAATAATTTCAAAAGAATAGAAAGGAGCTGAACACTGAAAATTTCAAAAATGCAATATGCTCTTTAGTTTAATTAAATTAAAAATATATACCACAAAGTATATTTGTGATCACACATCATAAAGAGCATTAAAAATTTCCTCTGCTTAGAAAACAGACTATTCTTAAGTGTGAATATACAACCTATAGCTATTTTTATCTTAAATAAAGCATGTCGATTGATCAAAAGTCCATGTCATTTTGTCATTTTCAATAATAATAATAGCTACATGACAATCAGTGAGGTTAGAAGAATGGTTGCCCCAGTAATAAAGAAATCAGCAAATTATTACCCAAAATACTTGGGTTTTTTTAATGATCATTCTTTACTAATTTAAGTCATAGCTCCATGAGTTTAAAAGAAAAATTGTGAAAAACTAAATAGAAGATGCAAAGTGTAAACTGTTTAAAAATAGCAAAAATCATAAAAACAAAACCTATTCTGCAGAATGTGGCTACAAAGTGGGAAAAAATAATACTTATGTAAATAGTTATGCCCTTAAATGAAACATGTGATCACAATTTGTTTCCCTTTCTAGCCAAACCAAATATGAGTTGGACAGATTCACACATGTTACTCAAATGGTTTTGAAATGAGAATTTCAATGATCATTTCCTGCAATCCCTAATCAGAAATACAATCTGTTCTTTTAGAAAAAGCTCCTGGCTTAACATTTTTTAATCTTTGAAAAACTGTTTTACACCCACTTTGTTTTCTTTAATAGCTCCTCCTTTTAACTGCTGAAGTTTTATGTATATTTATGTAAGGGATGGAGTGTATTATGCATTATGCATCCTGCTGTTAGCTTCAGGGTAAAAGGAATTCTGCTCCATGAATACATGGGCATTTATTGAAAGTTTATGGATGATTCTGCATCTCTCCTCCAAATTGGTAATAATTTTTCTATCTGAAGAAAATAATAGATCTCAGTGTGAAAAGAGAAAGCGTTATGAAAGGGAAACAAAAGTAAAAATGTCTCCCAAAGCCTTCTGTTCCAAAATAAATCACCATTTATGTTATCTTGATTTTTAGATTTTTATTGCAGTCAGGTTTCAGATATTATTTGTCTGGTCCCACCTTGTAAATCTCAGAAGGTACATCATTCCCACTCTGCCCTTCCTTTTAGCTTTGAGCTACAACCTCTTTTTTCAAAAGTCATCTACCTGATCTTCTCTCCTTGCCCTGTAGTAGTCTTTCCCTAACACAGCTGCCAGAGTAATCCTCATTAACATGCAAGGCAGATCTCTGCTATAGCCTTCCACAGCTTTATGTCTCAGCATACAACCAAAACCTTCTAAAGCCCTTTAAGCCTTTCCATAATCTT
This sequence comes from Furipterus horrens, assembly GCF_987537825.1. Classification (NCBI taxonomy): domain Eukaryota; kingdom Metazoa; phylum Chordata; class Mammalia; order Chiroptera; family Furipteridae; genus Furipterus; species Furipterus horrens. Next base: position 137,057,929 of record NW_028327171.1, read on the forward strand.
TACCCTCCTCCCCATCCCTTTTTCCTTTTCTCCTGCTCCTCCTCACTGGCACCATCCCAGCACTCTAGTCTTTGCTGTTTCTAGATTATGCTGGGCCCATGCCAGCCTCAGGGCCTTTGTACTGGTTATTCCCTACGAATCTTATGTGGCTCACCACCCCCCCACTCTTTTAGGTATTTGTACAAATAACGCTCTCCCTGTGATACCTACCTCGAACACTTTATTAAAAGTAGCCACCCACCCCTGCACTTACACTTTAGCTCCCAAACTCTGATTTTCTTTTACTTATTTTATTTTATTAATTTTTTTATTGGTGTCCCCTCACTATTGTTAAGATTCACAAGGACAGGAATCTTCAAATTCTGTTCATCAATAAACTCAGCACCAAGAATACTGTCCAGCACATATTGGATAAACAACATATTTGTTCAGTCAAGAATGAGTCTCTTGACACATTTCCCACCTCCCTACTCTACAGAACTACTCTTCTTTTTAAATCTTTTGCAAAACATACAATCTTCCAGATTATACAAAAGTACTTAAAATTTTTTTAATCATTATTGCATCCTATATTTCTGATAAATTGCAACTCTTTGGTTGATGATCATAATAATAGATAATGTAAGCAATGTTGTTTTTTCAAATGAGCAACAAAGCATAAACCAAAGTAGAATATTCACAATTTACATTTCTTATTGTTATGGGAGAAACTCCCAGAAACTCAGTTCTTCTTGCCAATGCAGTAAAGAATTACAAATCAGCAAGTCTATTAGTATGCATACGGGGTTAATAGGGTGGTCCATTGTCATGGAAGAGGACAGGCCTAGCTAAGGTGGGTGTAAAAGGCATTGGCAAAGCAGGGTAAGGATGGCAAAAGTAAGGGTGGCCAAAGGCCTGGGGTGGCCTGAGCCCAGGCAGCCAGAGGCCTGGTGGCCAGAGTGAGCCAACAGAACAAGTCCTTTGTTCTGAGGACTTATATAGTTGGCAGGATGGAGGTGAAGAAGTTACATATTGATTGACAGATAAAGGTGGTGCCAGCTTTCCAAAGGAACCATGACTACCCAAACTTAGATATGTGTGGGGATCTGTTAGCCGGAATCATTATCTTGCTCTAGACTCCATTTGTTCCTTCAGTTGTAAAACAGATAGTGACAGGCAGTTAATTAAAGTTGGGGCAGTTACCCAAATTTACTTATGAGATTTTTACTAAACATTAGGGACTTCCTCATAAAACAGATAGTGAACAGAGGTAGACAATTAACCAAGGTTGAATGTTTTATGCACCTCTTCCTTTGGGGACTAGGGACTCTTTCCCATCTTTCAGGCCTTGAGATGAATACACAGTGTCAAAGACTGTGGAAACGATACATAGAATTTCCCCCCATGTTAACATGGTGTTTCCTATGATGTTGAAACATCTGGCAATATTATGGGGCCTGACTCAGGACTGCTGAGTCAGTAGGAGAGACATGTCTCCCTCTTCCTCTCTGCCTTGATTTGCTCTCTGTCTTACCTAACATAACCATTGCATTTTTTTTTTTCTGATAAGAACCAGGGATCAACAATCTTTTTATTTATTTATTTATTTATTTTTGCAATGGGTTGTGCTATTTACAGGAAATTAGTAATTTATTTTATTTAAATTTTGCATATTTAAAATTTTTTAAAAATATGTTTTATTGATTATGCTGTTACAGTTGTCCCAATTTCTTTTCCCCCTGCTCCCCTCCACCCAGTGACCCCCCTCCAGTTGTCCTGCCCCCCTTAGTCCTTGCCCATTGGTTGTGCATATAGTTCTTCTTAACACCTTCCTGTCTACTCCAGTCCCTCCTACTATGCTTCTTAATTTCTGTACTGTTTCCCTCCCTTTCCCCCTTCCCCCTCCCTGCTGACCTCCCCCCATAATGCTCCCCATACCTATAATTCTTTTTTCACTCTCGTTGCCTACTTAGTTTGCCTTTGTTTTGATTTCCTAGCTTTTGTTGTTGGTTGTTGTGATACAGTTTGCATTTTAATGTTCATAGTTTTGATCCTCCTTCTTCTAAACGAGTCCCTTTAACATCTCATATAACAGTGGTTTGGATCTGATGAACTCCTTCAGTTTTACTTTGTCCTCGAAGCACTGTTTCTGCCCTTCTATTCTGAATGACAGCTTCGCTGGATAGAGTAATCATGGCTATAGCTTTTTGATTTTCGTTACTTTGAATATTTCTTCCCAGTCCCTTCTTGCCTGCAGGGTCTCCTTTGAGAAATCCATTGATTTTCTTTTCTTTTCTCTTGCTGCTTTTAAGATTCTCTCTTTATCTTTAATTTCTGACAGTTTGATTATAATGTGTCTTGGTGTGGTTCTCCCTGGGTCCAGTTTTTCTGAAACTCTCTGTGTTTCCTGGACCTGTAAGTCTATTTCCTTTCCCAAGTCAGGGAAGTTCTGCTTCATTATTTTTTCACATAATTTTTCAATTTCTAGTTCTTCTTCTTCATCTTCTGGCAACCCTACAATTTGGATGTTCGTTCACTTGTAGCTGTCCCAGAGTTTTCTGAGCCTCTCCTCGTATTCCTCACTTTTTGTTTCCTCTTTTTGCACTGGTTGACTGTTTGTTCCTTCCCTATGTTCCAATTTGTTGATTTTATCCCTGGTTTTCCTTTCCTCACCACTTGTCTCATATGTGTTTTCATTCATTTTAGCATGACTAGCCTTCATTCATTCCCCATCTTGTTCAATATCTTTTGTTAATTCTGTAAGCTGCCTTATGACTATAGCTCTGGACTGAGCCTCAGAAAAATTATCTATTTGTTCATCAGTTAATTCACGTATTTGCTTTTTGGTCAGCTGTGTGATTGGTATTTAATCATGATTCCTGCCATCCTGACCATTTTCCTTTATCTTCCTTCTTGGGCGGGGCTGTCACACCTCCTACACTATAGGGGCCAGAGCACCATGCACTCGTCACTACAGGGTGACCCTTCTCACCACATTATGGTGCTTTGCGTGGGGGTGGGGGTACAAGATGGATTCCTGACGTTACTCTCTGCTGAGAGACTGGGAGCCTCCTCCTCCATCCCCACACCCTCTGGGCCCCACAGTCTGAGGCAGCATGGGTCTGCCTTCCCCAGCATTGGAATCACAAGCTGATGGGTCTGGACTGCAGCCGGGGATGCTCCCCAGGTTTTTCTCGCCTTCCCTTAAATATGGGTGTCTGTGCCTATCACAGTCCCGCTGCTCATCACCACTGCTGCCGCCACCAGCACAGTTTGATCTCTTCACCTTGGCTTTGCCCCTCCTACGCATCTGGACAAGCACCACTTGTTTATAACTTCATATGTTGGACTTCCATGTAGCTTTATTTTCTGGAACTTCTGTTTTTTTCTGGTTTTGCAATAGTTATAGTCCTTCTTAGTTGTGGAGGGAGACAGAGCATGTCAGTCTAAGCCTCCATCTTGGCCAGAAGTCCAAACAATCCTTTTAAATAGTAGAATCAATTATCAGTTGAGGCTAATAAACATGCTCTTTAAAAAAAGCATGAATCCAATAAAATAAAGCTAGCACTTTTTGCTTTACCATATATTCAAGCTTTCCGTAAATGTTAATAATATCTGACATCTTTTTGGTTCTGAATAAATTGTGGCGTTGAGTCTACTTGTCCTGTACTGTACAAGGCAGTGGTCTTTCTTCACTGTCATTAATTGTCAGAGACCTTGTCAACTTTGAAATACTGGGTGACAGACTTGTATCCTTTTGCTTCCTTAGGAATGTCAGTTTTATTTCCACATATCGCTGATGATCCAATTTTCATTTCTATACATATTGGAGATGTTGTGGTGATGTAATGTGTGGAATACCAAATTCTAACTTGTTACTCATTCAGGGACCTAAAAGCATAGAAATAAATAACAGTGGGATTTTTCAGAATCTTTTAAAAATATCTGGCAATATGTTGCTTGGTCCATTCACCCTCCATGTCTCATGTGGTGGAGACAGCAATTCACATTAAGAAATATAAATCACAGTTTCTCTCAACCTATAAATTCTAGATTTTATTCCCTGACAAAAAAAGACACTATCTATACTCTTCAGAAAGCAGGAAATCATTCTTGGTCTACTTCTGATTGGCACTAGATTTACAGCAGACATATCGCCCTCTAAACCTCCTGTAGCAAATAATATGGCATTGTTGAAGAGTGCACTAGAATTTATCATGTCTTTTTTGGGTTGTCAACTGTAGCATAATCATGTTTTACATGGTTTCTACCATTCCAAAGATTTTCCCACCTACTATCTATGTAGCTTTATAACACCTTCTTACAGGTTCTCCAAATGTTACATAAAATAAACTGACACAAAAAGGCCAAATGATTTCCTTAAGGTCAAACATGAGGCAATTGCATGTTAAGCAAACAACCCCGATGCCCTGCCTTTTAGCCCTATTTTAAAGATATTACTGTAAACGCTGCCCAGCATATATGCAGAGTCACTTCTAAGATAAAACATGAGTTCACTGAAAAATCTGAAATGTCTTCTATGTTTCTATCTGCACTTATTTAATCTCATCTCTCATGCATCTTCACTGCTTCTTCTGGCCATTCCCAGGTTTTCACATGCAGTCACAAACTTTTACCCATCTGGTATAGAGATCCTCTGCCAGCTGGTACTGAGTGACCCCATGCCCACGGAGCAGGGTACCTCCTCTTTGTGAGCTCAGCTAATGCTTCTCTAGGAGACCTACTGAACCTGCTATCTCCCAACGTTGCTTCCCTTTGCTACCCACAGGACACATTCTCTGCAGAAATGGGGAGAATGACCCCCTTTGGTATGGGACTCTGATCTAATTCATATCAAATTGGGAACAGAAGCCTCATTATTTTTTTCTCTTCTCAGTCTCCCTTTTATCTCATGCAAACCTGAAAAAGATGCTCAACACCACTAATTTCCAGGAAAATGTGGGTCAAAATCACAATAAGCTGTTACCTCACACTCACTGGAATGACATCTAGATGTGAAAAAACTGAACTCTGTGTATTGTTGGCGAGAATTTAAAATGATGTAGACACTCTGGCAAGAAGTACTCAAAACATTAGCCTTTAGATTACCATTTGGTTCATCAATGGTACATTAAAATTCATACCAGCATTATTCACCTTAACCAAAAAATTATAAACAGCTCTAATATCCCTCAATGAATAAATAGATAAATGTGTTATATACATATAATGAAATATTTTATAATCTTAAAAATATTATGAAATTCTGATCAATGGAACACCATGGAAGATTCTCAAAGACATTATGTCAAAAGAAATAAGCCAGACACAAAAGGATAAATATTGTATGAGTCCACTTGTATGAGGTACCTAGAGTTGTCAAATTCACAGAGACAAGAAATAAAATATTGATAACCAGCTATTGTGGGGGTGGATTGGAGAAAGAAGAGTTAGTATTTAGTGAGTAAATAATTTGAGTTTTGGAAGACAAAAACAAGTTCTAGTGATGGATAGTGGTGATGGTTGCACAACATTGAATACATTTAACACCCCTAAACTGTATAATTAATAGTGCTCAACGAGGTAGATTTTGTAAAGTATATTTCACCAAAATTAAAAATTAATTAAAAGCACTCTAACAAATGCATTTTCTGATTGTAAATCATTGTTTCGTACACTTTAGTTTCCAATTGTTCAAAATGTTTTAACATGGCCTGTAAGCCCCTGGACATCTTAAGTCAGCCTCATCCTGTGTCCCTTTTATCTTACCACTGGGCCCAGTCCAAGGCATCCTGTTCCAGTTGCTAGAACACATCTTTGGTTTGTCATGACTTTTGTATAAGCTCTTTCGTATAGATGAACTACTCTTCTACATTTGTACTTTTATACTTTACTGGAAATGCAATGTATGTGTACAAAACATTTTTGAAAATTTACAAAAAATTATGTAATATTATTAAATATATGTTTGCAATTTGTTGTTTATACACTATCTTTTCTCTTTAGCCCTATCTGTGGCTGAGATTCTTCATTTATTTTAACTAGTATAGAGACTTTTATTGCAGCAATACACTAGAGTTTATTTATTTATCTTCATACTGAGGGAAATTCACTTATTTTTCTCCAATAAGTTATTCTTGTTTCCAGTTGAACTTCTTAAAGAGTTTGTCTAAGGCACCATATGTAGAAACAAAATTGATGAGTATTAAATGAGATACAAACATCTTCAACTTTATTATTTTTTCAAATTGAGTTTTGTGGTAGTTAGAGTTTACAATACCTTAGCAATATGTAAAAATGCTTGTTTTCATGCATCATTGTCAGCAACTAGCATTACCAATTTTTAAAACATTTTTTAATCTTAAAGAAGATAAATTGTGTGTTATTGGTATTCTAATTTACATTATACTGATTAATAGTGATATAGAACATCTTTTATTTTTATTTTTAAAAAGTATTTTTTAAAATATTTTATTTATTTATTTCCATAGAGAGGGGAAAGGAGGGAGAAAGAGAGGGAGAGAAACATCGATGTGTGGTTACCTCTCACATGCCCCCAACCGGGGACCCAACCCTCAAACCAGGCATGTGCCCTGACTGGGAATCAAATTAGCAACCTTCTGGTTTGCAGGTCAGCACTCAAGGGCTAGAACACCTTTTAATATGTGTAATTACCTTTTGAATTCTCCTCATATAAATTGGTTGTTCAAAATCTTGCTCCATTTTGTAATTATGTTGATTTGTCTTTAAGTTTTAGTTCTTTGTATATTCTGGTTAAAATTATTTCATTGCTTGTGTGTATAAGTTTCTTGGTAAATCTGTCATTTGTATTTCTATTGTTTATAACACTTTTGCTAGAAATAGTTTAAGAAGTTTAATCTATACATATTTGTACATATCTATACATATAGTTTGTGTTTACTTGGTCTTATTTAAGAAATCCCCTAGTATGCTCATTTCACAGTATTTTGTTATATTTGTGTAAAAGTGTGAAAGTTTGAATATTGTGTACAGAATGAGATAAGAAAAATTTTTTCATAAGAGTATTCAGTTGTCACAATGCTATTTTTAAGTGACCTGTATTATCCTCTAACATGAGATACTTATTCCCTAATTGCCTAGTTTTCAAATATACACACACAGGTTCATATCCATGTTCTCTGTTGCATCCCTTTGGTCGGTTCATCTAGATCTACAACATATCATGGTGTTTTTAATTACTTTTACTTTAATTAAATTGGGGTATACTATATAAAATTCTTGTTAATATATTTTCCTAATCACCTTGATTATTTTTTACAATTTACTCTGTTGTGAATATTTAAGAGAGAATTCTCCATCTTCTATTAGTTGCAATGGTTTCCAGAATCTGTGTAATTTTGAATACAATTTTATTACTTGTGAATAACGACAATTTGGTCTCTTCTTATTTTGCTTGAGTTGCTCAACCCTCCAGTAAAGTGATGACTGGAAATGAAAATATTTAGTTCTGTTCTTGTCACTGACTTTAAAGAAACCAGTATAATACTTCATCATAAACTATAATATATTTTACCAGTTTGATTAGATATTTATTACTGAGTCATAGAAATTCTGTTCCAGTAAAATTTTGTTAACACTTTTTTTTTGTCACAGATGGATGTTAAATTTTATTAAAAACTTTTTTCTCTCATGTAATTGTATTCCCTTTAATTTGAAAATATAATGAATTGCTTTAATAGGTTTTCAAAATTAAGTTATCCTTGCAGTCTAAGATAATATTTCTTGAATTATTTTTAATACATTGCTGACAAAAATTTCATTATTTTATTTAATTTATTACATCTATATTTATACATAAAATGTGCACATAATTTTGGTAATTTGAATAATACTTTGGTTTTGTCTTGATCTGGTTTTGAATGAGAATAACACTAGCATTATAAAATTATCTGCAGAGCATTAATTTTTTAAATTATATTTTACTGATTATGCTATTATAACAGTCCCAATTATTCCCCCTTTTCCACTTTCCTCCCAGACCCCCCCCAACACCGTTAGGCAATCCCCACACCATTGTCATGCCCATGGGATATGCATATGTGTTCTTTGGCTACTCTATTTCCTATGCTGTACATTACATCCACATGACTATTCTGTAACTACCTATTTGTACTTCTTAATCTCTTCACCTTTTTCACCAATCCCCCTATCCTAACACCCATCTGACAACCATCAAAATATTCTCTGTATCTATGATTCTGTTTGTTCTGCTTATTTGCTTAGCTTGTTTTTAAGATTCAATTGATGATATTCATTTGTTGCCATTTTATTGTTCATAGTTTTGATCTTTTTGTTTTTAAAGAAGACTATTTAACATTTCATATAATTCTGATTTGGTGGGGATGTACTCCTTTAGTTTTTTTTTTTTTTTTTTTTTTTGGTCTGGGAAGCTCTTTATCTGTCCTTCAATTCTAAATGATATCTTTGCTGGATAGAGTACTCTTGGTTGTAGCTTCTTGCTTTTCATCACTCTGAATATTGCTTGCCAATCCTTTCTATTTTGCTATGTTTCTGTTGAGAAATCAGCTGAAAGTCTTATTGGAGCTCCCTTGTAGGTAACAAACTGCTTTCTTCTTGCTGATTTTAAGATTCTCTCTTTGTCTTTAATTTTAGCATTTTAATTATGATGTGTTTTGGTAGGGCCTCTTTGAGTTCATTTTGTTTGGGACTCTCTGCACTTTCTGATCTTATATGTCTATTTTCTTCTCCAAATCAGAGAAGTTATTATTATTTTTTTAAATAGATTTCCAATTTCTTGCTCTCTATCTTCTCCTTATGGCACCACCATGATGCAAATGTTAGTACACTTGAAGTTGTCCCAGAGAATCCTTAGACTATCTTCATATTCATTGGATTCTTTTTTCTTCTTACTGTTCTGATTGGCTGTTTTATTTCTTCTTTCTATATTCCAAATTGCTGATTCAGTTCTCTGCTTCATCTACTCTATTGTTTATTTCCTATAAATTCTTCTTTATTTTAATTAACATACCCTTCATTTCTAACTGGTTCTTTTTTTTTATGGTTTCCATGCCCTTTTTTATCCTGTTGAAGTTCTCATAAGTTCACTGAGTGTCCTTATAATCAGTGTTTTGAACTTTGCATTTAGTAGCTTGCTTGTTTAATTTCGTTTAGATCTTTTTCTGGAGTTTTCTTTTGTTTTTTCATTTGGGCCACATTTCTTTGTCTCCTCATTTTGGCAGCCTCCCTGTGTTTATTTCTAGGTCTTACAGGCTTGGTAGAATAGGTTAATGTAGTAGGTGTCTTGTAGGGTCCAATGGCACAGTCTCCCCTATTATCTAAGCTGGGTAATTGAGATGTGCCCACTGTTTGGACTGTGCACACACTCCTGTTGTAGTTAAGCCTTGATTGCTATTGGCACATCCAAAGTCAGCCACCACTTGTATTCTGTCCAGGTTCACCCAGAGTAACCTACACAGTGACCTGCAGATGACTGCTACTTGTACTGGTTTTGGAGGTGTCCAGGTGAAGCCACGCTATCAACCAAGGCTGGCTGTTGTTAGTGCTGGACCTGGGGCAACTTAGCAAGAGGTTGGTTTGCTGAATACAGATGCTGCTTGTTTGAGAGAATTTAGGAAATCCTAAAGCATGGGTCCAGACAAACCATTTGTATGGAAAGTCACTGGAAACAGCTTGGGTGAGCCTAAAAGCTGAACAAGGAAGGACTTTAGGAAATCACTAGGGTGGGGCAAGCAGTGTGAGTGAGGTTTATGGACTTTCAGATAAGGTGCCTATCCTCTGGGTCTGTGGTCTGTGAGGGGAGGGCTCAGAAAAGGAAAAGTAGCCCTGCCAGCACTTTTGTTTGGGAGAAAGCTGTCCCTCAGCTCTCACCCTGATGCCAGACAATTCAATTCCTCCCCATATGTCTCTGATGCCTTTCAATATTCTGCCCCCACGTTGGAACTCAGAGGAAATGAGTCCAAGTAAGTCTCTCTGTGGGCCCTTTAAGAGGAATTGCCAAGGCATAAGCACTTTTTGCCTTCCACAGCTTCAATCCCCACTAGTTTTACAGTCAGAGGTTATGGCAACTTCTCTTCCTGGCATTGGAACTCTGTGCTTGGGGCAACTGATGTGGGACCGGGACAATTTACTCCTTAGACATCCCTCCCAATTTTTATCTTCCATATGTGGGTGTGGGACCAGACCATTTTGCATCTTCCCCCTTCCTACCAGTCACAAGGTAAATAGTTTCTTCTTTAATTCCGTAGTTGTAGGACTTCCATTCAGCTCAATTTCTGACAGTTCTGAATGATGGTTATTCTATAGTTTAGTCATAATTTTGACGTGGTATGCCGCCATCTTGACTGGAAGTCCATTTGGAGCATTCTAATACAGAGCAGGATTATCTGTTTCTTGGAAATTTCACAGAATTTCCAGAGCCTGCTGGGTATTTTTGACAGTAGAGGGGTAGAAAAATTGTAAACTACATATTCAATTTCTACTTTTCTTTTTTTGCTTTATAACAATGTTTCCATCAAATTTTGATTTGAAACAAAATACATTTTATCATGAATAAGTAGGAGGGATGCCATCCTCATTTTTCTTGTCTATTTTAGCAACTTTTTGTCCAATTAATCATTATGTCTCCAGGTTTCCAGCCCCTATCTGCTGTATTCTCTCCAGTTCTCTGGCTGCCTGTGCAATTTCCATTCATGTGTCTCCTCATCTACCTGATTACTGTATGGAGAGTGCCCTAATGACCAACCCTTATATCTTTTCAGTCCACACTCATTTTCAGGTGAATTCTTCTGACCTCATGTGGTTATATCTCTAGCTCAGAAGTTTCCCTAAACTCCAGATTCATATATCCAACAGACTACTTGAAATATCCACCTGGATGTTTAATAAACATCTCAAAGTTAAAATGTTCAAGCTTGTGCACAGATTTCACACATCTTCCCTTCAGTTAATATCAGTTCCACATTGATTGCAACCTTTAGAGAGGCCTAGAGCCAGAGGACGCAGCTAGGCCCCATGAGATTCCAGCTTACTGAAACTGTGAAATTATTAATGTTTGTTGCTGTAAGTTACTATGTTTTGACATGTTTTATACAGCAATAGATGACTAATACAACATATATTCCACAATTTTCCTATTCTTTGAAAATACTTGTCTAAGATTGATAGTTATTTTCTTACCGTTTTTATAGAATTTATATGTAAAGCCATCTGTCCTAGATCTGTCTTTGTGGGAAGGCTTGTAATTATAGTTTCAAAATTTCCTTAATCAGCATATTAACTATTTCTCCTAGTGACAAATCTAGTGAATTTTCTTTTGTTATATGCTTAAAATTGTAGCTCTAGACTGAATGTAAAAATAGCTTACTTATTGAAAACATGATGATGCTAGAGGATTTTTACTTTTTTAATGGCATGGTGTCAAAAATGGAAGAAAGTCAGATTCATGTAGATCATGGCTTTCCAAACTTTCTTAAGCCTCAAATCTTTTTCTCCTTGTGACCAAAACTGAACTATAAATATATACAGCTCTACTAGTCATGGTTCTCAAGAACTTGGACCAATAGGAGATAGATAGATGGATAGATAGATAGATTTTAAATATATATATAGTGTAACTATATTAAAATTTATAAGTAGATATATTTATAAATATATTTTACATATATAATTTATTATAAGGAAAATGTTCACATGATTGTGGAATTGGGTAAGTCCTAAGATCTGTAGAATGAGTCAGTGAGCTGTAGACCCAGGAGGACCAATAAGTTATTTCCAGTTGAGTCCAAAGGCCTGAAAACCAGAAGGGATAATAATATAGTTCTAGTTTGACAATGGTGTCCTCAAGTCTACTGATTTAAACTCTGCTGTTATTTGTAAACACCCTCACAGAAATACCCAGAATAAAGTTTGAAGAAGTATATGGGCACCTCATGGTCAAATAGAGTTGACACATAAAATTAATCCCTACAGCCGCTTATTATAATCTGCACTTCAGCAACATATGTATTAGAATGAGAAAAAAAAATTCAAAATCTGAAATGGATTTTTTGCTTTGTTACTATTATAGTTTTAACCGTCTCAGTGTTTTCATGAATACTATAATGGGACTATTGCCATGTAATGCTACTTGATTCTAAATGCAACAAGAAGCCTGAATTGGCATTTAACAAATATTTTTAAAAAATATTTTAATATGTTATATTCTAATAAAAAGGTGTTAAAAGTAATAAACATTCATAATGTAGTCCTTGTTAATAGTATAAGTACTACAGTCTAATTGTGTCATTTATCAAAAGGTTAAACTAAGTTTAAAATGACTCATTTATTAAGAAGGGATCTATTACAAAGTACTTTAAAGAGTATATCTTTGGGTATTTTGTAATTTTAACTTTGAGCATTTCTCTAATTGTACAAAATTTTAAATTTAGTTTAAAACAGAGTCATTTTCATTTCATGAATTTTGACACAAAAGAAGCAGTAAACAGCCACTGTGCAGACTTACACGACTGCTTCTTTAAAACATCCTTTAAATAAATGTCTTTGATTCAATTCAGAGGATCCTTGATTTTTTAAATAGATATTTGGTAAACACTTCAAGACCTAAGAAGTTCTTAAAAGAGCCCAGCATATTTTTATCTTAGCCTCCTAAGTTCAGTAAATTCTTTCTTTATCAGCAAACAAAAAGGAAAATGTCAGACAGGACATTATCTAAGTAAATTGCCTGGAATAGTAAGGACTCATAAGACCTAAGGAGAAGTAACAGCCAATTATCAAGTGTTAGATTTAAAAAGTTTCTTAGCTAGAAGGTCCTTGGTTACTTTCATTTCTATAAAAATAGTATATGACAATTTACCTCTTAGTACTTCTGCAGGAAAATCACTTCAGTATCTAAAGGAAAGTTATTGATCAAAGTTAGGAGAAAATACTGTAATTATAAATTATAAATTGCTAGAGACCTTGTGTTTCTTCTTCTTTAAAGAAAATGCCATAATATTTGTGAACTAAATTATGTGGATTTTTATAATCTGTGACCTCATTTCACTTTATAAACCATAAAACTTAATAGAAGTCTCAGACACAGGGGTATAATGTGTTTTTAGAAGAAATTATTACTGTATTTATTTTCATGAACCTTTGAAGTCACCAAAGAGAAGAGAAGGTTCAGATACTGATGTCAAGGTTCTGGTATTAACAGGTAGCAAAAGGACAGTGGCACACTATTTTCCTAAGTCAGACTATTTAATGATACTTTAGCATAGTGAACCTCAACTTTTGGTGTGCATAAAATACACTTCAGAACTGGATGGGGTGTTGTTGATGTATTCATTGGATGTAGCAGTCAGTCTAAAAGAGAAGGTATAACTCTTTCTTCTTCCACTCCTCCCTATGGCAACCATGACTGCTGTGGTCACTCAAATATAGACACTCACAAACACTCAAAGATTTGGATCAAAGATCTCTTCTAGATAGGGTTCTGCAGCTTTGTGATTCCTTTAATAAAGGGGCAGTGTGAAATCAATATGAAGGCCAGTGACTGTGTATCTAGTGAATATATTTATTTTTTAAGACTCCTCACACATGGTCATATGAGTTAACACATACGGATCTCTCAAAGAACTTTCTCTGGTGCTAAGCTGGCCTTTTCTGTCTACAGCCCTTCAAACTTAAAGCATCTTTGCACACTTTGATGATTGCTTATTTCGGCACACTGTATATATCACTAAGACTAATTTTATTTGATTTTTAATTATTATAATAATATAGCCACTTGAAAAAGATAAAATAAAATTGGGAATCTTATCCAGAAATGTAAGATTTATATCTCCTCTGTTCTTAAACTTATTACTTAAAGACAACCTCTTGCTGATATATTTATTTTGTTGTTCTGAAAGGTATCCTCATAATTCACAATCATATGCTTTCACTTCCATTTCTATATTATGAATTTTATCAACTATATTTATTACCATCATGATGTGAAAAATATTTAACTTCCCTTATGCTGCTACTTCATCTCAGTTTTCTCTTCCCATTGTTTCATTTTTATACAATTATTTTAAATTTAGATTATTAATACCAACATACCTGGGGTACTTTTAAAATGTTCCTAGCTTCAAATTCAAATGTCCATCAACCTTTATATGAAAAGCCAGTTGTCTAAAACCATAACACAAATTTGTTTGCAAGATATCCTTGAAGAGATTTTAAAAATGCTTTAATTACTTTCTCATTTAAGGATTCATTGCATATTTATCTCCCATTATATCAGGCTAGGCCTCTATTTTCTTTTTTTTAAGTATATTTTATTGATTATATTGTTACAATAATTCTAATTGTTTCCCCTTTTCTCCTCTTTGCCCAGCACCCTCCTCACCCAGCAATCCCCCCCCCACAAGTCCATGCCCATGGGTTGTACATACAAGCTCTCCCGCTTCACTCTTTCATATATTCTTCTTATAATTATTTTTAAAAATTAATTAATTACTTTAACAATAAAAAATAACAATCCCTCCCTCTCAGACTTAAGACCCTTTATAATCTTATAAAGGACAATGGGCGAAGGTCTCGAGCTCCTCTAGCTGCTTCAAGTTGGACATGGTTGTCATCCTACCTAGCCTTGGGTTCAGAAATCCCTAATAAGAGTGGGGGTGTGGAGGGGAGGGCGGCCTTCCCACATGAAAAGGATCATGCAGACTCCAGGTCAGTTGGCTGTCCTGGGACAATGGCGTGCTTGATTTAACAGGCTGGCATCCTTGTTGTATTCTAGGGGCAACAGATTTGGCAACAGGGTTAAAAGACATCATTCAATCCATAACTACTAGATGACAAAAGGCAGGTATTAATTTTTCAATGTCCCACATTAGGGAAAAAAGAGCTTCTTTGGAGGAAGGTGTGTGAAGCGCATGCCACCTATCCAAAACCCGTTTGCCCATTATACTTAGTTTGGGCTGAGGGAAATACTTTAGGTTTCCCTCCTCTCAGACCTCTGGGCCCTTTCTGTCCAGAGAAACCAGTTTTAAAGTGAAGCTCACTGACTACCCCATACTTCACCAACCCAGCCACTAAGTTCAGCCGAACCATTGAGTCTCAGGAGGCAGCGATGCAGACAGTATTAAGTGAGGCATATATGTACAGACAATTACTCAGGTAATGAGATCATATGCTTGTGACCTTTGAAATCATAAAACACATGTTAATTTATATAACATAGCCTACAAACAAGTCTCTAAATATGTAAGACTGTTTTATTGGAAAGACATCCAGTTACAATGCACTTGACATTCTTCTTGCCTGTAAATTAAACATCTTTGATAATACCACAGACATAGTTTAACTTTCAAATGAAAACAAATTTTAAATGAAAATAAACTTTAAAGAACTTTGGTTAGTTGCACTACTTTATAGTCTACCACTGGGCGTTGTGATCTTCCTTGAATCTTGATTTTTCTCCCTAAGATTACCCTCCTTGTCATTAAAGGGACTGCATTAAGTTCATTTTTAATTTATCCTGTTCATTTGCATAAACACAACAAGAGCAGAAAATGATCACTTATGATCTTTAGTTCTGCTTTGCTGGAACTTATGCAAGGAACATTTAGGGTGACCTTCAGTCTGCCCTTCAGGGCACAGAAGCTGAGCCACATACCTGGCATTCAGCCTTGTCTGTAAACACCTGTCTTTTCCAGGTCCTCCTGGTTTTCCATTGTGCCTTAAGGTCCCTTCTAGCCATCTTTCAGGAAAACAACCTTCATTCCTTCCTTGGAAAGATTGCTATGGACCGCTCATTCATCCAAGGTACCAGGCCTTTTATCTCGTGGACTTTTATTATCTTTGAAAGTCAGTCCCAGTTGCTCAGGGCTTTTTGGTAACAACCAAAGCCCAAGCATGTCTCCTTTAGGCATGACATTCCATTCAAAGTCTAAGTTAAAAAAAAAACAAAACAAAAAACAAAAAAAAAAAACCTCTATTAACAACTGGTCTTATTAGTTTTATGCAAAGAAACTTAGGTCATTACTTACTTCTTTAGAATGCCAGATTCTGGAGGGATCAGATAGGAAGAAAAATATACAGTGTGAAGGAAAATCCTTGTCCTTCTAATATTCACTGAACTTGCATTTCTATTCTTTATATTTTTATTTTTCCCCCCACTAAAAATTTTTGTTTGTTTTTCCATTACAGTTGTCTCACTTTTTTCCCCCTCTTGCTTTCCTGCACCCTGCCCCCTCTTCTTCCACATTCAGTCTCCACCCAGTTGTCATTGTCCATGGGTCATTTATACATGTTCTTTGACTAGACCCTTCCCCTTCTTACCACTTCTCTCCCTCCCTTCTCCCCCTTTGCTACTGTTAGTTTATTCCTTGTTTACATACCTCTGGTTCAATTTTGCTCATTTGTTTGTGTTGTTGATTAGTTTCCTGTAACAGGTGATAGCATAAGGTAATTTTTTTGTTGTTGCCTGGCTTATTTCGCTAAGCATAATTCTCTGTAGTTCCAATCATGTTGTTGCAAATGGTAGAAGTTCCTTTTTTCTTTCAGTACTTATTCATTGTCATTTTCCCCCTTTGTACTCGTGTTCCTCTCTGTCTCTCTGTTTCTTCATCTTCTTAAAGCAGACCTTTAGCATCTCTTGCAATGCTGGTTTGGTGGAGATGTATTCTTTTAGCCTTCTTTTGCCTTGGAAACTCCTTATTTCACCTTCCATTTTGAATGAGAGCCTTGCTGGGTAGAGTATTCTTGGTTGTAGGCCTTTGTTTTTCATTACTTGGAATATATTTTGCCATTCCCTTCTGGCTTGTAGTGTTTCTGCTGAGAAATCTGATGATAGCCTTATTGGAGCTCCCTTGTATGTTATTAATTGTTTCTCTCTTGCTGCTTTTAGGATTCTCTCTTTGTCTTTGAATGTTGGCATTTTAATTATGATGTGTCTTGAAGTGGGCCTGTTGGGGTTCATCTTCATTGGGACCCTCTGTGCTTCCTGGACTTGCATGATTCTTTCTCTCTTCATGTTAGGGAAGTTTTCTGTCATTAGTTTTTCAAAGAGGTTTTCTATTACTTGCTCTTCTTATTCTCCTTCTGGAATTCCTATGATACGGATATTATTATGTTTCATGTTGTCCGGCAGGTGTCTTAGAGCCTCTTCAGTCTTGTTCAGTCTTTTTTCATTTTGTTGCACTGTCTGTGAGTTTTTGTGTACATTGTCCTCCAGCTCACTGATCCGATCTTCTGCTTCCTCTAGCCTGTTTTTAATTCCTTCTACTGTGTTCTTCAATTCAGAGATCGTATTCTTCATTTTCTCCTGGCTCTTATTGATAGCTTCCATGTCCTTTTTGATGCTGGTGTAATTCTCAGTAAGTTCCTTGTAGTATTTCTGGAGTTCACTGTATTTTTTTGGAGTTCTTTGTAGTTTCCGCTGAGCTCATTGAGCTTCTCCATAATCCATGCTTTCAATTCCATATCTGATAGTTGGCTCCCCTCTATTTCATTTAGCACTCTTTCTGGGGATTCTACCTTTCCTTTTGATGGGGTGTTGTTTCTCTGTCTCCCCATTTTTGTGACTCCTATTGTTTGTTGGTGCTTCTTAGAATGATCTGCACTTCCTGGGTCTGCCCCTGGTGGCGTCAAATCCTGTACCAGTCTGGGCCTAGGCACCTTGTTGGAGACTTCCAGGGATCTACTACCTTTGTCTGACTCCTTTAGTTGTTGATCTATTCAATCTGTGATTAGCCGTCAGGCTTAAGGACCGTGGGTATGGCAGCTTAATTCCTGTAGGCAGGGCTTTTGCTTCCCCTCAGGCTGACGCCACTTGGAGGGGGGCGGGGGGAATGGTCTGCCTGCAGTACCGGGGATGAGTCAGCACTGGGACCCGGCCAGCCACTTCCCCAGTTCTCCCCTCAATCCACCACACCAAACTCTCCCCAAGTGTCTCCAGTCCTCTCTGCCTTCTCTCCGCTCGAGCCCAGGGTAAGTGGGGGCCAAAATATTTTCATATGTGATCTGCTTAAGAGCTCTTTTTCTCCAGCTGTTTCTGTCTGGCTAGCAAGAAACCCTGTGGCTTTTCGCTTTTCTCAGCTGGATACTATTTTACTTTCCACTCTGTTGCTGTAGGCTTGTTACAGAACCCCTGGGCTGCTCCAGTTGAAAACAAACCCATGGGCTCTTTAGTTAGGGGCCCGATTGCCTGCCGCCAAAATTATAACTCTCAATACCAGAGTTTGGTGAAAAGAAAACGAATTGTTTATTTAACAGTTATATAGATTTAGTTATTTGCGGATTTCTGTTATTAAGTCTTATGCTCTTTAAAATACCCACAAACACATATCCTTGCCTCCCCCCCTTCCAAACCAGGCTAGTTTTAGGGAAGTCAAAGAAACTGTTTCCCTACTTTCCAAACACAGTTCAGCTTTACCAGCAGTTGCCAATCATTCAATCTGATTGGGGAGGTTCTTTCTGTGCTGTGGTGCCCTCCAGCTCTCAATGCAGAACCACCTGGATTCTCAGCCTCCTTGCAAACTGCCTTCTTCCTGCAAAACCGCGTGGATCTTCTCTCCTTCTCAAAACTGCATGGTGAGAGCCTCTTAAAGCAGCCTGGAGACTCCTTCTCCAAGCCACATGGAGGGAGCACACGAGAGAGCGAGAGAGCGAGCCAGAGAGAGAGAGCTAGAGCCCGAGAGCGAGTGCGCGAGAGAGTCTGAGTCAGAGCGCCAGAGCGAGAGAGTCAGAGCGCCAGAGCGAGAGCGCAAGCCAGAGAGCGAGAGTCCCAGAGTGAGAGCACGAGCAAGAGCCAGAGAGAGTCTGAGCGAGAGTCTGAGAGAGTCTGAGCGCCAGAGCCAGAGCGCGAGTGAGAGCCCGAGTCAGAGAGCGAGGGTCAGAGCGCCAGTGAGAGCCAGAGCCCGAACGAGAGCTTGAGAGAGTCTCAGCTAAAATGTCTGCAGCTGCTCATATATCCCTGACTGCGTCATCTGACGCAGTGGGCGTTGCAAACAGTTCTGACCATTCACAGGTCCTTACGTAGGCTCTGTGTGCTTTCCATACCATCCCCTGGTTCAAGACTCCTCCCATCTGCCTGAGGCTTTGGATGCATTAAAGCCATTTGCATAAGAAAGACAGTAGCCACCAGCCTCAGGCATGTGGAAGCATTTGAAAAGCTGCTTATTTCTCCCCATCCCCCAGCAGCAAACTCTGGGGATTTTTGGACTCCCCTGTTTCTGTAACAGGCTGGGAAGCTCAGCTGGGGGTTTAGACCCTGCCCTTCTCAGGGGGAACCCCCGCTGCTGAGCTGTTTCTCAGTCCCTTCAGCTGCCACCCGTGTGAGCCCAACCAGCCCTTCTGCATCTCCGCACTCCCTACCGGTCACGTTGTGATGTAGCGGCCTTTTCTGTCTCTCCGTGGTTATAAGACTTCTCTCCAGCTGGTGTTTGGTTGGTTATGCCAGATGATTTCTCCAAAATTACGTTGTAAATCCAGACTAGTTCTGGGAGGAAGTTAGTGTAGCTTCCACTTACTCCTCCGCCATCTTGTTTCTCCAAATATATGACTTTTTAAATTTAGTGTTTCTCACAAAACAATCAATAAACTCATTATTAAAAATCTTAATAGTAATATCCCCCCAAATAGCAAATCTCTCTAGGAAATATTTTTAGTTTATTTACACTTAGGTTAAAACTATGGTTACAAGTTGTACTTCAAGTACATTTCAAGTCAATTATAAAGATCTATATGGACTTCTGGCCAAGATGGAGGTATATGTAGACATGTTCACCTCCTTCTACAACCAAAAGAAGGATTACATCTACCTCAAAACTAAAAACAACCGGAACTACCAGAAAATTGTGCTGCATGGAAGTCCAACAAAGATATAAAGAAGTAATACTCATCCAGACAGGTAGGATGGGCAGAGCCAGGGCAGAGAGAATGTAGTATGGCGGCAGTGGCAGCGACAGCAAGGCAGTAGCTACGGCGGGCCAGTAGAAAGGGCAGTCACGATTGTGAAAGTCAGGAGGGGTACTTGAGGAGTGATATCAGCCCCGGACCAGACTACTCAGCTCAGTGTTCCAGTGCCAGAGAAAGTAAAGCCTCATTGCTTCTGACGGTGAAAACCACTGAGTTTTAGGGCAGTGGAAGAAACTGCTGGTCTCTCAGCAAATTTCATTTGTTTAGAGGCCCCCACAATCCTAGAACTTCTAATAACTCATCCACTCCCAGGGTACCACAATCAGAACAATAGCTAGAGGGGCACCAGTCCCATACAGGAGTGAGAGAAGTGCATAGAAAAGAGACGAGTGCTGAGTAAGTGGCATTGTTCCCTCTCTAACTCCTCCTCCACATACAGTGCCACAACGTGGTGAAATGTGTTGCCCTGCATTGACAAATACCTAAGGCTTTACCCCTTACAGTGTTAACAGGTGTGGCAGCTCTACCTCAGACATAGAGGCAAACACAAAAGGCTGTCAAGTTGAGGAGACAGAAAAGTATGGCCCAAAATGAGGGGCAGATCAAGGTTCCAGTGGAAGAACTAAGTGATGAGGAGATAGCCACCCTAACAGATGCAGTCCAAAATACTAGTGAGAATGATGCTTGCAGACTTGACAGAAATGCTTGAGTACATCAAATGATTAAAGAAAGAAGTGAAGGTTATGCTAAGTAAAAGGAAGGAAAATCCACACAAAACCAATGGTGAAGGGAAGGAATCCGGGTTTCAAATAAATGATTAGGAGCATAAGGAAAAAAGGAACAGTCATCCACTTCAAAACAAACAAACAAAAACAACAACAAACAAACAAGAATTGAAAAAAATAAGGAGAGGCTTAGGAACCACTGGGACAACTTTAAATGTACCAACATGGGAATCATAAGGGTGCCAGAAGAGGAATAGCAAGAAATTGGAAACTTATGTGAAAAAATAATGAAGGAAAACTTTCCTATTTGGAGAAGGAAATAGACACACAAGTCCAGGAAGTACAGAGTCCCAAACAAGCTATACCCAAAAAGGACCACACCAAGACACATCATAATTAAAATGCTAAAGGTTAAAGATAAAGAGGGAATCTTAAAAGCAGCAAGAGAAAAGAAGAGAGTTACCTACAAAGAGGTACCTATGAGACTGTCAGCTGATTTCTCAAATAAGTTTCTCAGGCAAGAAGGGGCTGGCAAGAAATATTCAAAGTGATGAAAAGTAAGGACCTACAACCAAGATTACTCTGTCCAGCAAAGCTATCATTTAGAATGGAAGGGCAGATAAAAAGTGCTTCACAGACAAGGTAAAGGTAAATGAGTTCATCATCACCAAGCCATTATTATATGAAATATTAAAGGAACTTATTTATGCAAAAGAAGAATATCAAAACTATGAACATTAACTGACAACAAATTCACAACTATCAACAACTGAATTTAAAAAATAAAAACAAAATCCAACTAAGCAAACCAGAATAGAAACAGAATCATAGGTAGGGGGATCATCTGGAGGTTTTCAGCTGGGAGGGGAAAGGGGAGAAATGGGGAAATGGTGCAGGGATTAAGAGGCATAATTGGTAGGTACAAAATAGACAAGGGTCTGTTAAAAACAGTATAGGAAAGGGTGAAGCCAAAGAATTTACATGCATGACCCATGAACTAAGGGGGGTGGGATTTCTGGAGGGAAGGGTGGTACTGGAGCAAAGAGAAAAAAATTGGGATAACTGTAACAGCATAATCAATAAAATATACTTTAAAAAACTATAACATACATTGTTTTTGGTTGCTTACTTTCATTTCCTATATCATGTGCCTTAATGTGTTTCATAAATGTGAAGAAAATATATCCGGGTAATGATAATTCTGTAAATATTAGTAAATAGATTGAAAAGGTTAAAATTATGGTTGTCAAAGTCTCAAGTTTATTTATTTAGGATGCTTTGGGTATAATGTACATAGTATTTATATAATGCTGACATAAATAATTACCTAACAAAACAAAGCTAATAAAAGAGATCTGGCATCTCATCTAAAATTAAATTCTAAGCTATAAAATATCTTTATTGGTTTTAAAATAAGAATAAAATATAGCCAGGTTTCTGAATATTAGAAATTCTTTAAATAAATTACTGCTTTAAAATAAATATTAAAACAAAATTAATGTCCCCTTCTATATTCTTCTATATCACAATGTCTCTAGTAATTATTGAGCTTACCTTTCTGTGCTACAATTGCCTGTTTACTTGTCAATCTCCATGATTTCTCTGGAAACTTCCTTTTGAAAGTGTGGATGACCTTTCTTTGCAATTATGTATAAAATATTTGTTTAATCATGCTAACTAAGTTCTCAATAAAAAGTTTTGGAGATAATTTATGAAAGAATATGAGAAATAAAATTATCCTTAATTTAAGTGTGAAAAGAGAGGTTATAAAGGGTACAAATGTAGTCCTATATTACTGTAAATTTCCCCACCCTGAAAGTTTACACTCTAAGCAGAACATCTTCAAGTTAAACTTATATTCTCTAGTTCTTAAAATTAGTGTACTGGTCTTTTAAATGTAATTTTCCCTTCTATTTGAACTTGTGATTAAATGATTTATGTGAACAATTGAGTTTCTCAAAAGTCTCCCTTAAAGAGATAGAAACAAAGAATATTTGACAAGCCATGGCTAAGTTTAAGAAAAATAAATGATACATCTTATTCTATGACCTCTTCTGTTTTCCTATTTTAACTCACATAATTTGTTTGCCACTTAAGTATCTGTCATTTTTATTTTAGTGTTTTCAGATGTCAAACACAACTTGGATCTCAGCAGCAAATAATTTATGGCTAGAGACTCCTTTTGGATTAAAAACAACAACAACAACAACAAACACAAAACCTCCCTCCTGTATATAGAGCTGGCAGTGAAGCAGCCAACTCTGAAAAAACAAAGAGCACTGTAAGTTCCTATCATAGATTGTGCACTAAACAGAAAATATCTTATGCATCAATAAATTGAATTTGTTGCTGAGAAAGAGTTGCCTGTATAACTGCGATTCAAAGTTCTTCTCTTTCACAAGATCCCCTTGTGTCAAGTAAGTAAATAAGCTTAGATTCAAAGACTCAAAAAAAAAGTAGAAAAGGCTATAGAAATTGTCCAGCCAGACTTCTGTACAGAACAGGGCTTGTTTGGGTGATAAGGATATTTTGGAGCATCCAATTAACCCTTTCCATGATCTTCTAGTGACTATGCTATCTCATAGTAGCCAAGACTGGATTTCCTATTTAGAGTTGAGGCAAATTAGTACTTAG
Source organism: Furipterus horrens (assembly GCF_987537825.1). Taxonomy (NCBI): domain Eukaryota; kingdom Metazoa; phylum Chordata; class Mammalia; order Chiroptera; family Furipteridae; genus Furipterus; species Furipterus horrens. The sequence goes on from NW_028327171.1 coordinate 137,081,178, forward strand.
GAAGTAAAATCCTATTTTCATTGAGGTGAACTTAAAATAAACAAAAATCAACCAAACAAAACTATTTTAAGGCCTATCTGCTTGATTTAAGGTACTTTAAATATAGTGTGCATTGACTTCCATAATATCTAATTTTTGTTTCCTTGTTTTCCCTGTAATGAAGACTCACTCCATTTTTGTTCGATGTTACCTAGTGACAGATTTCAAGTCCCATTCCTCCCTCTTTTCCTTTAGCTCCACATCTGGGTAAAGCAATAAGAGCTTAGGGGTGCTTTTCTTTGCTTCCAGTGGAAACTTCAAAAACATAACAAGCCCTTGATTGTGGCAGAACCCTCATCCTAGCCCCACCCTTCAAATATGTTCTCCTTCCTCAGTTCTCTCAAGCTACTTCAGACCTGCTTGAGAAGTCTGCTTTGTTTTCCTTCAGAAAGTCCCATTATGTGAATTATAGAGCTTTTCATACCCTCTTGGTGCTTGTGTGACTACCTGAGTCTTAAGATCCACACCATGTTTTGAGTGATGACAACATAATCTCACATCTTGTCTATCAATGGAAGTCAAAGTAGAAAATAATAGGAGTCAAACACAATCTACAGAATGTGTTTTAAACATGGGTGAGAAAGAGAGTAAAGTTTTATAAAACAGGCTAAACTTCTCTTAGAAATAAAATGTATGAAACAGACCCAAGATCAAATATATCTGTGATTTCATTACCAAATAATGTAAACAATAGTGAGAACAGTATAATATGGAGGGATTGTGAATTATTTTACAAGGCAAAAATGTAAGATGCATAAAAAGAACTGAAGCAGGTAGACTGCCTTTATTTTAAATGTTGGGAAGATATTAAAATAAAGGTATACTTCACTATGAGAAGGAAACATTCCTGCAAAGTTATTTGTAAAGTATTATAGCATATATTCTAACATTTTTCTCACTGAATTTTATTATAAAATAGAAGATATGTTCTGTAGAAGGAAACCAAGGCACCAATATAAAATAACTAACTCAAGATGGATTAGTTAATACCCTTCTCAAGCTTTATAAAATTTTTAAAATTTCACAGTATTATGGTGTAACAAAATGCACACATTTCAAGTGAGCAGTTTGCTGAATTTTAACATCCATTTATATCATCCAGAAATTGTGTCCCTGCAGTCAATCAATCTCCCAACTTCTTCCCAGAAAATCACAGATCTGATTTCTATCACCCTAGAATTATTTTACCTAGGACATGAAATTTACACAAATACACTTACATTGTTTGCATGCATTTGTGTATTACTTATTTTGCTCACTGTGTTTTGGAGAGTCATCACTTTGTTTTATTATCTTTATTGCTGTGTAGTATTGCATCATAAAGTGTACAACAATTTGTGTATTCCTTCACCTCAGGTGGACATTTGGGATGTTGCACATTTCTTGACTTTTATGAATAAAGGTGATATGAATATTCATCTGCAAGTTTTTAATTGCAAGGTCATATTTTTTCCAAATTTTTCTTGTAAAAGTTTTATTTTCAATACAAATTAATTTCCTATATGGTAAAATGTGGAAGTAAATACTCATTATTTTTCAACAGAAATCCATTTTCAACATCATTTGTAGAAAAATGTAAACTTTAGCCATTAAATTATCTCAATGACATTTTAGAAAACAAAATTAACATTTGAGAAAAAAAATGAACACCATATATATGTATATAGATGTATGTATTTTTATTTTGTTCTATTGATTTTTGTGTTTATCCTTACCCAAATATCATACAATCTTAATAAACAAAGCCTTTTAAAAATTCTTGAAATCAGGTAGTGTAAGTTTTTCAAATATGATTTTTTTCCCCCCCAAGTTGATTTGGCTATTCTAGTTGCTTGCATTTCCAGGTATATTTTACATGTAATTCCAGTTTCTAAAAAAAAAAAAAATATCTTTCAAAGATTTTAACTGGTATTGTGTTAAATCTATAAGTCAATGTAAAGAAAATGGCTATTTTAACAACCCTAAACCTTCCAATTCATGAACATGGTATGAATTACCATGTAGATAGCTCTTTTTAATTTTTCTTAGCAATGTTCTATAGTTTTTAGTGAGAACATCTTCATCAATTTCCCTTAAAGTTATTTTTTTATACTTTCACTTTTAAATACTTTATTAAAGTATAATTGACATACAATAAACTATACATATTTAAAATGTAGAAATTGAAATATGTGTACACTCATGAAAACATTATCACAATCAAGATAGTGACCATATCCTGCCCTCCTGAAGTTTCCCCTGCATGTTTGTGACCTCTTCCTCCTTCTCCTCCCCTTTTCCCCAATCCTCACGCCACCACTAACCTACTTTCTTCCACTATAGATTAGTTGGTATTTTCTAGGATTGCATATATGGTACCATAGAGTATACACTCTTTTTCTCCTTTTTGTCTGGCTTTTTTCATGAAGTGTAATGTTTTTAGATTAATCCACATTGTTTCAGATACAAATAGTTCATTCTTTTTTTTAAAGTATATTTTACTGATTATGTTGTTACAGTAGTTCCAGTTTTTTTCCCCTTTGCTCCCCTCCATCCATTACCCACCTTCTCTCCAGTAACCCCACCCCCTTGGTTCATGTCCATGGTTCATGCATATAAGTTCTTTGGCTTCACCCTTTCCTATATTATTCTTAACTTCCCCCTGTCTATTTTGTACCAACCAATTATGCTTCTTAATCCCTGCACCATATCCCCATTTCTCCTCCTCCCCGCTCCCAGCTGATAACCCTCCAAATGATCACCACGCTTATGATTCTGTTCTTATTCTGGTTTGCTTAGTTGGAAATTGATTTTATTTTTTAGATTCAGTTGTGGATAGTTGTGAGTTTGTTGTCATTTTAGTGTTCATAGTTTTAATCATTTTTTTGTTCTTAAGTAAGTCCCTTTGACATTTCATATAATAATGGCTTGGTGATGATAAACTCCTTTAGCTTTACCTTGTCTGGGAAGCACTTCATCTGCCCTTTCATTCCAAATGATAGCTTTGCTGGATAGAGTAATCCTGATTGCAGGTTGCCTTTCATCACATTGAATACTGCTTGCCAGTCCCTTCCTGCCTGCAAAGTGTCCTCTGAGAAATCAGCTGATAGTCCTATAGGCACCCCCCTGTAGGCAACTTTCCACCTCTCTCTTGCTCCCCCCAGGACTCTCTCTTTATCTTTCACCTTTGGCATCTCCATCATGATGCATCCTGATTGAGTCCAGGTGTGGTGTGGTCCCCTCTGGATCCAGCTCGCCCAGGACCCTCTGTGCTTCCCAGACCTGTATGTCCATCTCCTTCACATAATCTGGGAAGCTTTCCTTATTTATTTTAATTCTTGCTTCCTCTTTCTGCACTGGTTGACTGTTTTTTTTTTCTTCCTTATGTTCCAAATCATTGATTTGAAACCCGGTTTCCTTCCCTTCACCATTGGTTTTATGTGGATTTTCCTTTGTTTCACTTAGCATAGCCTTCACTTCTTCTCTTATGTATTTGCCATACTCAAGCATATCTGTCAAGCCTGTGAGCATCTTTATCACCAATGTTTTGAATTCTGTGTTTGTTAGGTTGTCTATCTCCTCATCTGTTAGGTTGGCTATCTTCTCGTTGCTTAGTTCTCCCACCGGAACCTTGATCCATTCCCCCTTTTGGGCCATACTTCTCTATCTCCTAATTCTGACAGGCTCCTGTGTTTGTTTGCCTCTGTATCCCAGGTAGAGCTGTCTCTCCTATCTGGATGAGTATTTCTTCTTTATATCTTTGTTTGCTGGACTTCCATGCAGTTTGCTTTTCTGAAACTTCTGGTTGTTTCTAGTTTTGAGGTAGTTGTTTTCCTTGTTAGTTGTGGAGGGAGACACAGCATGTTTGTCTACGTCTCCATCTTGGCCAGAAGTCCAAATTAATTCTTAAATACTTATTGTATATGCTCTTATAAATGAAAATTGTTGTTTACCTAATAATTACTGAAGCTTTTTTAAAAATAGATTCCTTAGGATTTCCTACATAAACAATTATGCCATCTATAAGCAGCTACAGTTGTTTTATTCACCTTTAATTACATTTTTTATTTTTTATTGTTTCCTTATTCTGTTACCTATGATCAAGAGCACACATTAGAATGGAAGAGGAAGAGAATGAGCATCCTTTACTTTTTCCAAATGTTACGGAGAAAGCATTCACTATTAACCATAAGATATATCAACAGTAGATTGTTCATATATGTTCTTTATCAAATGAAAAACAATTCATACTACTCCTTTTTTGCTGTATTTGTAAAAGATGGAATTGTGCTTTGTCAAATCCTTTCTTTATATTCATTCAATTGATCATATGGTTTGTCTTCTTTATTGTCTTAATGTGGAGGTTGGACTGATTGATTTTTGAGTATTGATTACTTTTACCTTTTTGGGATCCCCTTCTCTTCTTTATAATGCTAAATTATATTTTTTATATTGTTTTGCTAACATTTTATTGAGGTCTTTTGCATACTAGTTTTATTAGTGAATTCAAGAAGTGAATTGTTAGCCTGGATAAATTTCTGTTTGTTGTCTACTTCATAATCGGGTGTTATATTTTTAGCTTGTTAAATTAGAATTTTACATCATTGATTCTTTTTGTCCAAGGACTTCTCTAGATATAAGCTATAAAAAGTTTTATATATTGTATTTTTAATATCCTTTATTTCAAAACATTTGTACTTATAATTTTTGATAGATAGACTATTTTTAAAAATATAATTGAATTCCAAATACTTGTGGAGTTTTCATTTATGGTTTTTTAATTAAATTCTAATTTTATACATTATGATTAGAGAATACAAAATGTATGATTTCTTGCTTTTTTTTGCAATATTATTGGAAAGCTCAAGGTGTTTCTTAAAATTTCTTACCTTGGCAAGACTTCAATTCCAACTCTGTTTCCTCCTCTGGAGATTGTGTTGAGGTTTTTCTCAGGGCAAATCCTAAAGTAAGCCATCTATAACATAGACATGTTTTTGTTTGTTTGTTCGCTTCTTTTCTGTTATCTTAGATGTATGATCAGGCTGTTAAAATAATTTCTTTATGCTGGCTAAATCTGAATTCTACTACCTCTCAGTGCTGTTAAATCTCTGTTCTGTTTTCAGCAGTCTGCATAATCTCACTCTTTGCATGTGTGGCTCTATCCTTAGTAAATAATTCATGTGGATCTTTCTCACATGGTTCTACACACTTAACCATGCAATCTATTGTTCTCCAATGCCCTGCCCATCAGGTTCCAGCCACTTCCTTAGTACTAAACTTGATTCTCTTCTTATACTCTAGCTATCTACACAGTATACAAGAAATTATCTCCATACAGAGACAGGAAGAACATAAATTTCATTCATGAGATCCAATTTTTAAATAGATCACAGTCTTGCTCTGCTTATTGCATAACGTTTGAAAATTGTTACTGCATATATTTCTCTCAGGTAGGGAGTTTTGTTTTGTTCATTTAAATAAGTCTAATCCAGTATCAGTCACTTCATCAAGACCAAAAGTAAAAAAGTTTCTTAATTGGGTTTGGTTTGCCTTAAAATTTTGGATTAATGGCTTCTATCAGTTCCAATTTTCTTTTTAAAAAGCTACAAAAATTTATTTTATCTGTATTTGTATGTCCTTAAGTCACTCTTTAGTAAAAATTATTTGAAGTTGAAAATGTATGTATTTTTCTAATTTGAAATGAACCACAATCCTTTTTCACCAGTTCTAAAGTTTAACACTCTATGATAAATCCTTTAGAGTGATATCTGCATTTTACCTAGTTTAGCTCTCAGTAAGTCAACTAAAAACCAAGAACCTTGAGCAGTCTTCCCAGATAAGTGAGGAAAGTTGTACCCTGTTTTTATTCCATAAAAATAAAATTCTTTCCCTGATATTATTGGGCTTACCTATATTTAAAAATGTTCTACAAAGTTGGAAATGTATCAACATCATATGTCACTGAGATTTCAACATTTCTCACAGTACAACCAACACAAAATTAATTCCCCAATTTTCCTTCTATTCAAAGATTTAATCTCAGTTGAATTTAATATGTTACTTAAGTTGCAGCAGTGGCTGAGCTAAAATGTGCCCAAACCACTTGAGAATACTAGCCAGGTAATTTATTCATAAAAGAAAAAGTGGAATTTTTTGTTTGACTGTTTAAAAAAAACGTTCCCTAAGGAAATCGAAGAGAACTGGAAAAGGGGTTGTATATAGTCAGGCTCCCAAATGATTAAGGAAATATGGCTTTAGTTGATGCTATGAGAAGAACAAAAGAAAAAGGGACAGATTTCTTCTTGAGATTTGTCAGCTAGAGTGGAGACCTGACCTTCTAACAATCTCCAAACAGGAAAGGTTATTATGCAAATTGATGTGTCCAGCTGTTGTTTCTTTCTATGACAGATAAATTAAAGAAAATAGGCTCAAAATGAAGCATGAGGGACTAAGGTTTGGCAGCTTTGCAAATGGTCCTTTGCTTTCCAGCCCAAGGAAAATGACAGCTGATTGTAGGAGCGTATTAATGAATACTAATTTCACTATTGAGTTATGGTTTCTCTACCCCCAATTAGAATGCAGATCAATTGGTTCTAAATTGTATCATACTGTGTTTTACCTTACATGTAATATAAAACCTTTATGCACAATAAAGAGTACACAGAAAGTTTTATAGATTTTTAAAAATTATATTCTTCTAAGGAGAAAGTCCTCCCTATGACCATGATTTGATTTTTTAAAAGTGCTTTAGTTCAATGGTTTTTGAGTCCTAAATAATACAACAATAGTTGAAATAGCTTATATGTACCCAGAAATTTAGATTTTTCAGTAACTTTCAATTTCCATTATCTCATTTATTCATCATATACGCTTATTTCCATTTTACGGAACAAGGAACTGGGGTCCATGAACTGTGTGACTTGGCTACATGAGTAGTGACAGCCCTTGCAGTACTTGGGATGGCAGCCCCCTCTTGCTCAATCTAATGATCTTCCACTGGAGCTGCCAGCGGTCTCTTTGTAATGTGGGGAGGTACAGCTCTAAACTTCCTCTGCTGAGTGTCAAGGGGCCTGACTAGAAAAGCCAGTCATGGAGTATGTCATTCCCTCACACCTTTTGAGAAACCCTTGTGAGGAACTTGAGACTGAAAGAAAAATAAGACAGCAGCAGGTTTTTCTGGAAAGCCTAAGAGCTATCACAGAAATCTGAAGTCATGAGGAAGCAGAAATTTTAACTTTTCAGAAGATGTGCAGTAGATGAAGGCTCACTGACTAGAGTGTGAAAAAGGCAGATGGAAATTAAATATAGGGAGGCGGGGCGGAAAGAGCAAGAGAGAAAGAACGGGAGGATGTTTGACGAATAGAGCAGGTTCAGCACGAAGAAGATCAAAGATAATTTGTTCCTCGGGTCCCCCTCGTAGTCTCTGATTCTCAATGTCCTCCCAAGGGGACTTTCTATGGGGCAGGATTTTATGATCCTATTCTTCCTGAAGGCAGGCTCCACTAGACTCCCTTGCTATTTGCTCTTTCTGAGGCTGCACTATGGGACTTTCCTGGATGCTTGGGTGTATGTTTGTCCCAATGTTGCTGCCATCTCTCAATATTTGAGACTTCTTGAATTATTATTAGTTTCTTGCCCCAAAAAGACCTCAAATAAGCCATATCACATAGAACTGAGACTGACAGCTGATAAAGATTTAATACTGACAGAACAGAAATGCTTGGGAGAAATAATTTAAAATAATAATGACTCTGACATCAAGCCATTTAGTTAATAGAATATTTAGAGGTCTGTTTTCTTTTGGAAAAAAATGTGTTTTATTGGGAAATGAGAAGATGGCTTTTTCTACATGTGTCTTATTTTTTTGAACTCTTAGAGCAGTTATTTACTGCATGATGCAAATTTTATTTTAATCATTTGAGGTACTGATCTTTTGTACACCTGACTAGTGGTAGTGAAAATCCTTTGAAATACAGAATTATGTATATTAAAAAAAAGAAATGTATTTCTACATAGTGCCTTACTGTGTGCTGTCCTGAATTCATAGCAGTATTTTTGAAGAGGTCACTGACCAAATAAAAGATGGTTGTTTTGGACTGAGTACCATCATGTTTCAGGAATGATACTTGGTTCTTTGTATTTTTTGGCATTTGACTTAATATTCATAAAAGCCTCAATAATTGTATTATTGCATATGAGAAAATGATGTCTCTGTATGACAAGTGACACAGCTGTTGTCCTACAATCGTATGTGATGGAGCTCGAAGTTGAACTTGCATCTCTGATTTACTAACCTCTGATATTTCCACCACCCAACACTAGTCCCCATCAAATCCTCAATTTTGTCTGCAACAGAAATTTATTAAGAGATGATTTTGTGCCAGACAGTGTTCTAGAAACTAGGATACAGTGATGGATAATAATAACAAAAACAAAAAGACAAGACTCCCTGCATTATGGAGCCTCTACTCCAATAAGTCCTTTGAACTTTATGACTTCTAGATTGTCCCAAAACGAGTGACCTTTATTCATTTCTTCATCCTTGTCTTGCATCTATGAAGTTCAAAGTGCAAGGCTATGGTTTTGCACATGTAAAATTAATAATTATACCCCTTCAGCTTTCTTCAGAGGCCATGCACTACCCACCCAGAACAGAGCTCCCTCCCTAGTGCTTCTCTATGAAGGTAGTAAAGGCATATGTATGTCCACAAGGCCAAATATTGTAGATATTTTTTTCAAAAGATTCTATAGTCTTTTTTTTTTCAGATTTAATGTGTTTTATTGATTAAAATATTACATTTGTGCCCGTTTCCCTTCCCTCTGCTCCCCTCCACCCGGTGGCCCCCCTCCCTCCAGTTGTCCCCCCCTTTTAGATTATGTCCATTAGTTGTGCATACAGTTCCTCCCAACCTCTCTCCGTCTATTCCATTCCCTCCTACCATGATCCCCAATTCCTTTATCATCTCCCTCCCTCTCCCCACTCCCCCTCCCTGTTGACCTCCCCCCAATATGCTTCCCGTACCCACAGTTCCTCTTCCACTCTCGTTGCCTGTTTAGTTTGCCTTTGTTTCATCTCCCTAGCTTCTGTTTTTTAAACCAGTCCCTTTAACATCTCATATAACAGTGGTTTGGATCTAATGAACTCTTTCAGTTTTATTTTGTCCTGGAAACACTTTCTCTGTCCTTCTACTCTGAATGACAATTTCGCTGGATAGAGTATTCGTGGTTGTAGGTTTTGGATTTTCATTACTTTGAATATTTCTTGCCAGTCCCTTCTTGCCTGTAGGGTCTCTCTTGAGAAGTCAGCTGATAGTCTAATTGGGACCCCTTTGTACATAATTCTTTTCTTCTCTCTTGCTGCTTTTAAGATTCTCTCTTTATCTTTAATTTTTGACATTTTGATTATAATGTGTCTTGGAGTGGTTCTCTCTGGGTCCAGTCTCTTGGGAACTCTCCTTGCTTCCTGGACCTGCAAGTCTATTCCCTTCCCCAAGTCTGGGAAGTTCTCCTTTATTATATTTTCACTCAATTTTTCAAGTTCTAGTTCATCTTCCTCATTCTCTGGCAAACCAATGATTCTTATGTTGGGCCTTTTATAGCTGTCCCAGAGGTTTCTGATCCTCTCATTGTTGCTTCCCATTTCCTCTCTCTGCATTGGTTGACTGCTTGTTCCTTCTCCATATTCCAGTTTGTTGAAATGAACTCTGGATTTTTTTTCCTCACCATCTGTCTCGTATGCGGTTTTGTTCCTTTCGTTATGAATGTTTTTCGCTTCTTTCTTATCTTTTTCCTGCTCTTTTGTGAATTCTGTAAGCCACCTGATAACAATGGCCCAGAACTGAGCCTCTGACAGGTTTCTTATCTGTTCATCTGTCAGGTTCTCTATCTGTTGCCTGGTGAGCTGTGCTACCGGGATTTCTATAGTTGTCTGCCTCATTTTGACAGATGCGTTTTGTTTTCTTGGGCCGGCTGTCGGGGGCAGTGCCTGTGTACGCGTCACAATTCAGCGACTGGCGCCTGTCTGCGACCTATTTCGCAGCCCTGTGGTGCTTTCTTTGGGGGCGGGGGTCCAAGATGGATTCACACAGTTATTCAGCTAGGAGACCGGGATCCGTCCTCCCGCCCCCCTGGGCCTCACTGTTCAAGGCGATGCGGCGGCCGCTCTCCCCAGCGCCGGGGTTGCGCACCGCCAGGGGCTTGACCGCAGCCGGGATTCCTCGCCGCCCCGCCGCTCCAGGTGCGACTGCAAACAGCGCTGCCCTCTTTAACTCTTACCTGCCCAAATGGCACCGCTGGTTTATAACTTCATATGTTGGGCTTCTGTGTAGTTTTATTTTCTGGAATTTCTAGTTATCCTTTGTTTTGAAGTAGTTGTATTCCTCTCTAGTTGTAGAGGGAGACCTAGCGTGTCCGTCTAAGCCTCCATCTTGGCTGGAAGTACCAGATTCTATAGTCTTAATAACAAGTTGTATTCTTTCCAGACCATATTTTAAAATTAATTTTAATTGGCAAAATCTTCTGTTATGATATTTAATTAACTCTTCTGAAAGATAAGTTAAAATTTTAACTCCCAATAGCTCAGAATGTGATTTTCTTTGTAAATAGTATTGTTGCAGATGTATTTAGTTAAAATGAGGTCATACTCTAGAAGGGTAGGCCTCTAATTCAATATGACCAGTTCCCTTATGAGAAAAGGGAAATTGGGACACAGATGTACAGAGGGAAGATAATTGAAAGAGGCAAGAGGACAAGACAGCCATGTGACAAGGGAGGCAGAAGCTGGAGCAACACATCTACAAGCCAAGGAAGGCCAAGGACTGTTGGGAGACACGAGAAACTAGAAGGAGCAAGGAAGAACTTTTTTCTACAGGTTTCAGAAAGAATATGATCTTGTTGATATCTTCTTATTTCAAAAATTGTAAGACATGCATTTTTTGTTGTTTTAAGATATCCAATTTTGGTAATTTGTTAAGACAGCCCTGGGAAATGAATACACCTTTCTATAATACCTCTTTTTCATTTCCTCATTTACCTTCTTCTCTTTTATTCTTTTCTCTCTCTCTTCTTCTTCTTCCTCGAGCTATTTTTATTTTATTTTTATCTCTCACCTCTTACCTTATAGTATGGATGCCAATGGCAAGAAAAAAAAGAAATCGCTGTGCCACCATTTCTTCCTACTAGATTGATTTCCCAGGTCTGACATCTTGGCAGTTCCCTTGCAGAAACCACTGGAAGAGTTATTTAATAAAGGTGCCGTTTTATTTATGAATGCTAAGGAATGCCTTGAAGGTTCAGAAACTCGTCTCTCAGTCCATATTACAAAATACATGAACTGATGAAAAAGTCTCAGAGCAATGTTGCTGCTCCCATTTAAAGATTCCAGAGCATATGTTTCATTGGTCCTCTGGCATCTTTATGTCCTTGGAGACATGCAATCTCCTTCCATCAGAGAGTTATTCAGTGCCCTGTGAGCGATTAGTGAGTCCTAAAAATGTGAACTTGTGGTTTCTTACCAGGCCCAGGTAGACAAGGCATTTTTCCTCAGTCCTCAGTGTCACAACTAATCATGTGTCATGTCTCCTAGAAGCACTGGGCCACTGCCCGAAGTGATTTTCTACTCAAGACAATCACACTACCCTGTTGGATATGCAAATAGTCCAGTATAGAGCATTCTTCCTGAAAACTATTTCTCAAGGAAATGTTATTTCAAAACCTGATTTTGTGGAACTAAAAAAGCACACTTGTCACTGGTTATTTCCTTCTCTAAATGTCTCAGCTTGTGAAGTTTTTTTGGTTACTTTGCCCTTTAATGTGAGGAACAATAAAGAACAAGAAAAAGGCACAAAAACATTAGAGAGACCTCACTACTTTTATAAGGTCAATATAGTTTTATGTGTATTATACATTTAAGAAAAAAATTCTCACTCAAAGATATGTTTATTGATTTTAGAATGAGAGGAATAGAGGGAGAAATTGAAAGAGACAAACATTAATGTGATAGAGAAATATTGATCAGTTGACTAGCATAGGCACCCCTACCAGGAATTGAACCTGCAACCTAGATATGGGCCCTGGCCAGGAATCAAACCTGCAACCTCTTGGCATATGAGACAATGCCCAAGAAACTGAGCACTTGGCCATGGCTATCATATACATTTTAATACAGGAATAAACAATATAATTTAAAATGTGTGTATTATATTTAACAAATAATTATGAAGTGCTTTTACTTTTTCTAGGCACTACCTGTAAAAAAAGACAGAGATGAAAACAATGCAGCCCATTTCCTTATGGAGTTTTTAGTCTAGTAGGGGAAGCAGACATGCCCACAGATGACCACCTTCCACACACAGGCTATGAGGTGTGAATTGAGTGGTACCCTGGAAAAATTTGCAGGCTCTGAGGTCAGGTTATCTTGGTTCATAATCTCAACTCAGCCACTTGCTAGTCTCTGATCTTGAGGAAATTACCTAAGCTTTCTAAACCTCAGTTTTCTCTTGTTATAAAATCTCTCCCACCCTCCCCACTCTCTGTCATAGAGCTATTTTGAGGGCTTTAAAAGTTAATGTACATAATGCCTTAGCATAGTTATGGACACATAGGAAGCTCTGGGAAATAATATGCTTTTATTTTACAAGGGAAAAAGCAGCTGGGCAGAGGGACTGAATGAAAATAGCCCACCACAATAGGAACATTGATGTAGAGTATTAATCTAAAAGCTATTCAACTTCAGCTGTGCTGAGTAGCTTACAAATGTGTTGAAATTTTTCCATAGAGACCAACTAGTGACAACAACCAAAAGAGGAGAAAAAAAAAAGCTCCAAGGAAAATGAAATGATGACTTGAAAAGAGGCAGTGACTATATCACCATCTGCCCTCTGCCCTTCTCCTGGGGTATCAGCGTCTGCTCCAAGGAGAGCAGTATCTGTGTCATATACAATAATTACTAGGCCAGTTTTCTGCAGGGAGTTGCTATTTTTCTGTTGAGAGGGCACATTGAATTAATCACTTGGTATTCCATCATATTCAATTTACTGTTCCATAGCAATTTATTTGCTGTATATAAGAACTTTTGTGCCAGAGGGCTCTGATGATGTTGAAAATGCATTATTTCAGTCACTTACCTCTACTACTAATGGTTTTGCTACCAGCAGAATTAATTTGGCAACTTAGAGCTCAAGTATAAAAAAGTAGGAAAAGTCTACTTTTGAACATAGCTAAAACCAGCTGGAGGTATGGTATAAGGAAGAAGATTTGTTTTGCTGGAGGCTGTGATGCCAGATTTTTATCATTTGTGAGATCATTTAAAAAATAAATAAACTTTTAATTTTCAAAGAGTTTTAAATTAATAGGAAAGTTGTAAAACTAGTTCTAAAGGTTCCCATATATTTAAAACTCAGTTTCCCTTGTTGATAACTCCTTATATTAAGTAGGTATATGCTTGGCTACCAATAAAGGACATTTGATATATTACTATTAACTGAATTTCATACTTTACTCAAATTTATTTAAGTTTTACCTGATGCCCTTTTTGTGTTCCATTCTGTCATTCAAGATACTACATGATAACTTTTAGTCATCATGTTTCTTTAGGTTCCTCTTGACTCTGACAGTTTCTCAGATTTTCCTTGTTTTTAATGACCTAGTTTTGAGAAATACTGGGCATTTTGTATAGTGTCCCTAATTTGTAAAATAATATTTTATAATATTTTTAAAATAATGTGAGGTCTGTCTGGAATAAGTCCAGCCATTGTTAATATAATGAGAATAGTTTGCATGACATAGATATAACCTGGCAGCCAAAGAGAGTAGACTGGAATGCACAATGACAGCTTCACTTTATCAGTCAGTGGGGGCAGTAGACACCATTGAGTGAGCATGTGTACTGTGTGGCTGTCACATTCAAAATGACTAAGTGAGTAGAGCAATGAATCTGTATCAAATATTTGATTAAGCTTGAACATTCCTCTGTGGAAACTATTTGGATGACTCAGAAGGCCACAGCTATGGACAACTGGTGATTGGCAGCTTCGTCACAATGCTCCTGCTCATGCATCACATATCATGCAGAGTTTTTGGAGAAACATCAAATTACCCAGGTGACTCAGCCCCACTACAACCCAGATTTGGTGCTCTGCAACCTCTGGCTTTCCCTAAAACTAAAATCACCTTTGAGAGAGAAGAGATTTCAGACTGTCAGTGAGATTCAGGAAAATATGATGGGGCAGCTGATGGTGATTGGGAGAACTATGTGAGGCCCCAAGGTGACTACTTTGAAGGGGACTGAGGGATCATTGTCTTGTGTACAGTATTTCTTGTGTGTTCTCTCTTCTTCAACAAATGTTTCTATTTTTCATATTACATGGCTGGATACCTTCTGAACAGACCTCATATTTATGCTTACACTGAGATTTTGGGGTTTCGTGAAGAGGACCACAGGGGGAACACTCTATTTTGATTATCACATCATATCAAGTATTGATCTATTGAGAAGACTTATCATTGTTGATGTCAACCTTGATTGTCAGGCTGAGGTAAGTTTCATCAGGTCTCTCTATTGGCAAGTTACTCTTTTCTTCCCCCTTTTCACACTGTGCTCTTCAGAAACGAGAAGCCACTTATGAGGTAGGATACATGTTTCACTTCCTTGGGGCTAGATTATCTACTCAAGTGTAGAGTTCATGGGCACTTGAGACTTGCTTATTCTTATTTATTTACTTACTTATCAAATCATTTATATCAGTATGAACTCACATGTATTTACTTTATACTTTGAGTTATGTGTTTTGTTGTTCAAGTTACCTCAGTCAATTTAAACAACAGACCAGTGGAGTTCTTTCATTGGCTGTTGTCCCCTTTTTCCATATCCTCATCATGGTGGGTTGTTTTGTTTAAGTACTTTCTTACATTCTGGAAACACAAGATACACCACAATCGTCTAACTGAGAATCAGCCATTTCTTTAAGCACTAGATTATTTTGTTGGAAAGTGGTATTAAAAACTAAAGTCTGAGTATTGGGTGTGCTTTTGCTCCTGGAACATCATTGCTTCTGACACTAGCTTTTTACCACTTGCTCTTCCTCAAAATTGCCCCAGGATCCCTGGTACTCAGGCTGCCCAGGACCTTGCCCTGTAATGTCTCATCCAGCTCAACTCTTCTTCAGTGACTCACCATAGGACAGCTGGGTGAATCCAACTTCTTCCGCTTCCTTCCATCAAAAGTTTTGATCTGTGTCCTCTTCCTTCACTGCTATTGTGATCAGCTTCTGAAGATAGTTATTTGAACACTGCATAGGTGATTTTCAATAAGTATTTCTTACATTGAATTGAATATGATAATCTAATTCCCATTAGGTTGTCGAAAAGTGATAATGGATTAAAGCGACACTAGTCATCACAAGGTAATTTAATTTTTAACAGAGAATTTCTGAAGACACAGCTGTTGCCCAAGGAAATGGCACCAAAAGGTGGTAGATACTTGGGAAGATATATCCAAGCAAATAAACCTCAATTTAGAGCATCCTGGCCAGCAGTTTTAAAAGTTAAAGGAGAATAGAAAATATAATTCATCACATATAATTAGAATTAACATTGTTTTGTGAAGCATGCCGTGTATGTCTATGTGTATGTGTGTGTGGTGAGTTATGATGTACATAACATCACAATTCACAATGTCTAAGTGGCAATTTTCTCCACCATTTTATACATGGATATGCAGTATATTATAAATATTAAGAATTTCTATGCTTAAATATTAATTTGTTAAATTCCTTTGGAAATATGTCACAATCATCAATACAGTCAGTGGCATAACACATTGGTGAATTTGGCTATGCTGTGTCTACCTCTATGGATGTGAAAAGATACGATCAATGTGTGATAAGGGTCACATTCCTTTCTTTTAGTTTCTGGCTTATTATGTTTATTAAGAGGTATTCCCATCCATCTAGATAGCCAGGTGAGCAACAAAACAATGTAGTGTACTGGTTAAGCATGTAGGCTCTGCTTTACTCACTACATAAGTTCTGCAATTTCTTAACTGTGTGGTTTTAGTCCAGTAACCTCTGTTTATTCGTATGTAAAATGAGATTAATAATGATATTAACCTCATAAGACTTTTTTGATAGGAACATTTAGTATGGTATACCTTCCACAGATTTCATCATTCAATAAGTCAGCATTTTGCAAACTATAGATCACAACTCCTCAGAGTACCATGAAATCAATTTAATGGATGTCTGCAATATTAAATAAAATGTAGACAAACATAGCATGATAGAATACATACGAGTAGTTAGAGTAAATTTGATGCCCAAAGTTTTAGTTCTGTGTGTGTTTTTCTGTGTGCATATCTATGTGTGTGAATACTGGGTCATTAGGTAATATGCATTTCTTACTGATGGTCATGATCAGAAATATTTGGAATGACAGACAGATCTTTCCCCACCCAGCCGACCCTTAGTCTTTACCTCTCTGTCTGGTGTCAGTCTTTTCTTACACCATGAAATCTTAAATTCTACCACTTCTCAGAGCTGTAATTTTACATTTATTTATGTGATTGTTTGATTAACTGTTCTACCTCTCTTCTTAGAATCTAATTTCACTGACAGTCATGGCTGATCATTTTTTTCTCACTTCTCTATTCCCTGCGCTAACGAAGTGTCTGGCACATGGTATATGCCCAACAAGTATTCAATAACGGAATAAATATATCCTTCATTTCCTCCCTATGTATAATCAGCCATTAACTTCCATAAATTCTTTCTACTTAATATATCTCAGGTCTATCCAGTTCACTGAGTTATTTAGGAAACAATTCTTTTTGCCTGAACTTCAGCACTATTCTTTCACTGGTTTCCTTTTCTATGTCTTGCTTCATTAGCTACCACTCCAATCCAATTAATTTTCTCCCTAAGTGATTTCTTAGTAAAATAAAAATATGATCATGTCATCTCTCAGCTTATTATTTTCCAATGGCATCTAATTACCCTCAAGAAGAGGTTCAAACCCCTTATTATGTACATTTGCAATCATAGATGCCACTGTGCAAAATTTTAACTGTATTTTTTATAACTCAATTTGATTTTCTGATTCCAAACTATATTTGCCTGATTCAGCATCAATTTAGTCACTTTCATGTAAACTTAGTCCAATTAGTGATTTCTCAATTATGACTTATAGTTCAGTCACATAAAAGATTACAACATTCTTATCTTTTATTTCTTCATAGTTCCCCTAGAGTTTGAGTCTCATTCTTGGGAGATTAAGTAAAGATGTTGGGGTGACTTATACAATTGCTACTGTATTATTTCAGGGAATGGGTCTTCTCCATCTTGGTCAGCTCACTTCATATCTACATTTGCCTTTTAATTCTGCATGTGTTCTCTGATTCTGATTTGTACATGAGCATCTCCATCTAATGTGACTTGGGCTGCCAAGGTATGACTTCACTCCCTTAGCTTTCAAGTGAATGTGGTCCATGGAGAGAGAGGACAATCAGCTCCCCAGTCTCTGGAGGCAATTGTCTATGCCACAGACTTGGCACATAATGCCCAACTCAGCTCTCTGGTACTTGTGTTTTGCTAACCTGTGCTCTTTCTCTTCTTTTCCCCTCCTCTCCTCTTTTCCCTGTTAATATGACACTTTACTCACAACATATGGGAATGGTCATATGCCATGGCTTTTAGGAACTCCGGCTTACTTATGAGCTCTCTCTCTCGGCTTCTTAAATCTTCAGTTGGGCATTGACTACTCTTTTTATCTTCCTTCAAATTTCCCAAACTTCAAGGCCTCTAGGGGCAATTCTATTCTATAAGAGCCTCATATTTCTAAGTACTTGCTAAGTTCTCTAGAATATGATTTCACCATAGTTTCTCTCCAAAGCTCATCAATTTTTCAGTATCAGGAGTGAAAGAAGAATTTGAGCCTTGCTCATATGCATACTTAATTCAACTTCCAGTGGATAATAATGTTGGAATATTTAAGTAACACATTTTTCTTTGTTCACTTTATTCTCTCAATTTGAAAAATTTTCTCTGCAGTTAATAGGAATGCAAAGACTTCCATAGGAACCTAGGTAGTTGGAGTGGAGATGGCATGTATTTTATTTTGCCAAACACTATAATAAGCAGTTTCTTTGACCATTTAATATAATTCTCACAAAAAACTTATGAGTAAAATTAAGTTATTTTAAAAAATTTACCTATGGGGAAACATAAGTACAAAAAATGAAGAAACCTGTTTAAGGTTGCACAAGATGCAGTAAGATGAAATATAACCTAAGAACTATTAATCTGAAGTTGTTGTTGTCAATTACTTTGCTTTGCTGTAAACACCTTTCTGATTTATAACTCCTCAAATCTTGGTACCAGATGCTCTAACTTCTGTGTAGAATGTTCTTTCTCTGTTTTCTCTCTTCTTATCATTTGAAATTCAATTCACCACATCTCTGGAAGGTTCTCCTTTATCGCCTTTCTCTGCATGCTTCAGTGACTGGTTTAACATCTTAGTCTCCCACTAGACCACGAACTTATTAAAAGCAGGAACCGAGTCCTCTTGTTATTTATATTGCAGTGCCTAATCTCATACCTGACCTGTAAAAAGTGTTTAGAACAATTAGTTGAATGAATTAATGATGAATAAAAAAGGTTCAAAGATGAAGGTATTCTCCAGTGCTGATATAGAACTAACAGAAACTTTTAAAAAACAGAAACTATGACAGTTTTAAATAACACCTGTTTGGTAATAATCAAATCTTGTTTTAAGGTCTCTGAGAGACTTAGGTATGAAGACCAATCCTCCTGAGGCGAATGAGCCACACTATCCTTGGGTATCTTATTTTGTTCTCACTGCTTTGAAGAAAATATCTAAAATAGTATGTTTTCCCAAAGGTTTCTATCATTCATAGAGTGTGAAGTTTCTTGAATACCTATAAAATAACGTTGTTTCTGTTACTTGCAAGAATTATCTATAGTTGTTTTGAGAGATTAGTCCTCAGAATCACAATAGGAAAAAAGACTACTGTAAGTTAGTAGAACACATGCTAGGGGTCTGATTTGAAGCAACAGGTATGGAAAGAGTGTGGCTAGCAACCAGTGGGACCTGAAAACCTGAAGTTGATACAGCATGGATCCATGATTAGAACATAATTAGGAGAAGCAAAAAAAGTTTCATGGTCCAAGATATCTGGACTCTTGGTGGGTTTCTCACCCACTCCCTACACCAGAAATATCAGTATTGTAGGGTAGACCATAAATGTGAGTCATGCCTTCCACATACAGCATTTGTGCTTTCTGACCAAATGACTAATTTTCAAGGTTACCCAGAGCAAATGTTCAAGCCTAAAAAATTGCCAGAATTTGCTAATGGCCCATTCAGAAAAGACAGATTTGTCCTGCTTCCATATTCCCTAAGATTGATAACAAGTAAAGGTCAGTAGTTGATTTATAAATGAAAGATAAATCAGAAATCCAAACAAAATGTTTGCAAAATGTCAGAGATGCAAAATGCTAAAAGTCTTACTTTGAAGTAACTACTTGGGATTTGACCAAGAATCAGTTCATTAGCATTCAACATTATCACTTTTGCATAACTAGAAAAATAAAACATACCATAAATAATAAATTTTGGGGTGAGAATAAATAAAGAATTAGTATTTTCAGTGTAAAAAATGATATACATTTTAGGTGCAATTATTTAATGTTGATATGATACTTAGCTTGCTAATCCCATTTCTGAAATCAATAATAATAGGTGAAATGTTGAAGGTATTTAAGAACTACAATATTGGGGAATGGTTTTCAAGTACTAATTGGTAATAGTCAAGCAATTCAATGATGATAAATGCTCCAAATTCTTCAGATGAATATATACATGTATATACCTCTAAGTAAATGTGAATAAAGAATCATAGGTTAGAAGCTACCTTTCTCTTCTATTTTTATTATAGCAATCTCTACATGTAGATCTTTAATGTTTAAATAAAATTATGTTTGAAAACAGCATAATAACATGATCAATTAATTGTTTTATATATACAGGAAAGTTTGCAAAACTTTCACTTTTTTTTTTTACATACTATTTTATATACCTAAATGTTTTATAAGCTGTTATTCTTTGACTTTTGGGTTTTTACTTCTCTGGAGTTATTGAAGAATGAAAGTGTCTTGGTGGTGTCCTTGCTGGTGTGGCTCAGTTGGTTGGAGCATTATCCGGCAACCCAAAAGTTGAGAGTTCAATTTAAGGTCACGGCATATACCTACATTGCAGGTTCTATCCCTGGTGGACCCTACATATACAATCCCCTGTACAGGAGACAACCAGACAATACTACTCTCTCATATAGATGTTTCTCTCTCTCCTTTCATCTCTCCCTTCCTCTCTTTCTAAAAATCAAAGAAAAAAAAGTCCTTAGGTAAGGAAAAATAGAATAGAATAGAATAGAATAGAATAGAATAGAATAGAATAGAATAGAAGCATCTGGAGGCAATTCTAGCTACAAAATTGAATCTTAGCACATCACGTACCTTTTGATTGCACACAGGTACACATTGTGAACTGGTTCTCAGATTTTTATTTTTAAGTATATTTTATTGATTATGTTGTTACAGTAGACCCAATTTTTTCCCCTTTGCTCCCTTCTTCCCAGTACACCCTTCCCTCCAGCAATCCCACCCCGCTTAGTTCATGTCCAAGGGTCATGTATATAAGTTCTTTGGCTTCACCCTTTCCTATATTATTCTTAAATTCCCCCTGTCTATTCTGTACCTACCAATTATGCTGCATAATCCCTGCACCATTTCCCCATTTCTCACCTTCACCCTGCCTGCTGATAACCCTCCAAATAATCCCCATACCTATGATTCTGTTTCTATTCTGGTTTGTTTAGCTGGGTTTTGTTTTTATTGTTTAGATTCAGTTGTTGGTAGTAGTGAGTTTGTTGTCATTGTTTTTTCAAGTTTTTATTTATTTATTTTTAGAGAGAGGGGAAGGGAGGGAGAGAGAGAGAGAGGAAGAGAAACAGTAATGTGCATTTGCCTCTTTGTGTGCCTCCCACTGGGGACCTGGCTCACAATGCAGTAAGTGCCCTGACTGGAAATCGAACCAGCAACCCTTTGATTTGCAGGCCAATGTTCAATACATTGAGCTACACCAGCCAAGGCTGTTGTCATTTTAGTGTTCATAACTTTGTTCTTCTTTTTCTTAAGTAAGTCCCTTTGACATTTCATATAATAATGAACTCCTTTAGCCTTACCTTGTCTGGGAAGCACTTTATCTGCCTTTCCATTCTAAATGATAGCTTTGCTGGATAGAGTAATCTTGGTTGTAAGTCCTTTCCAACACCTTGAATATTTCTTGCCAGCCCCTTCTTTCCTGCAAAGTTTCTTTTGAGAAATCAGCTGAGAGTCTTATAGGTGCCCCGTTCATAGGTAACTCTCTGCTTTTTTCTTGCTGCTTTTAAGATTCTCCCTTTATCTTCAAACTTTGGCATTTTAATTATGATGTGTCTTTGTGTGGTTCTTTTTGGATCTAGCTTGTTTGGGACTCTGTGCTTCCTGGACTTGTATGTCTATTTTCTTCACCAAATTTGGGAAGTTTCCCTTCATTATTTTTTCACATAAGCTTTCAATTTCTTGCTCTTCTTCTTCTCCTTCTGGCACCCCTATAGTTTGGATGTTGGCGCGTTTAAAGTTGTCCCAGAGGTTCCTAAGCCTTTCCTCATTTTTTTTCAATTCTTGTTTCCTCATTCTGTAATGGTTGACTGTTTTTTTCTTCCTTATGTTCCAAATCATTTATTTGAACCCTGGTTTCCTTCCCTTCACCATTGGTTTTGTGTGGATTTTTCTTTGTTTCATTTAGCATAGCCCTCACTTCTATGCATTTGCCATAATTAAGCATATCTGTCAAGTCTGAGAGCATATTTATCACCAGTGTTTTAAACTTCATATGTTAGGCTGGCTATTTCCTCGTTTGTTAGGTTAGCTATCTCCTCATCACTTAGTTCACCCACTGGAACCTTGATCTGTTCCCTCTTTTGGGCCATATTTCTCTTTCTCCTCAACTTGACAGGTTCCTGTGTTTGTTTGTCTCTGTGTCTTAGGTAGAGCTGTCACACTTGATACATTGCAAGGGGCGGAGCCTTAGGTATTTGTCAGCACAGGGCAACCCGTTTCACCACGTTGTGATGTTGTATGTTGGTAGGGGTTCTGAGAGGAAATAATGCTGCTTGCTCAGTACTTGCCCCATTTCCAGGCATTTCTCCCACTTCCATATGGGACTGACACCTCTTGAGCTGTTGCCCTGGCTGTCACTCCCAGAGTGGGTGGATCTGAAGATGTTCTAGAAAAGTGCGTGCCCTTTAGACAAGTGGACTCTGCTGAGAGACCAGCAGTTTCTTCCTCTGCCCCAACCCCCACTAGTTTGCACAATCAGAAGCAATGAAGCTTGATTTACCCTGGTGCTGGGACCATGAGCTCCACTCTCCGGTTTGGTGCTGGAAGTGCTGCCCAGGTGTCCCTCTTGACTTTTTTTTTTTTTTTTTTTTTGGTAGGAATTTCACTTTAATTAAATTTGTATTACATTTATTCAGGTGACATTGATTAATAAAATTATATAAGTTTCAGTGTGTAATTCTACAATACATCATCTGTATATTGTATTGTGGGTTCAGGGATTTCTGATGTCAAAAAATCATAACATGTAAGACTATACTTAGCAATCAGGGTAACTTAGCTCATGGTAACTGGCATATGTATAATTACAATTTGCATTCCAGTTACTTAAACTTAGATATCCTTAATCAGGTTGGACATACTGTGAGTAGAAGATCTCTTTTTCCAAGAGATAAGGTGGAGTCAGTCTTTGGAGAATGGCCTCATTGAATTGGTAAGTTAGTTTTCTCTGGACTCTTGACTTTTTAAAACATGTGACTGCACTTTCTGCTGGCCTGCTGCTGCCACCACACTGAGTACCCTCCAACCTGTACGTCCCTCCAACCTGTCTGGATGAGTATTTCTTCTTAATATCTTTGTTAGTTGGACCTCCATGCAGCTCGTTTTTCTGGAACTTATGATAGTCTCTAGTGTTGAGGTTGTTGTATTTCATCTTAGTTGTGGAGGGAGATATAGTGTGTCTGTCTAGGCCTCTATTTTGGCTGGAAGTTGGTTCTCAGCTTTTTAATGATGAAAACAAAAAACAACTTAAAGGTACAGTCGAGGCAGTCTATTAATACTTAATTGACTTACTCTACCAGGATATAGAAAATTATGCCTGTTGCCTCAGATAATGATTCTTCTTTGCCTGAGTTTTTTTTTTCTCAAGAATTCTCTAAATATAACTAATCAATCTTTAAACCAGTTAAGAGTTACCACTGTATATGATTATTTTCCAATGATATTAACCAGTTTTCAAACATTTAATAAGACTGTGTGTAAGATACAGTACATAGCAAGGAGTAGTGAGAACAGTTACATGATATAATCTGGGTATTGATGACCATGTTGAAAAACTGATAGCCCAGGGGAATATCCTTTGATGACACTATGATTTCTATTATAGCTCGTTTGTTTTACTTTATTTAGGTAATAAAAGAAAAGAAATCTCTTCCCCTGCTGTGGCTGTTTGAAGAATAATAGTGCCCTGAGCAACAGGTATGTCCATTTTTAATAAATTTGCTATAAAAATAAGATTCAGTTTATCAACATTTATTAACCCATGGGGAAAGAGGATTTGGGAAGTATATATAAATTGTCAGTGTTCAGTCTTTCTGATATATATATATATATATATATATATATATATATGCTCATATATAAATAAAACACCCTATGTGTGATCACAAAACACTTGCAAAAGTATTTTTAATGCATGTTAAGGTTTTCTGATGAATCATCTGCAGGATATAATAGATGTTTCAAGAATAAAATAATTTGCATTCTGACGCAATGTTATAGAAGTGCTTTTTGACTGCAACACCCAAAATATGGCTGTTTCAATAATATCCAAAGACGGTTTTTGCAATGATAAGTAGGTTACACACACCTGATAGTAAATGGTTATAAAAATGTGCATGTTTTGAGTACTTTTATTGGGTTGGTTCATTTAAAGTAAATAAATATTGAAAATTTATGTGTCTTCAGAAATTCTTATTATTTATAATACATAGTCAAAGATGGGACATTTCAAAGCATGGAATACAAAGCAAGGTCCTTTGCTCCATGAAACATCAAATGTAAATTAAAAATAAATAAATAGTGCGCTAAAGAAAATAGAAAAATATTTTGCTTGATTTTTACAGCAGAAAAAGGTCATGGGAAAGGTAAAAGAGGAGAAAGACAAGAAGGATTGAAGTAAGGCACTAAATAAGATTTAGTAGAAAAGATATGGGAAAAGTAGGGAGATGAGATAATGAAAAGAAAGCACTAAATGTGAAAGAAGGATATTATATTATTCCACAAGTATATAAAAAATGAGAAAAAATGATTCCCTTCATCTGAAAGCTTTATAATTTATGTTTTAAAGGATCATAAAAATATGTGTGGACATTCCTTTTTTCCTTTCTAAAGATTTTCTTAATGTAAAGAATACAATTACTCTGTTTTATATTTAATGAAATATGTGGTCTATTTTGGTGTACAATAATGTTGCTTTTCAATGAACACGGCTTGGGAATAAAGATAAAAGACAACCTTGCTCCATTTATCATAACATAGATAGGACTGTAAATTTGTGTGGCAAAATATAGAGGAGATGCATAACAATTTTGCATAATTTTTGTGCATGTGGACTAAAGAGATAGATGATAAAAATGAGCAATATACTTCTTACCCACCCTGCTTGTATTTCTAAATCTATATAACCGTGAAAATATATTGTGTTTAAATGTGTGGGATGGTTAAAATATATATATATATATTTTTTATTTACTGATTTAGAGAGAGAGGAAGGCAGTGTGTGTGTGTGTGTGTGTGTTTGTGTGTGTGTGTGTTGGCAGGAGGAGAGAGAGAGAGAGAGAGAGAGATTGATTTGTTGTTTCACACATTTATGTATTTATTGGCTGTTTCTTTTATTTATTTATTTTAAGTACATTTTATTGATTATATTGTTACAATAGTTCCAATTTTTTCCCCTTTGCTCCCCTCCACGCAGCACCCGCCTCCCCCAACAATCCCCCCCCAAGTCTATGCCCATGGGTCATACATACAAGCTCTCCTGCCTCACCCTTTCATATGTTCTTCTTTTTTTAAAAAATAAATAATTAATTAATTATTTTAACAATAAGAAATAACAATCCCTCCCTCTCAGACTTAAGACCCTTTATAATCTTATAAAGGACAATGGGCAAAGGTCTCGAGCTCCTATAGCTGCTTCAAGCTGAACATGGTCGTCGTCCTACCTACCCTTGGGCCCAGAAATCACGAATAAGAGTGGGGTGTGGAGGGGAGGGTGGCCTTCCCACATGGGGAAGGATCGTGCAGACTCTATGTCGGTTGGCTGTCCCCGGACAATGGCATGCTTGATTTGACAGGCTGGCATCCTTGTTGTATTCTGGAGGCAACAGATTTGGCAACAGGGTTAAAGTACATCATTCAATCCATAACTACTAGATGACAAAAGACAGGTATTAAGTTTTAAATGTCCCACATTAGGAAAAAGAAGGGCTTCTTTGGAGGAAGGTATGCCAGGTACATCTCACCTGTCCAAAACCCTTTTGCCCATTATACTTAGTTTTGGCTGAGGGAAATATTTTAGGTTTCCTCCCTCTCAGGCCTCTGGGCTCTTTCTGTCCAAGCCTTTAGGACAGAAAAGAGAAACCAGTTTTAAAGTGAAGCCCACAGACCACCCCGTTCTTCACCAACCCACCACTTAGTTCAGCCAAACCATTGAGTCTCAGGAGGCAGCAATGCAGACAGGATTAAGTGAGGCCTATACGTACAGACAATCACTCAGGTAATGAGATCATAGGCTTATGCCCTTTGAAAACAAAAAACACATATTAATTTATGTAACATAACCCACATACAAGTCTCTAAATTTGTAGGACTGTCTTATCGGAAAGACACCCAGTTGCAAGGCACTTGACATTCTTCTTGCCTGTAAATTAAACATCCTTGATAATGCCACATACATAGTTTAACTTTCAAATGAAAACAAATTTTAAATGAAAAGAAAACTTAAAGATGGCTAGCTGCACTACTTTACAGTCTACCACTGAGCATTGTGATTTTCCTTGAATCACGATTTTTCTCCCTAAGATTACCCTCCTTGTCATTAAAGGGACTGCATTAAGTCCATTTTTAATTTAGCCTGTTCATTTGCATAAACACAACAAGAGCAGCAAATGATCACTTATGATCTTTAGTTCCCCTTTGCTGGAACTTATGCAAGGAACATTTAGGGTGACCTTCAGTCTGCCCTTCAAGGCACAGAAGCAGAACCACATACCTGGCATTCAGCCTTGCCTGTAAACACCTGTCTTTTCCAAGTCCTTCTGATTTTCCATTGTGCCTTAAGGTCCCATCTAGTCATCTTTCAGGAAAACAACTTTCATTCCTTCCCTGGAAAGATTGCCATTGACCGCGCATCCATCCAAGGTATCAGGCCTTTTATCTCGTGGACTTTTATTATCTTTGAAAGTCAACCTCAGTTCCTCAGGGCTTTTTGGTAACAACCAAAGCCCAAGCATGTCTCCTTCAGGCATGACATTCCACTCAACGTCTTAGTTAAAAAAAACAAAACAAACAAACAAACAAAAAAACCTCTATTAACAACTGGTCTTATTAGTTTTATGCAAAGAAACCTATGTCATTACTTAGTTCTCTAGAATGCCAAACTCTGGAGGAATCAGATAGGGAGAAAAATATACAGTGTGAAGGAAAATTCTTGTCCTTTTAATATTCATTGAACTGGCATTTCTATTCTTTATATTTTCATTTTTTCCCCCATTAAAAAATTTTTTTCCATTACAGTTCTCCCACTTTTTTCCCCCTCTTGCTTCCCTGCCCCCTGCCCTCCCTTCTCCCACATTCAGTCCCCACCCAGTTGTCCATGTCCATGGGTCATTTATACATGTTCTTTGACTAGACCCTTCCCCTTCTTACCCACTTCTCTCTCTCCCATCTCCACCTTTGTTACTGTTAGTTTATTCCTGGTTTACATACCTCTGGTTCAATTTTGCTCATTTGTTTGTGTTGTTCATTAGTTTCCTGTAATAGGTGATAGCATAAGGTATTTTTCTTTCGTTGCCTGGCTTATTTCGCTAAGCATAATTTTCTGTAGTTCCAACCATGTTGTTGCAAATGGTAGAAGTTCCTTCTTTCTTTCAGTACTTATTCGTTGTCATTTTCCCCCTTTGTACTGGTATTCCTCTCTCTCTCTCTCTGTTTCTTCATCTTCTTAAAACAGACCCTTTAGCATCTCTTGCAATGCTGGTTTGGTGGAGATGTATTCTTTTAGCCTTATTTTGTCTTGGAAACTCCTTACTTCACCTTCCATTTTGAATGAGAGCCTTGCTGGGTAGAGTAGTCTTGGTTGTAGGCCTTTGTTTTTCATTGCTTGGAATATTTTTTTGCCATTCCCCTCTGGCTTGTAGTGTTTCTGCTGAGAAATCTAATGATAGCCTTATTGGAGCTCCCTTGTATGTTATTAGTTGTTTCTCTCTTGCTGCTTTTAGGATTCTCTCTTTGTCTTTGAATATTGCCATTTTAATTATGATGTGTCTTGAAGTGGGCCTGTTGGGGTTCATCTTCTTTGGGACCCTCTGTGCTTCCTGGAATTACGTGACTCTTTCTCTCCTTATGTCAGGGAAGTTTTCTGTCATTAGTTTTTCAAAGAGGTTTTCTATCCCTTGCTCTTCTTCTTCTCCTTCTGGAATTCCTATGATACGGATATTATTACATTTCATGTTATCCTGCAGCTGTCTTAGAACCTCTTCCGTCTTGTTCAGTCTTTTTTCATTTTGTTGCACTGTCTGGGAGTTTTTGTCTAAGTTGTCCTCCAGCTCGCTGATCCCATCTTCTGCTTCCTCTAGCCTGCTTTTAATTCCTTCTACTGTGTTTTTCAATTCAGAGATCATATTCTTCATTTCCTCCTGGCTCTTATTGATAGTTTGCATGTCCTTTTTCCTGCTGGTGTAATTCTCAGTAAGTTCCTTATAGTTTTTCTGGAGTTCTTTGTAGTTTTTGCTGTGCTCATTCAGCTTCTCCATAATCCATGTTTTGAATTTCATATCTGATAGTTTACTCCCCTCTATTTCATTTAGCACTCTTTCTGGGGATTCTACCTTTCCTTTCCATCGGGACTTGTTTCTCTGTCTCCCCATTTTTGTGACTCCTATTGTTTGTTGGTGCTTCTTAGAATGATCTGCACTTCCTGGGTCTGCCCCTGGTGGCGTCAGATCCTGTACCAGTCTGGGCCTAGGCACCTTGTTGGAGACTTCCAGGGATCTACTGCCTTTGTCTGTCTCCTTTAGTTGTTAATCTATTCAATCTCTGATTAGCTGTCAGGCTTAAGGACCATGGGTGTGGCAGCTTAATTCCTGCAGGCAGGGCTTTTGCTTCCCCTCAGGCTGATGCCATTTGGAGGGGAATGGTCTGCCTGCAGTGTGGGGATGAGTCAGCACTGGGACCTGGTAGGCTGCTTCCCCAGTTCTCCTCTCAAAGCCACCACACCAAACTCTCCCCAAGCATCTCCAGTCCTCTCTGCCTTCCCTCTGCTTGAGCCCAGGGTAAGTGGGGGCAAAATATTTTGGTATGTGATCCGCTTAAGAGCTCTTTTTCTCAGGCTGTTTCTGTCTGGCTAGCAAGAAACCCTGTGGCTTTTTGCTTTTCACAGCTGGATACTATTTTACTTTCCACTCTGTTGCTATAGGCTGGGTGGCCCAGCTGGGAGTTTAGACCCTGCCCTTCTCAGGGGGAACCCCTGGCTGCTGAGCTGTTTCTCAGTCCCTTCATCTGCCACCCATGTGAACCCAGCCAGCCCTTCCATGTCTCTGCATTCCCTACCCATCACATTGTGATGTAGCAGCCTTTTCTGTCTCTTCGTGGTTATAAGACTTCTCTCCAGCTAGTGTTCGGTTGATTATTCCAGATGATTTCTCATTTCTTTTATTTTTGTATGTGCCTTGCCTGGAGATGGCTGGAGATGGAACCTGCAACCTTGGCATATTAGGATGATGCTTTAATCAACTGAGCTACCAGGCCAGGAATGGAACATATTTTTAACTAAACAAAACAGTTTTGCAAAGCAACTGATACATTGCAAAGAAAATCAGTAGCAATTACTTTAGACTATATACAAGTGAGAATATTAATACTTGCTAAGTGTTGGAAAACTCCACACACATTTTATTTTTGCTTTCATTGATCTACACATTTTTGAACTTCACATTTAGAATACATTTGAGCAGTGGCACATCATTATAGCTCTTCCGTTGAACAATAAATTGTACTCATGTTAGATGATTATTATTTGTGGGAGCCACTAAACGTAGCCTGATGTCAAGTCCAGAAGCTTGCCACAGCTTTCACAGAAAAAGTGTGTGCTCTAGAAAGATAACAGATGATTTAGTACATTACACTTAGAAAAAGAAACTCTATAAAGATACTCCTTCAACAATCCAAAATACATATGAGTAAGGTACTTTGCCACATTGCTTATAATAGCAAAAATTTGGAAGTAATCTAAATACCCAAATGCTGGAAACTGGTTAATTAAACAATAAACAATGTAAATGCAGTTATAAAATGAATGAGAAAGATCTCTAGTCACTGATATGAAGTAAATTCCAGGGTATATTATTAAGTGAAAAAAAAAAAAAAAAAGCAAAAAAGACTCATGTATTCTGGCTATCATATAGAATATAAAGGGGTATAAAAATATAAACATTTATCTTCTCTTTGTTGAAAAAATATAGAAGAACAAAATTTTTTTACAGGTATGAAGAAGCTTGTTTACCTGGAGATGATGAGTGAGAATGGCATGGAAAAAATGAGGATTGAGGAAATGGTAGAAGGAATGATGAAAGCGTGGGACTTCTCTGAATATATCTGTGTGGTATGGCTTTTAAAACCAAGTTAAATTTCACAGTTTCAAATAGTAAATTCAAAATTTAAATCAATAGATCTGTAGGAGAATTAAAAATGAATTACAAATAGTAAAAATAAACCCTTTATGTGTTACAAATGAATAACATAACTACATTGAAAAGAAAATGGACAACAGTATTTTTACTAAGCACTCTAAATGAATCAAAACTGTTTAATCATTGTACTCTAGTTAATACACTTGTTTTTCACATAGATAAGTTACCCATTCTAAAACCATATATGTTTTAGAATTGAGCAAATAAGTGAATGCATTGTAGATAATGAGAGCCATATTTTTTACTGTTACAAAAAGGGTTACAAATAAAGAAAAGGGGAAGGCTAGAATGAATTTTGTGGTATTGAATTGGGATTAAAGTCATCAGGACAAAATAGTCAATTTAATATAGATATAAAAAGAAAATAAATATGCATATGTTTATGTGTTTGCATACATATATTATGAAGGCCTTCCACTAAGAAGACCATAAAAAAAAGGCACAACAGTAGCAATGATCATACCTAGCACCTACATCTTGGTTTCTAAATACCATCTCCAACACAAGAAATTAATTCTACTTGAAAAAAAAAGTCTAATTCTATGACTAGTGCAAGGAAAGAACAGGGTAAGACTAGAACATTTTGTTGTCTCAGAAAATAAAGAAGTCTCAAAAAATGGTGAAGATGTCAAATGAAACAGAAGTCAAAATGAGAAATGTTCCAATGTCCAATTTCAAGACAATCTGAGCTTCATACTAGATAATTGTATTAATGCATTATGTGATTGTTGACTTTATGGATTAACTTTTCTGGCCATAGGATACCCAAATTATACATTATTCTGAATGTGTTTGTTAGAGTGTTCCTATATTATACTAGCATTTGAATGGATAAATTTGATAAAGTAGATTTCTCCCCTCCTCAATGTGTGTAGGAATCATCCAGTCTATTGAGGACCTGGATAGAACAAAAGGCGAAGAAAGAAGAAATTTACCCCTTTTGTTTCTTGCCCGCCTGCTTGAGCAGACACATCCTATCTCATTTCCTTCAGTCCTCAAACTGAGACTTACCCCATGGTATACTCTGCTTGTCTGGTCTTTAGTCTCAGACTTGAACTATATCACCACTGTTTCTGGATCTCCAGCTTGTAGATCCTCATTGTGGATCACCTCAGCCTCCATCATCACATGAGCTAATTCCTCATAATAATCTCCATATACCCATATCTATCTATCTATGTATCTACCTATGTATCTATCTATCATCTATCTATGAATCTATCTAACCCATCACATATCATCATCTATCATTTATCTATCTTACCAGCTCTGTTTATATGGAAACCTTAACTAATATAGATTGTAAGTTGTAATCTGATTAATTAAATATTGAATATAACCTATAACCCAAAAAATGTTTGGAGTTTAAACAAATAAAAACAAATATACATAAACAAGGGAAAAATAATAACTTTCCAGTATAGAAACCTGATAGAGGCCACCTAAATAGGTGCTCATAGCTCACACTCCAGTAGTAAAAAAAAAAAGTATACATATATGTGTATATATGTATATATGCATACATGCATGTGCATACATGTGTGCATGTATATACATGCATGTATGTATACACACATATCTTCATCATATACCTTCTGATATGCAGAAAAGGACAACATTATTTCTGTAGTATTCCTTTCAGGAATTCCTAAACTGAATTTAATCATGAGAAAACATATCAAACCCAATTTGAGGGACATACTGCAAAACAACTGGCCATTACTCATGAACAAAAAGGAGAGACCTGAGGAGCTATTCCAGAGTAAAAGAGACTAAAGTAACATAACAACTGTATGATTCTGATCCACAAAACAAGGGTGCTACTGGGACAATTGATACAATTTAAATAAGGTCCACAGCTGGTAGTGCTGTATAAAATTCTTGGGCTTGATAATTGGCTATGGCTTTTCAAGATGTTAACATTTGGGAAAACGAGTAAATTCTTAGTACTATATTTTCAACTCTCCAATCTTGAAATCATTTTAAAATTAAAAATCAGTAATATTAGAAAACACAATGGGGCAACTAATTGTAAGAAATGAGAACACTCACTGTTTTGAACCCCCAGCTTCTAATCCATAATGGGATAATGATAAAACAACACAATAGCAGCAGAATGGCCAACTTTGAGTTCCACCATCACAGAAGCAAAAATTCTGAGCACAGCATGATTGAACGTAAAAGTTTCAAACAGCAGACATTGCAGCTTTACATTTTCAAAGAACATCTTTCCATGGTAGGGTTGGATATAAGTATGTGCCATATTTGTTTCTTTCCCAAGACACTTTTAAAAAATTGACATCACTTAAAAGCAAAGGATAATGATTTTTTAGTGCCAAAACTATCTACACTGCATAATGCAATAGCCTACATTTAGACAGAGGACCCTAGACTTTTTATTATATATTTATAACACAGTAAGCTGTAAATATTTAGCACATATACTGATCTCCATTGCTGGCAACTATTGGACAAGGTAAATTAGGATAAATTAGTTCATAGAGCTGAAGCCAGTCAGAGTTTGAAACAGATATTCCAGATATGCACAAACATCTTACTTCCCTAAGCAAAGTAAGAACAAATAAAGAGAACACATAAGTTCTGAAGGTCTGCATATCTAATGTCAGGAATCAACAAGATAAAATGAACCAAGTTAGCACAAAAAGTCAGGAGACAATTTAATGTTTCCATCTGAGAGATTAGCAATATAAGAATACATAAGTGTGCATGATGATCCAGAAAGACAGGCTGTGAAAAAAATGAGTGTGATCCTCAGGCCATAATTCTTTACAGTATAGATACCTAATAATTACTTGATAAATATGTCTTCCCTATCACTCTAACATTGGCTTCCTTTTCTTTTTCTCTATTATGTTTTAAATTTTTATTTTTAGGAATATTTTATGGTGAATATTACATACAACTTGTTATAAGTAATTCACAAATAAGTATGCGTATAAGAAAGGTACTGAACATTTTTGGACTGAGAGAAAAGAGGTTAGTTGTTCAATGGATATAAAGTTTCAATTATATAGGATGGGTAAATCTGAGAAGGCTGCTGTATAATATCATGCTTATAATGAGCAATACTTTATTGTAAATTAAAAAAATTTTAAGAACATATATCTCAAGTTGTGTTCTTATCATAGTAAAAATAAATGAAGAAAGACAAGAAAAGAGAAAGAAGAAGATAGAAATTATGTCAAGAATGTTTTATTTATTGTTCTATTTCTATTTGGTAAACTGTATTTATTAGTACTTGAACTTGGATACATGTAGGTTATATTTTGATTACAAGGAAGGAATATGTTTGTAATTATTTTGTTTAGAAATTCTTCAGATCAGCTTTGGGTCAAATCAGATATAAGGGCAATTTTGCACAGCAGTATTCATGAAGGTCTGGCTGGTTTGGCTCAGTGGATTGAGCGTCGGCCTGAGAGCTAAGTGTCGCTGGTTCCATCTTCCAGTCAGGGCACATCAGAGAAGGAAAACTCTGACTCCAAAAAACCTCCGCTGCCTTGCGGCATACCTCTTCAGGGGAAAGGCTAAGGGAGTAAACCCCGACAGAAAATCCGGAGCCGGAGTCCCTAAGGCGGTTTGACGTTGTAGTCAACACCGGCAACTCCTGCGGCGCACCTGAATCCAAGCTGTATTGACTCCGTCTTTCCCTTGGACCCTTCAGCTGCGAAGAGAGGGGGCGTCTGCTGCATGGGCAACAGCAGACCCTCCATATCACCCTGCCCAGGCTCTGTAGCTTCAGCTTCACTGGAGAGGACACTCCAGCGTCATCGCAAGATGTCGATTCAACACGGGAGGAGACAGATACTGTGTCACTCCCGAGTCGGACTGCACAACCATTCTCGGCGGTGCAGATAGACACTTAAGAAGCTACACCATCGTCTCTTGAGACGGACGGCTGCCGACGACGACGACGACGACGACGATTCATGAAGGTGAATTTCTGTGACCTAGCTAGCTTGTCAGGCTTACAATTTCTCTCTACCTAGCCATACAAAGCTACAGATACTTTTTAAGTATTAGAAAAATAAAAAGCAATACCAATGACCTGATCTATGACCTCTGGCCTCTGGCCTAGCATCACTTTTCTTGCTAGTTGAAAGGAGGATTGAGCTCACAGTTGACAATCCTGGCAAGAAAATAGGTCACAGTTTGAGTGGTAAACCTTCTCCCATGATCTTGTGGGGTCAAGGAAACTAAGTTGACCACAGAAATATTAACCAAGAAAATATTTAATTCTCTGGTTACAGAAGTTACAAGAAATATGTCCATACATCTACACCTCCATGTAGATGAAAATGCATTCCGAAGTGGCAACCTGGGCAGCTACGCGTGAAAAATGGCTTCTTCCTAAGATCATTTAGGTTTAGCCACCTCCATGTCTGCAATATTAATCTCTTACTATGAGGCCATCTCTTTCCAACAGAAACCCATGCAGTACAAGAAGATACCATTAAACCTCAACAAACTTAAGCATTCAAAGACTGTGTCTTTTTTTTTTATCCACCTAGTCATTGTAAATGACTTACAGATCACACTTATATGTTTTATTCTAATTACTTGCTGAGAGGAGAAATTGTGTGCAATAAAATGAGAAGTCCTCTGAAGATTAAGAGACAGTCCTGAGGCATGGCAGGGGATATGCCCTGCCCTATCAGGGGGCTCAGTTAAAGCAACCCCAGGATGTGGTCTTATGTATTAGCAAAGGAGTCACAGAGCTTTACTAAGAGAGGAAAAAAAAATCAGAAAGCAGCTCCAACAGCTGGCAGAAGGTGCCTGTGGCTTATCTGGGACCAGAAGTATGTCATCTCCAACAATCACTCAGGCTGGTGAACATCTTCCCTTCAAAATTTATTCTTCTAAAAATAATTGGTTATATAATTGGTTGAAAATTTTTTTCCTTTCTTCCATATTTATGCAGTTTTAAGACAGTAACATCTAAATGAAACATTTTAATTATCTATCAAAAGGAAAAGACACTAAAAACTGAGATCCAGAAGGGATACTATTGACATACCCGGGAGGTCAAAAACAGCAGCACCCTGGGGGTGGGGGTGGGGGTGTCCCAGCTGTGCCCTGGCAACCTTCATTGTCCATATTTTGAGACCTTTCAATAAAATCCTCACCTTAAGGGTCATGATTTATTTTGTGAAGCTACTTTATCCTGCCCCTTAAAGTTTTGTGTTTTATAGTCTTGGAAAGCATAATATAGCACATGGATCTTCAAATGACCCTTCTTGAGTTTCTGGTTGAAACCACACTGACTGAACAGCTTCCTGGCCTCACTGTCATGCTAGTCATGCTGTTGCTTTCTATAGCCACGTTTGCCTTCCACACTGTGATGGTTAGTGTTATGTGTTGACTGGACTGGGCTGTAGGGTGCCCAGATATTTATTTGGTCAAGTATTATTCTGAGTATTGCTGTTGGGGTGTTTTTGAATGAGCTTAACTTTTAAATTGTTAGACTGCATAAAGCAGATTTCTCTTCTTAATGTGGATGAGCTTCATCCAGTCAGTTCTTAAACTGAATGGAACAAAAAGAGTTAATTTCTTGTGAATAAAAGGGAATTTCTGCTGCCTGACTACCTTGAGGTGGGATTTTATATTCTGCCTTTGGATTCAAACTTCAACATTAGCTCTTCATAAGTCCTGAGCCCAACATCATTTGGACTCAAACTACACCATTGGCTTTCCTAAGTCTTCAGCTTACTGACAACAGATTTTGTGACTCATGGGCCACCACATCATGTGATTGAATTTCTTAGAATAAATTACACATACATATATATTGCACCATATTTTCATATAGCTATATAGATGTCTGTCAATATCCATGGGGAATTGATTTCAGGACCCCTTGTATAAACCAAAACCTGCAGGTGCTTGTCTCTTATATAAAATGGCACAGTATCTGCATTATAACCTATACACATCATCTTGTCTAGATTACTTTTAATACCTAATACAAGTTCTATGTAAGTAGTTGTTATATTATATTGTTTATGGACTAATGACAAAAACTCTATACATATTCAGTACAGATGCAACCTAACTACATAATACACATCAGCAACAACATGATTAACAACAATACATTATTTTTCAAATATTTTTAATCCACGTTCACTTGACTCTACAGATGCAGAAGCTGTGTGTACAAAGGGCTGACTATATACATACAGATTCATTATGTATAATAATTATATATATAAAAATACACTCATACTCATCCTATTGGCTCTGTTTCTCTAGAGAACTCTGACTAATATACCCATCATATCTATTCAAACAAGTATCAATCTCCTCTTAAGAATGCATAACACACATAATACAGACTCTTTGATAAATAATTATCCATTTATTTTATTTTAAGCATTTTAATGCTTAGGCTATTTGGGACTCAGACTGGTAGTCAGATGTTGATAGTTAGTCACTTTTTGAGGAAGTAAGTTTTAGAGAAAAAAAAAAGAAAGAAAGAAACAGGTTTGAGCAACCAATAAACTGATTCTAGCTCACCTGTTCTTTTGGACAGTCTAATGATTCCTTCCAGTAACATGGCTAAGAAAGAGTTAATAATTAAAAGTTAGATATTTTCAATATATATAAAATATCTTATACATTTCTGAGTAGTGTCCTAAGTTTCTAGAGACCTTGTGAGATACTATACATCACATATTAACAAGATTTTACTTATTCATATTCATGAATTATCAATCCATGATCAGGATGATCAGGAAAACCCTTATAGGACTATACATTTATAAAAACCTCATAACAGTATTTAAATGTTTTTTTTTTCTGAATGACCAGTGGGCATCACAAACAACGCAAAGACTTCTGTTATCATATTCTTACATAACACCCGGGGCACCACTTCTCCCTCTTTCCTCTCAGCAGCCCTTCTAGTCATAGTTCTTGCCTGTTACTCAGTCTTCCTCAGGGGCCACAGCTTACCTGTCTGCACTGAAACCCACATCTCAAGGAAAGTTAAGGATTGTCTATTTACAACACGGTCTAACTAGAAATCCCATTTGCAACTAGGAACAAGTGTTAATTGTAGATTCACTAAAAAGTTCAATATTTCTATATCTGGCCAAGGAAAATTTTTGATATTGTAATCTCATTAAGAGCACAACCAGAAATAGAAAATGTTAAAATAGTTACACTGTAGCTGAAATTGAAGACATTGCATTCCTTAAGAAATGATCTTGTATTAATATAAGGCCATTATTCTTTTTCAAAGACACCCTTATGATCCTCCCCTTTGTACATGGTCCTTTCTCATCAGATTCACTATTATTTTATTATACTGTGAACTGGTTTCTCTTCACTACTTATTAATAGACATTTTAAGGCAGACACATTAATTTACACTTCCCAATTACCATCCAATTGCAAAATACCACTCACAAACAAATGCCACTAAGAAAAAAATCATTTAAATTTAAATGTTGATATTTAATTTGACTGTTTTTCTGCTATTCAGACTTATGAACTTTCTCTGAGGTTCCATCATTTCTTTGTTGTTAGGAAGGTCCAGGCCACTTTTGGCAGAGAAAAGTATCAGCCTCTCTCTGTCTCTGGCTTTTCTCTCAGACTAAAAATGTGCTCTTGCCGGTTCCCACTGTCCAGGAGTCCAGATCTCCCACTGATGTGGTTTTTACTCCAATTATTTCTAGAAAGCCAATATTTCATTCCAATCTGTGCACTTCCTCTAATAAATAACATTCCTTTAGGCTTGAAACATATCTTACCCAAAATTTTATGTAGCACCATCTTGAAATAAATAAGTTTGTCACCTGACTGGACATATTTCCAATTAGACAGCATATATATGAACTTAGAAGGTGAGGAGTGTTAAGAGGGGAAACTTAGTGTTAGCTATGTTGTTTTATTCAAATTCCTGATGAGTTGAGAATATTTTAAATTTGATTTACTAAGTATATTAGTCTACTATCTCCAAATATAAAGGACCAGATTGTGATGGTTTATCTGGTGCTGCTAATCTTTTAATACGCCCATCATTCATGTCTTATGATTTTTGAAATATTCTGAGAAACAAATACTCTTGCATAAAGCTTATAGTAACATCATAGGGAAAGGTTTATTAAGAAATATTTATTATACCACAGTATTTTCACTGATAAAATGAGTAATATTTTTATTCCAGAATATCTTCTAATTTATCATAGCCTCACCGGTCATTCTGATTACCATTTCAGACATGCAGCTCTGTCAGCTTTCAGAGTCACAACAGAAGTAACTATGTATATAATACAAAAACTTTCTGGCAACCAGTATGAACAGATTGCTAATTTTTTCACCCCCAAGGAATCTGCATTATTTATATGGTATATTTAAAAAACATGGCTTTCAAAATCATAGTCTAATGTTAATAGATATAATATTATTTGTTTACTTGGTTATTTGCCTTCCAACAGGGAAAAGATTTCTTATATTTGTACATTAAATAGCAATAACCGAACACATTTCATATTGTGGTGTCAGACTTAATGATCCTCTACTGTGTTTCATCAACATGGACAGTTACATGTGTTTGTTCTGAATAATGTGCTGTAACTAACAGAAAATGATATTCCCAAACCCACTTTACCTAATCATGAATGGTTTATCCTTTCCAACACCATGTTTTAGTCTGAGACTTGGAGGTGTCAATTAAACTTTCCAAAGCCAGCATTTTTTCTTTCTTCCCAGAAATAGTAAGATTGTAAAACTAGTATTGCTCCAAGTCCTTGTAATTTCTTACTCACCAACCATGTGAGTTTGAACAAGCCACTTAGTCTCTTTGAGCCTGAGTATCCACATATAGATTGTGTATGGTAACTACATTTACCTTATGAATTTATTATGAAGGCTAAAAAGAAAATATATGAAAGTAATTTATAAAATGCTTAGTGACATACAATATAGGTTTAATTCAAGAAGATAACAAGTATACATATTAAGCCACCTAACTAGAGAGATCCTCAATAATATGTCTTAAAACATAAGCAGAACTTGAGAGAAAAAGAAATCTTGAGATAAAACTTATGGGATACAGCAAAAGCAGATTTAAAGAGGGAGCTTATAGGAATGAACATGTGAATTAAGAAAAAGAAGGAGCTAAAATAAGCAAACTAACTTTACCCCTGAAGAAACTAGGGAAAAAAAAAAGAGGTAGAGAGAGAGCAAACTAAGCTTAAAATTAGAGAAAAAAAGAAAATAGCAAATATCACAGCAGATATAAATGAAATAGAAACCAGAAAAAAAGAAACCTAAAGTATTAAAACAATAAGAGCTGTTTTTTTTTTTGTTTGTTTTTTGTTTTTAGGAAAAAAGAAAGAACCCCTGAGTATATTAAGAAAAATGAACTCAAATATAATCAGGAATGTAAGAGGACTCAAATATAATCAGGAATGTAAGAGGAGACATTACAAGTGAAATAATAGAAATACAAAAGATTTTAAGAAATCTATGAATGATTGTACGCCAACAAATTGGATAACTTACCAGAACTGGATGAATTACTAGAAATATATAACCTACCAAGACTGAATCCTAAAGAAATATAAAATGTAAACAGATTAATAATAAGAAAGAAGGTTAAATAATAATCAAATATCTCTCAACAAAAAATGCTTAGTACCAGAAGTTTTCCCAGGTTAATTCTACCAACTACTGAAAGAATTAACACCATCCTTTTAAACACATCCAAAAAATTGATGAGGACATTTCTGAACTTATTTTATGAGGCCAAAGTTACCCTGATACTAAAGCCAGAAAAAGATGTTAAAAGAAAACTAATGGCTAATATTCCTTATGGATATAGGTGTGAAAATTCTCAGTAAGATATTATTCAACTGAATCAAGCAACACATTAAAAGTATTATACACATTGATCAAGTGAGATTCATCCCTGAGATGCAAGGTTCAATATAAACAGATTAATAAATGTCATACATTATATTAATATAATGAAAAATTGTATGATCATCTCAATAGATGGAGAAAAGCATTTAACAAACTATACAATCCATTCTTGATAAAAACTGAAACAGTTGGATAGAAGGAATATACCTAAACATAAAAAGGGTCATATATAATTGACCACAGCTAATGTACTCAACAATGAAAGCCTGAATGGTTTACCACTAATTTATGAACAAAATAAGTGTGTCCAGTCACACCACTCCTATTCAACACAGTACTGGAAGTCTTAGTTAGAGCAACTGAGCAAGAAAAAGAAATTAAAACCATATAAATTGAAAACAAAGGAGTAAAATCATCTCTGCAGATAATTTGATCTTATATATAGAAATTTCTAAAGACTCCACCAAGAAACTGTTAAAACTAATCAACAGTCAGCAAAGTTGCAAAATACAAAGTCAACATAAAAAATTAGTTGCATTTTTGTACATTAATAACAAAATACCCAAATAAATAAAGAAAATCATCCCATTTATAATAGCATCAAAACAATAAAATACTTAATAATAACAAATTTAATTAAGACTGTGAAATACCTGTACACTAAAAACTACAATTTTAAGAAAAGTAATTGAAAAAGACAAAGAAGTGGAAAGATATTCTGTGCTCATGGATCAGAAGAATTAATATTGTTAAAATATCAGTATAACCCAAAGCCATCTATAGATTCAATGCAATCTTATCAAAACTCCAATTTTTAAGATTGAAATAGAAAAACAATCCTATAATTTATATGGAACCACAAAAGACCTCAAGTGGCCAAAGCATACACAGTCAATTCATATTTGATAAGTGATCCAAGAATATTCAATGGGGAAAGAATAGTCTATTTCATTAGTGGTGGTGGAGAAACTGGGTAACCACATGCTGAAGAAGAAGTTGGACCTCTACCTTACAACTACTCATGAAAATTAACTGAATAGGACAGAAATCTTAAATGCAATACCTGAAACTGTAAAACTATTAATAGCAAACAAGAAAAAAGACCCTTGATATTGGTCTTGGCAACTTTTTTTGTATATTTTTATAGTTGGCAATTATTTTTTAGATATGACAACAAAAGTGAAGTTCAAAAAGTTATACTACATCAAACTAAAAAGCTTCTGTCCCTCAGAACAAAACAAAAAGCAATCTATGTAATGGAAGAAATATTTACAAACTATATGTCTAATAAAGGGTTAGCATCCAAAATATAAAAGAAACTCTTTAAACTCAACAGCAAAAAATACAATCAGATTTTTAGAAGGGCAGAAAAACTGAATAGACTTTATATTTGGTCAGTGAGAATGCAAATTAGTGCACCCACTATGGAAAACAGTATGGAGGTTCCTCAAAAAATTAAATATATGACTTCCAAATGAGCAAGCCATTCACTGATGGGCATACATCCCCCTCTCACCATAAAATAAAATTAGTTCTCTAAGGGACATCTTCACTTCCATGTTCATTAAAGAATTATTCACAATACAAGATCTTTATCCACTCATACATCAGTGAACATGCAGGTTGTCCCCATATTTTGGCTACTGTGCATAATATATGTTGTGAATACCACATATAGATGTACACAATACAATACCATTTAACAAAAATAAAGAAGAAAATCCTACCCTTTGCCACAAAATGAATTTTCCTTGAGGAATTTTGCTAACTGAAATAAGTCAGACAGAGAAAGACAATAGTGAATATCACTTATATGTGAAGTCTAAAAAAGCCAAACTCAGAAAACAGAGAGTGGTCACTAGGAGCTAAAAGAGGAGGGATTGATGAATGTCAGTCAAAGGGTACAAGTTTACAAACTTGCAGTTAAAAGATAAATAAACTTGGGGTATCTATGGAACAACATAATGACTATAATTTACAATACTGTATTACATTTTTAAAACTTGCTAATAGAGTAGATTTAAAATATTTTCACCACATATAAATGATAATTATGTAAGGAGGTGGAGGTGTTAACTAAGCCTAATGTGATAATTACTTCATAAAACATAAGTGTATCAAACCATGACATTTCACATTATATCTCAGTAAAGCTAAACAAATCAGCATTGGTGTATTCATTCTGTTTATAAGAAGACTCGCATAAACCTGGGATGGCAGAAAATGCAGAACAGATGACAAAGTCAATTTATGTGAATCAACATAGAAAACTAAGTTGACCTATGAGCCAATGGTTATTCACATGTGGAATCATTACAAGAGCTTTAGAAAAGAAAAGCCAGATTTTTAAAAATGGTGAAATGTAATTTGGTAAGTATTAGCTTCTTGGAGACAGATGATTGGAAAATTACTAAGACTATGTTTTAAATATGGACTACCAAAATTTTAAATGGTCTGGATTCTGTTTTAAAGGCTGGTAGTGCTTGCTACCTGCCTGAAAGGTCCAGTAAGGTATTTAGATGGTGTTCAAAGGCAATCTCTTACACAGCTCCTCAGAAAATCAGCCCACTATTGTGAGCAATCGGTCATGCCTAATACCAAATGGTGGCCCTTGGATATTGCTTGCTGATATGTATTCTTCTTCCTTTTCTACCTTATTCCTGCCCCTCGTTCCTGCTCTCTGGAATGGCAAGCACTGATGAGGTAGTGGTAGATTAAAATATTGTTTTTATATATTTTCTCTGAGGAAGCTTATCTGAAGGGTGAGCATGAGGAAAAGGGTTTGGTTCTTTGAGGACAAGTGCTGCGCTAGGTTCGTGCTGAAATACGGATCGTTAAGGAATAAGTTAGGGTGTGTGAAGGTGAGGATGTCAGTTCACCTGACTCACCACACACAGAATTAGGGCATCAAGGGAATGTTGAGTGTTATATTTTTTCCTTCTATTGCTTAGGATAAAGTGTTGAATTCTCTCTTTTTTATTGTCCTAAAACAGTGTTCACACCAATGAATCTTTCGAGAAGGTGTTTTTGATTTTTATTAATATTTGCCTCATGCAGGATGAGTTTGGGGGAAAATCTAGAAAAGGTAGTTTCAAAAGTGTTAAATCTATGATATCTTCTGTTTCTTTAAATTAAAAGTAATATTTTAAATACATGAGTGACTTGAAAATTTGTGATCAGGAGGAAGGAGAGAAAATAGCTCATTGATTCTACAAACAGAGCAAAGCCTCAACATGGAAAACTCCATATTCTGTGGTTTCATGGGTGCTGAATTGGTTATTACTATAGAATTGTATCTATATATTGTTAAAGGGAAAAATTATCAGAATGATTTAAATGATGAGAAGTAACCATTAAATGCTTCAGAAAAGACTCAAGATGTAGTAGAAAGGGGTAATCTGCTAAAATATTTAATTACCACAGTTTTCTTTTTCTTTCATTTTTTTCTTCTTATTATCAAGAATATTTTACAGACAGGCTTGTAACCTAACAGTTAAACCTGTTGATGTTATCACACCTAATCAACAACTTCAAGCCTATTCACCCACGAAGAGGAGAGACAGGCTATAAATTATCACATACCTCATTTTCCAAGGTGCTTACAGATGTTGAACATTTTCTTCCTTCTATTACATAAGTCAGGCCAGATGTCCCTGCAAAGTTCTGTCTAATCATTTTCAGGGATTGAAAGCTTTACACACATCTCTTGTGCTTGTTTTTCCTGTTCAAGGAAGAGGGGTTAAAATTCAGGGTAACTAAAAATGTAAGTATAAGAAAGAAACCAAACCCTTCACCACAACTGTGTACGGTTGCTAATCCTTGCATCCATCTCCTGCTCAGGACAGTGACTTGTCAGACACCCACATACCATCAGCCACTTTCTTAAGTCTGGTAAAAGCAGCTGTTGAGAGGAAATGTAGCTTTTCCCTTCTACTCATTTCACCATATACTGTCTCCATTTCTTAATGTTATCATTTACTGACCCATTGGCACAGACTTTTTCATAGTTCTCATTTTCTGACTGTGGTCTTAGTAACATATGGTCACATTTTTCTAATTATACTCCCTGCAAAATATCAACAGAATTCATCTTCAAATGGGCAGCATTTTAAGCAATACAACCTACTTACATTTTTCTAACATAAAAATCCACCTGAGATAGGTATAGATTTACCATGCTGTGTCTCCACAAGTAACTCTACTTAATTAGGTATTATGACTATTTTCTGTAATCATCTTCAACATCTATTTTAAAATGTTTGTTTTACCAATGTGTTAGTTTTCAATTATGTTAGAATCTTGTTCTGTTCATTAAAATATGATTTGATTGCATACAAGTAATGTCTAATTTCTACAATTTCACGGTACTTCTTGAACTGACAGACTTGAGAAGTTTTGTTACTTGTGCCCAAATAGTAAACTCTGCAAGCATAACTCATTCCCCTGCTTACTTTAATATCTCTTAAATACTGCTCTGAAGATTTTACTTCATTAGTCTGTGGTTAGCTCTTCTTTTTTATTCACATCCAACTAGTTCCATTTGCATTTATT
Source organism: Furipterus horrens (assembly GCF_987537825.1). Classification (NCBI taxonomy): domain Eukaryota; kingdom Metazoa; phylum Chordata; class Mammalia; order Chiroptera; family Furipteridae; genus Furipterus; species Furipterus horrens. The sequence goes on from NW_028327171.1 coordinate 137,125,774, forward strand.
CAAGCATTTCAAACACTTGCTCGTATTATTTTTAAATATTTAATGTAAGGTAAAAAGCTAAAAAGCCTGCCTCAAATACCATAATCCTCTATAAATAGTCTCAATATGCCTGGTAGCATTTTTCCCCATTTCAGACAGATGCCAGATGCCATTTACCTAGAGCAGCAACAAAAACAACAGAAGGTAAGTATGAAGAGATTATTCTCTTGTTTTTAATATCTTCTTGGCAACTAAATATATTAACTCAAATATAAATGGTTACATCTAGATTTCTTCATCATTCCCTTGGCTTTGTTCATTTCAATAGTACTTAGACATAACTCAATATATTATAAAAGAACTTTTTTGTGTGACTTGGTAATAAAGGTAGTATAAAAGAATATTTTTGTGATTTTGTAATAAAATCTCTATCTCAAATGTATTAATAAAGCAAGACATTATTTTTTTAAATAAATGAAAATAAAGCAGAACAAGCATTAGAAATCTCAGTTGTGCAGAGGCAAAGAAAGTTTATAAATGGATCACTGACAGGAACCAAGACAAAAGAAGGGCAGCCTGAAAACACTTAGAAACCACAGAAAAATGCTATCAATTTAAACAATGAAAGATGCTTCTAGTTAAAGATACTAGTGGATCAATTTAATATAACATATTATTAGGATGAAGGAATATAAAATACACCCTAAAGACATTTTTAAACAAGGACTGAGATATGTATTTCAAAAGTATATCAAATTTATTGTCAGTTATCCCAAAGGATGTGTCACTTTCTGGTTCCATGTTTTTTACTGATAACTTGTATCCCACCCTAGGCAAGTTACACAACCTCTATGGCCTTCAGTTTTTCCATCTTTAGAATGACTAGGAGTTTAGGGCTAAATATATTATGGCTACAGTTGCTTCCAGTTATTTTTTAGATTTTAGAAAAAATTTTAATTTACAAAAAGTTGCTAAATTTCTATAGAGAATTCCCATATATCTCACTCTTTTCTCCTATTGTTATTATCTTGTATTTGTGTGGTACAGTTTTCAAAGTTAACAAAACAATATCAATACATTCTTATTAACGAAAGCCCATATTTTATTTGAATTTCTTCATTTTGTAACCAATATCTTTGTCTATTTCAAGATATCTTCCAGGACACTGCGTTGCATTTAGCTGTCATTAATGACTTTGACAGTTTTGAGGAGTACCAACTAGCTATTTTGTAGAATATCTTTTTATTTGGTCTTTCTAGCTCTTAAAAAACATTTTATTTATCAGTGGATCTTTGTAAAACAATGGTTGGCACATAGCAATTAACACAAAGTATGTGAATGAATGAATAAAAGAATGAATAAAAGAAAGAATGAATGAATGAATGAACAAATAAAGGAATAATAGAACAAATAAACATACAAAGAAATGACTAAAAAACTGTATGTTTCATTCATGTGTAAGAAGTAATGCATCAGTATTAATAGAGAAGTAATTCTTTGGTCTAGATCTTAATACCACGTTGACACTATATCATTCCAGTTTAACAACAACAACAACAAAAAAAAAAAAAAAACTGAAACATTTGATTATATTTCTCTTTCTAAACAAAATTTTGAAGAATTTCAACAAAAGACTAATTTACAAGCTTAATAAGAAAATAAAATGTAATTGAAAGGCATTTAATGGTAAGAGAAATGCAATTGTGGTGATGTAAAGGGCATTTTTTAAAATAGTGAGTGATTCTCAAATTACTACAATCACATCATCTCATTTTCCCATACAATCAGGAAAAAGAATGCAAATATAAAAGAAAAAAGAGACAAAAGATGGAGGATTCAGTACTCCATTAGAGTAAGGAAATAAATTAAATTAGATTATTCCTTTTTTTTATAACTATATATTTATTTTTTCTTAGAATGTTCATGATTACTTTTGGTTTTCCAATTTAAACATATATGAATTCGAAGTTATATAAAATTGTGTTCTTTAGAAGTATTGAGCAAGACAGTATATACTGTGAAATCATTCTAATTTCACCACTCAGTTATTTTACACATAAAAGAAATTATGAATTTCAGTTGGAAAAAGGTACAGTTATAGAAAATCATTCTATTATACATACACATTTACAGTTTTTAATTTTATAACCTTTTCATGTAAAATCATCTTCCCAAAAACTCTATTTCAGCATAAAAGATAAGTACCTAACAAGTAATTAGTACATACATAGGTATCTGTGAACAATTACCCACAACTCTTATATTTTGTTCCAATGGTGAAAAAATTGCCTTTTAAAAGCATTTTAATAGTTCTTCTCACCATCAAAAAAGTATCAACAATACTTAAACTATTAATAGTGGCAAATCCAATTATATGTAATCAGAAGCAGTCCTTTAAGAAATAACTCATTATTCCATAAAATATTTACATTGGTTAAATTGCATAATAAGAACATGTCTTAGTCTAGTTTAGTTGAAAGTATTAACAAGAACTGCCACCCCCTCCCCCAAATACTATTCATCCTTAATAATGGAGGCTTTATCCTTGGATTTATTCAGCATCTTTATGTCATCCAACATCTTTCTGGGTGTTAAAATATGCGTAGAACCAATAATAACTTCACAGGACTTATGTGCCTGAGAAACTTCGTAAACACATCGCATTTCAGAGTATGTAATTCCTCCGATAACAAAAATAATCAGCTTCGACCCATTTTTTTCAGTCCTCTAAATAATTAGCTCTGGGTTTCTGGCGAGCACTTACAGCTCTGGAGCCATTCCATACTGCGGGACACTGGGAACAATACGGCCATTCCTTGGAATCTAATCTATTTTCAATGACATCCTCCAAAATATCCTTGATATAAGGTGTCCATCGGGTGAGCTGAAAAGTTTCTTCTGCAGACCGATCCTTTCGTAATGGTTTGCCTTGTGAAGACGGAGGGACAATGGGAACACCAAGGTAACTCCAGTTACGAATCATGTCACTCTCATTTTCTATCTTTACATTCTGGATCAACCTGTCCAAATTTTCTTCCGTAGTTCCATGATTACTGAAGATGTAGAGCAGGATTGCTCGTATTTTATCATAATTATCGTGGTTTTTGTTGAGTAGAACTGGGAGAAGCACCCGCATGTAATCTTTCACCTTCTGTCCTTCCGCATCGGTTCCAAGTGCCAGTTCCTGCTCAGTTTTGCAGAGCTTTTCTATATTAGGCCTGAATTTTTTCATACAATCTTCTGCTAAGTTAAGATGGACAACTTGCTTCGTGATCTGTTTACGGAAATGCGGCATCTTTTTCATCAGCTGGGCAAGGGCGCCCAGTGACGGCTTCCCTTCTGTTGCTTTCTTTGTTGATGAAATTTCCTTCATAAGCTTGGGACTCTCCTCTAATACAACCGCAATGTGCCGATGTCGAAATCTGACCCAGAGGTCGTCGTCTTCTTCCAGGACGGCATCCTTTTCTTTCCCATCTGTTTTATACTTGTATGTATCATTCTCAATCGGCAGTAGATCATATGCCATTGCCTGAAAGGTCAGTTCATGCAGGACAGTGGACACGGGATCGAAGCCACGACCAATTATTATGAGCTGGGAATGAGTTTTACCCTTTATTAGGCTCTTTTCATCAATCTTGTAGTTTTCTAGTTGTTTTTCAACAAGCTGGGCAAGCTCACTGGCATCATCTAGGGGTTTACTTTTATACCGTACCCCCGGGTTCTCATCCAGGGCGGCGCACACTGTAACTATCTGCTCGGCCATCGCTTCCATCACGGCATCTTTTTCTCTGGCGTTACTGGGGTCTGGACTGTAACAGTAATAGAATGCATCTGGGACATCATGAGTATACACCTGTGATTCAAGTGGAATGAAGGAAATATTTATTTCTTTACATCTTCTTATCGACTTGGAGCAAGAAGCCTTAATTTTGTTAAAGAGACTGTCAGGGCAAAAGTCAGTGAAGTAAATATATGCTGCTTTGTATTTGCCCTCCGATTTACTTGGGAAATCACGTAAAAAACAGTCTACAGACTTTGATGTTGGAGAGATAAAATAAAGAGCTTTCATTTGTCTGACAGGTTCTCGATTCTTATAAATATTCTCCACAACAGTTACACCCTCTGCCAGAAGATTCGTCATTTTGCAACATGATGCCAAAAGCTTCATGGTAAATTCATCTAAGAGCATTATCTTCCATTCACCTTCTTTCTTGCAGTCATCAAATACTGTTGTTTTTATCTTCTGCCACACGACGCTCTTCAGCCCCCTTTCGGTCACCGGCGGCGCCATCTTCCAAACACTGTGGAGGAGCAGCCACCTCCGCCCGCCCGCAACCTACTTCTTCAGCTGAGAGGGTAGATTATTCTAATGTAGGGCAAAATGTGTTGGAAATGGAGTTATGTTAAACATAACCTTTCCAACCTTTATTCAAGGTAGTAGCTGAAAATTTTCTTTTCACAGATTATTTCATCATGCAATCATTTCAGAGAAAAAAACGATAACAAATACAACCTTGACAGGCAATGCAATATTTTGAAGTAGTCTTTTCTCTTTCTAAAAATCTTAGTCTTCCATACAATTTTAGACTAAATATTACAGCTAAATTCTCTGACAAGAAAATGGGTAATAAATATATGGGTTAACAATATATTGATTAATTTATTTTCCCTAATTCAGTAATGTAATAGCTATTTACAAAGGATTTGGTTGCATCCTTATTATTTTAATTATGAGCTCAGCTTGGTAATACAACAACAGACTTTTCCTAAATGGCCTATTCCTCAGTTTATGCAGTTTATTTTAAATGTTAAGTTTAAAAAAACAAACACAAAAACCTAGCCATTTTATAATTCTTTCAGGATGTGATATTTTACATATAATATGGCAAACCAATAATTACCAACCCTTAAATGCTTCTTTTTTTTGCAAATTAATTTCATAAAAATAACTTAAAAGTTTCTCATTTTTCTCAGTAGACCATAAGTTAACATTCTTTTAATTGCAAGGATAGAAATGCCTGATACTTTCCATTTTTAGTACACCATATTGACTTTTGTAATCATTATTCACTTTGCACTTTGCTACTGATACTCACTTCATTGCTACTCTATTTCAGATTAATTAAGGAATAGACATTCAAAATCATCCAACAAATATTACTGAGAGTTCCATTGATGCCAGGATCAAAAGTGCCCATTAGAGATACAAAAAGGTAGAAGTATCTTTTCTAGCCTTGCAGCAGAGCTCTCACATGCTCATATAACAGAAGAGAAAATTTGTACCAGACTATGAGTCCACTCCAAGGCATCTATGTGACTCTTCTACAAATGCAGACAGCTGATACTATTTAATATACATAGAGACACAATTAAATCTTATACTTATTTTAATATAAGTAAACTTGGTTGACTTAACCATAATTCACTCATTGTTTTATAACATAAATATGAAATAACATGAACTCCAATAAAAATATGAAGCAAAAGGAACAATTTAGACCTCAAAAGGTTGATTTCCAGCAATCTAAATTTTTACCTATTAGTGGATATAAAAGAGAGACTAGTTATTAAATAAAAATCCAAGATATAGAAACACTCCTACAATCCCAGGTTTGCATGAAGAATTTACTAGAGGGAGTGATACGAACTAAGTGATTTTATGATTGAAAGTAATTAGCGCGGGAGTACAGGAGTGTTTTATTCTCTCCTGCAAGTGCACCTCTCTGATGTCAGGTTGGGTAATTCAGGAAAGCGGTGGTAAGGTACCTAATGTTAGAGCCATCCTGGAATAAAGCTCCTGATTAAAGAAAATATGGGACTTGAAAGTAATAAATTAGGTCAAAAAAGACTAAGTGGAAATTACATGCAATTCAAATATGGACAAGGGGAAGATCTTAAAGCCAGTAGTTTGAGGTTGATGGTACTAAGTGTTGGTTTCTAATGGAGCTCATAATATGGGTGAGTGGATGATGCCAAATGCTTTAAAGGCAAGGAAGGGCAGATCATCAACAATTGCAGGGCCAATAAAAGCATTTGGTATTCAGTATTTCCAGTGATAGTTACATGCCCACTCTCATGTAAATAATTAAAATCTAATTATTTAAGTTGGTAAATAAAGAAGATAAAACTTAACACTATATAAACTGGTGTCCTCTACTGAAAAATATAACATGCAAGTGATGGTTTAAAAAAAATACTTTCAGTCCTGCTAATTATTCATAAGCTAAGGTTATTTAATATGGGAACAGGTCTACTGAGGCCTGCAATTTTAATCCCTAGAAAGTCTTGGGGTGCTTGCTCATTGTAAGGACATAACCTTCTGGGTGTCTTTCTGATTGGAAGAAACTTCTCACTTGGTGAAAATGGATGGAATATAATAAATATACCATCAACCAAAATCAAGTGATCCGGTTTGGAGAGGAAAGTAAAGATGAGATAAAAGATGTAATCAGAGATGTCCTTATTCAGAAAAAGTTCAGGTACTCATATCTCTCCAGAAAACAAAGTATTTTGATAGGGCAACCCTAGGTTTAAAGCCCAGATTTGTTATATACTGCAGTATGTCCATGAGTAAGTTATTTACTCTTTTTAATTTAAATTTATTGAGGTGACAACGGTTAATAAAGTTACACAGGTTTCAAGTGTACATCATCTGTATACTGCATTGTGTGCCCACCACCCAGATCAGATCTTCTTCTGTCACCATACATTTGATCCCCTTTGCTGTTTACTACCCACCCTCTCCGCTCCCCTCCCCTCTGGTAACCCCATACTGTTGTCTGTGCCTGTAAGTTTTGTTTGTTTGTCTTGTTTGTTCATTTGTTGTTTTATATCCCACATATAAGTGAGATACATGAAGTTACTTACTTCTTTGTGTCTTTGTTTCTTTATATAAAAATTAATGTTAATTTACTGGTTATTTTATTGTGAGGATAAAACAAAACAATGTACAACAAAGTGGTTTGCACTAATGCCAGGAATATAATAAACATTTATTAAATGAATTTGTGTTTCTCTGTGTATTTATACTTTCCACATATTGAAATATTATACTGTATCAAAGTAAGATTTTGTATATTTTGGCCAAAAATGCTTTAATTCTTTTACATATTTTCTTTTCATGTTATACAACTTCCTGTGACTATCTTTTAATCTTTCTAGAGTCAGCGCCTTAAATAGTAATATGCTTTTCTATAACACAGTTGTGTGTGAGTTATTTACTAAATGCTCCCAAGTTCCTATGATTTGGTTTCTTTGAGTTAGATTTTTAAAAATTTTAATTAATGAATTCTGGACTACAAATAGTTTGTTTCAAATGATATACACCTTTAATTGTATTTATTCTTCTAATTGTTTTAAATATTCCAAACAAAATGAATTCTCCAGAAGCATAACCCTCAAGCAAAGAATGCCAATAGCACTATAAATAGCCCTATTCGTCGGCAGCCGTCCGTCTCGAGAGACGATGGTGTAGTTTCTTAAGAGTCTATCTGCACCGCCGAGAATGGCTGTGCAGTCCGACTCAGGAGTGACACGGTATCTGTCTCCTCCCGTGTTGAATCGACATCTTGCGATGACGCTGGAGTGTCCTCTCCAGTGAAGCTGAAGCTACAGAGCCTGGGCAGGGTGATATGGAGGGTCTGCTGTTGCCCATGCAGCAGACCCCCCCTCTCTTCGCAGCTGAAGGATCCAAGGGAAAGACGGAGTCAATACAGCTTGGCTTCAGGTGCGCCGCAGGAGTTGCCAGTATTGATTACAACGTCAAACCGCCTTAGGGACTCCGGCTCCGGATTTTCTGTCGGGGTTTACTCCCTTAGCCTTTCCCCTGAAGAGGTATGCCGCAAGGCAGCGGAGCTTTTTTGGAATCAGAGTTTTCCTTCTCTGATGTGCCCTGACTGGAAGATGGAACCAGCGACACTTAGCTTGCAGGCCGATGCTCAATCCACTGAGCCAAACCAGCCAGGGTAAAATAGCCCTATTACCTCTAGACTATGAATTCTCAAAAATTATTATAGAAAATATATTGATTTTTAAAGAATTTAATTTTATCTATACTATTGTGATTTAAGTTTATCTATAAAGCTTAAGTAAAAAGATTAATTTTTACTTTTACATGTAGCCATTTATAATCAATATTGTGATAAAATTAAGATTCAAATAATATCTGTATTGATATCTAGTTATGTTTAAGAACTCATGTTGTAAAGCAGAGAGAGTGTTGTTGGGAGCGTGGCTGATAGAGTAGTCATTTTGAACCAAATGTACTTCTTTTACAAATATGTATGTTAGATGTTGATTGAGGAACACTATTAAATACTCATGATAAAATTGTTTAGAATCACTGTTAGAATGAACATATTCAATATTCTTAGCAAAATTAATAAATGAGATGCTAAAACTTTCTGGTAAAGTTTATTTAATTTTTGATAATCAAGAAGAAAAAGATTCTTTTTGATTTAGAGTACAAAAGAAGACATAATTACTGCTTAGGCAGCTGCTTAAATGACATTTATCTGACATTTTCACCTATATAAAAGGCATCTTATGATTTTTTTTTCAGGCAGTAAAGTTAAAATGGTAATTATGTCAACAAAATTATTCAAGATTACTCTTTCCTTTGAAAATGTCATTCATGGGTTATTATATATTAGATGTGAACTGTATTCTGACTTCAGGATATATACATACATATATATATATGCCATACTTTAAAACTCTTGTATCATTGAGAACACAATAGAAACCCTTATTTATGAAACAGAAATTCTGTGAATAAATAGTAAATATTCATGTATCATTGGTTCATTAGTTAAGGCACTACACCTAGGTTACCTAGTTGTGGATAACATAAATCATATCACTAAAAACAAAGTGTAAAGCTTAATAAAATATTTTCAATTGCTTTTATAAAACTAGTATAACAATAACACTGAAACATGACTTAGATGTTACAGAAGTATAGTTCATTTTCACGTATCAACAAAGATTTTTTTTGAAGCTAAGTCAATTAAACAATATAGTAAAATAAGCATGAGGAAAATATTTTGAGCGAGTATGTATTTAATATTAAGGTACAAATTAGTATAATTTTGCAAGCAAAAGAGTCAAAGGAGGAAAATGATGGAATATCTTTAGAGATGTGAAGAATGTAAACTCATAAACCTGGCATTGCTAGAGTTAGGATTAGAAAAAGTTTGTTAATGCCTATTTCAAAGTGTTTTAAAAATTTTAACAGGAGAAAAGCATGGGCATTTATGAACATTTAGAAGGTCACATAAATTAACTAAATGGAACTGCATATAGTGTGAGTGTTCAAAGACATCTAATTAAAAGCTAGTTAGCTACTGCTTTCAAGTCCAAAAAAGCACACAAAGAAAGAGCTTCTGCAAGACACAGAAGTGAGCTATAAGGCATATAACCTTTCACTGTGACTGATTTTTCTTTGGCGATGTTAAAAATGAAGATTGCCAAACAGATGGAGCTCTAATGCAATTTCAAAAGTAACATAGCACAGTAAAGATAAATACAGAAAAAAACTTAACTTTCAGATGAAATGCTAGAGGTCAATAATTCATAGCTGAAAACAAAAAAGAAAGGAACAAACAGCCACCAATCACTTAGTTGTGCATGTGTCTGTGTTTGTTTGCTGTTTGTTTTATTCTTCTCTTTTAAAAAGTAGGAGATTAAAAGTGAATAGCTGTCCAAATCAGTTGGAATTTTTATTCATGAAAAATCCATCAGACCAAGTAGACAAGAATCTAAACAAATTTGTCTGAAGACGAGAGTTAATGCTGTTCATTTGACAACAGCTCGTACTGCTGTAATTAAAGTATACACTGCTTATAATAAATAAATAGATGAAGCCAATTAAAACAATGAGAGTCTCAGGGTATTTGTGCCAGCAGTCAATTATAGCTCAAGAAAACACCACTGAAAATCTCAAATTTATGTTTAAAAAGTAGAACGTCAGCATGGCTTTCTTCTAAAACAACATTCTTAAGCACATTTTTATAGAAGATTCATCCTCCCACTCAAGAAAGCTGAACTAGAATGCCTTGTTACCTCATATTTATTATTTCCTATGTTATATCAAATGTTATCACTGTTAAAAATGAGCTTTGGCCAATGTAAGTTACAATACCAAAGAAGCTTTTGTCCAATGACTACAGAATTTTCTTACTAAAGCTTACCCATTCACCTTCTCCCACTTACCATTAGAAAAAAATAATAAGAAGTCAAAAATTGAAAAGGAATGGACATAAAACATATATTATTTATTTCATAAAAGAAGACTATGTAAGTATACTCATGTGCCCCATAATGACTGTTCAGTCAACCACGAACCACATATAGATGGATGTCAATGAGATTAATGAAGATGAGTTTCCTGTAAGAAACAGAAGGATATGTAGTTCAGGAGGCATTTTTTTCTTTTCTCTGATGGGAACAATATCTTTAGGGCTTGGCAATAAAATCTCTTTCACTCACAGCACCTTGGTTTTGAGCGAACAGATGATTTCCTAATCAGTCAGTCATTGATCAGTTTCAGCGCAAGGACTTCTAGTACTGCATGTTCAGACAGTGCTATGGCCCTCCCAGATCTTACCTAATGATCTCTAGAATACATGCTGTAAGTTACTTTTTGAACATCTAAAACCCTGTACAAGGACACAGGTCCACAGGTGTTACCTTAACAAATATTAGGTACCACTGGCACTTTAGCAAAAGCTTTCTGTGGTCACATGGAGCCAGACTTGTTCTTTGGAAATATTTTTAGGTTGTAATGATCTAAAACATAGGTAAGTTTTATTTCTTCCATCACCCCAGTACCAGCGCCTTTTGTGCCAGATAGGATCAATGGAAGAAAAACAAATCCTCAAAGTATTGACTCCTCAATTCTACATGCTCTCTATGTTAAACAGCTTCTTTAAAAAAAGTAAGTAAATACCACAAAGTTTCTTAATCCAACCCCTGCTCCAACATATAATAGCAAAATCACATTGCCATGACAATCACTTATGCTCTTTTATGCCTCCATCCTGATGTCTTAGTCCACTGATCCCCAGTCCGCCTCTCACTGTCTCCTGATTGTCACTATTGTGGTGATTTATGCCCTGCCCAGCAACTTTCTCCTTGAAATTTCCAATCAATCCAGCCTACATCCCTGTTAATGGAGCAGCACTGACAGCTTTGATGCTCTATTTTTGACCCTGCTGGAGGAAAGTCAGGGGAGGGCTGTGCAACAGGTGTTTGTAAAGTGTTTTGAAGTCTACAGTTATATAATGTCTGAGGCCTTCACATTCACTCAATGATTCACCTAGGGCCACTTCCAGTCCGGCAAATTCCATTCATAGTAAGTGGCCTATACAGGTATACTATTTTTTATCTGTTATATCATAATTTTAATGTACCTTTTCTGTGTTTAGGTATGTTAGATGGTAAATATTACACAAATACGTACCATTGTATTACAATGGTCTACAGTATTCAGTACAGCAACATATTTTATAGATTTGTAGCCTAGGAGCTTTAGGCTATAGTGTATAGCCTAGCCATATAGTATGTTATATGACATCTAGATTTGTATAAATGCACCCTCTGATGTTTGCACAATGACAAAATTGCTTAATGGCATATTTCTCTGAATGTATCCCCAATGTTAAGTGACACATTCATGTATTCACATGAATATAAAAACAGTAGATATTTTAATTTTGCTTATTTTGTTACAACATGCAAGATTATTTAAGTAGTTTTATTTATAGGGCCCATAAGGAAGAATCACTATGAGTAAATTTTGGGAAATCAAGTTTACACCTGCATTGGCAAGAGTGTTATTGATCATTTATATTTAAAGAGTTACATATACATATATCTTAAAACCCAGTTATTTAGTAATAATATGGTATATATTGGTATATGTATATATGCATATATGTACACATGTACACACACACACACACACACACACACACATATATATATATATATATATATATATATATATATATATATATATATATATTCACACACATATATACATGGAAAGGTTAACCCAGTGTAGTAAGAGGAAACTCCCAGGAGAAAGGCAGCAGAGGGGGCTGTCTAATTTTCTTGTAACATGCTACTGACAGAACTCCTGGAATTGAAAAAGTTTGTATATTACTAGCAGAGGGTATTCCTATGTATGTAATGCTTTTAGCCTAACATAGCTGGGTTGTCTTGTTAGCTCACCTTAAACCAGCCTGGAATCTATGTATATATGGGGCATGGCTCCCTGGAAACTACCCCGACAAGCCATGCATTTATCAGAGAATACGACGGAGGTGTTTCATGAGATAAACCTCTTGTTCTGTGTAAGTGAAGGGACTGTAATCCTCACTTAGAAAGTTTATCTGTTAATCTAGCCAGAACAAATCCTGAGAAAAACAGAGCTGAGGGGAGGTTTAAATTAAAGTTGCAAAATACTTCCCTGCTTCTCCTCCAAGTACGATACCTGAAACCTTAAAATGATTAGCAAGGATTGGTACTGGCTGAGATCTCTAACTCTTGAGAGTCTGATTGAAAAAACGGATCCTTTGGGTAATCCTGGATGTTTCCAAGGGTGCCAAGCACTGTAGGGAAATCAGCCTTTTTCATAAGAAAAATATTTATAAAAATTGGCTTATGAACGCCATATCTTAGTAACCCTAAAACTCATTTTGTAATTAAACAAAAATGGAATTTTGGCGGCCTGTCACCACAAAAGCCAGACTCATGAGGCAGATACTGGTGCAAAAGAAAGGAGGTTTTATTCATGTGCTCTACAACCAGGGATATTGGTGGACTCCTGTATCTCAAAGTCCATCTCAATCTCTCTGCTCAAGCCCAAGGTTCTTACAGGGGTAGGGAGGGAAAGGCTTTTAAAATTATTTTCTATCCAGCTTTTGGTGTAATCAAGGCCCTATATCCATTCATCCTTCTAGCTTTCTGGCACTCAGTGTAAGAACCTACCCGTGCTGCCATCTTGGTCAATGAGGGAGACTCTCTAGTGCTCTGACTGATTGTCTAATAGTAACAACTTGCTATATTACTAGCAATAAACATTTACTTTTATATAAAAGGTTGTATGTCATTTACCCTTGAGGATTAAGCAGAGGGATTGGCCTTATTGATTAATTGGGGTTTGCTTAGAATTATCCACGTGATTTTTCTCTTCCTTCCTTCCTTCCTTCCTTCCTTCCTTCCTTCCTTCCTTCCTTCCCCCCTTTCTCTTTTCTTTCCTTTCCTTTTTTTTTTCTTTTCTTTTCTCACCTGAGGATACACTTATTGATTTTAGAGAGAAAGGAAGGGAGAGAGAAAAAGAGAGAGAGAGAGATTGATAAACACTTATGTCAGAGAGAAACGTTAATCTATTGCTTCCCATGTGTGTCCCAACTAGAGATCAAACCTGCAAACTTTTGGTGTAGGGGATGACACTTCAACCATTTGAGCCACCTGGCCAGGACCCATGCAACTTTTGACTCCTGATGGACATTAGAAGATCATGCTGTGAACATACATTTTATAGTCAAATTGAGCCTCATATATTAGTATAACTTTACTAAATTGGTCCTATACTTGGAGAGATAAAACATAACAGTAAAATTTAGGTACTAAATAAGATTTAAATATTTTACCACAAGTAGGAAGAGAGATTCGGATTTGTGAAATGAGTGCATAATGCTAAAATATTTAGTCAGTTCCAACAACCATTCAAGTATTTATTTTTCAAAATATGCATGTATCATGAAGCACTCAATACAGAAAACAGAAGTTATTTAAAATATTTTGGGCAGTGAGAGATATAATATTATGCAATAAGTTAATAAGATTATTGTAAGGACTGGGAAAGGAGAAATAGGCAGCTAATGGCATGATAGTCCAGAGGCCAGGAAGTGGTTGCTGCCTGTCAGTGGTGGGGAAGATAAAGAAATTACTTCCAATGTTTTGGCTGTCCCAAAGCTCGAGTGTGGCTAGATGGTGGTACATCTATGATCAGTCTCCATGAAACTTATCATCTGTTGGATTCTGCAAATCAGTCTCCACTATTGTTGAGTAAGGTCCTCTGTACCTCCTCTGCTGTCCAAAGCTCATGTTAGTGTGTCTCACTGGCAGATCCTAAATCTGATTTACCACCCTTTTGACCAGGCAGCTTAGGAAATGTGAATTTAAATTTTCGGGACTATGAGATCTAGAGAGATACGAAAGTAAGTGACAATGGTTGCTGATTGCCAGTAGACATTTTTCAGCTAAATATATATGTGAATTGATTAATATTTTTGATCAGAGTCATTGTGCTAACTAGATGTTTTAATGGAACTATTTAGTGATTAAGAACTTAGGCTCTATACTGACAGTCTTCACATTGTCCACCAGTATTCACTGTGTGTATGCAGATAATTGATCTCTTCTTTCCAAAAGAGCTTCATGAAAAGCTAGTATTACACTTCCCCTTTTACATGAGGAAAGTGAGGACTACCTAAGTAATTACCCACATAATTGCTTTGTTTGTATGAGTAATAATAAATAAAACCTATGGTTAATACTGATACATAATTACTCAACAAATATGTTATTCTTACTGTAATAACATTTTTATGTTTGGTAATAGAAGCATCTGCTTTATTATTATCATATTTATTTAGCACATTTTAAAAATAAAATATTCTTTTTAATCGGCTTGTAGAATAAAAAGTTGCAGAAATATATTCTTCTCAAATATTCAATTCATAATAATTAACATTTACTTAAAAATTTTGTAAAAGTGGTAAAATAAGTTGTATAGTAATACCTGCATTTAGAATTAACAGATCTTAATTTTCATCATATATTTTTATTGACCCAATTTTTACTATAAATAATATTGACAGTTTTTACATATAATTTCTTTAAAATATAGTTTTGATTGAAATGTAGATTTTAAAATAAAACCCAGGAAAATTGGTGGATCTAAAATAGGAACATGAGATTAAAGAAATATTTAGCTTGATTTCTGACTTAACATAAATCTGTCTTTCTGACTTAAAAGTCCCTTAACCATGTAAGTGTATAGCATAAAACAGTGCCTTCTGTGAAATAAAAAATTTAGTAGATAATTAATCATGCCAACTGCTTTAAGTTAAATATTCACTTTTAATGCATAATTTGAATGAAAACTACTGAATTATGAAAATAACACATGGAATCATTGGCTTATAGGCATTTGGGGAAAACTAAGGGAGAGCAACGGACATAAAACTTTCAGAAGAGATCACGTCAAGGGCTTTTTTTATCTCATATTAGGGAATTTCTTCTTGTTCAAATTCTGCTTATACGCAACTGGCAAAAAACAAGTCCTGGGAAACAGGGTATCACAAAGCTCTGAGAAAATGACCAAAGTATGACTGAACACTGTGTAAATTAGGCAAAAGCTGAGTAGGATAGTCTGTGGCATATATTGAAATCAGCAAGACTTCATAGAAATAATATATAACTATTAAAATAATAAATTATTGGTTTATCATCCCTAATGCTTGACATAGTTTTATTGGTGTTGGTTTTTAAATAAGTATAATTTTAAATAGCTCTCTCTCTAAAAGAGTCATAAACTTATGAAAAAGTTAGAAACACAGCCTAAAATATTGTTTACACTTTTGGTTCATCATTCCCAGATAAATACTTTAGTATTTTAATAACCACAATAAAACATCAAAATCAGAAAGTTAACCTTGGTATGTGACTGTCTTCAAATTGTCAGATTCTGTTCAGATCTTGCCAATTGTCTCAATAAAGTCTTTCAAAGAAACAGGTTTTCATTTAGAATTACATGTTACATTTAGCTGTAATGTCTTTCTTGTATCTCTCAGTCTGCAACAATTCCTTAAATTTCACGATAAGTATTTTGTAATAATTGTTAGTTTTCTCAGCTTGGCTTACCTGATGTTGCCTAATGACAAGATTCAAGCCTGCTTCTCTGGCAAGAATATCACAGAAGTGATGCTGTATTCTTCTCATTGCATCCTACCCAATGGCTTACTATTTCCATTTGTTCCATTATTGATAGTGTTT
The DNA here is from genome assembly GCF_987537825.1 of Furipterus horrens. Lineage (NCBI taxonomy): Eukaryota > Metazoa > Chordata > Mammalia > Chiroptera > Furipteridae > Furipterus > Furipterus horrens. Next base: position 137,141,821 of record NW_028327171.1, read on the forward strand.
AATAATTTGTTTAAGTTGGTGTTTCCCAGTCATGTTACAATAAGGTCATTTTTTTTCTTTGTATTATAGGTATTTTTAAAGGTACTTTAAAACTACATAAATATCCCATTCTTCATCAAAATTTAAAATAATTTATTTTTAATGTGTCATCTCATAGTTTCTTAATTTGTTTGTTGGGTTATAATATGACTGTCATTATTTATTTGATCCTCAAATTTTCTATATTTGGTCAATGGGAGCTCAGCAACTAGATTTTGTATTCTTTTATGATACTTCATTACTTCTGAGCACTTTTTTTTTTTTTTTTTGCCTAATTCTACAAAAATATATTCTCGGCTTGTTTTATATTTTCCCTTCCCAGCCCTAATACCAGCCATTTCTGCAATGTACCCTGGTTTCTTTTATGGAAAATGGTAAACAGAAACAAGTATCTGAGTGCTAGATAGATTCATTGCTATTGGGTTAACAATTGTTTCCCAAAACCACAGTGAATAAAACTTGGATGTTTTGCTTTACATATATATCAGTTTCTTTATTATCTAACTAGCTATCCATCTATCCAACTGTCTAACTCTCCATTGAAAAACCATGAGCTCATACTGAGACCTCCAATGCTAATTCAGTACTACAAGATTTATTCCGATGCTCTCCCTTACCATGTACACAATGACTATTTTCATCAATGAGAAACAAACATACCTTCAATATTATTTAATATATTTACATAATTTATTAATATCTTTATTGTAACCAACATCCATTTGCATTGCCATTTTCTTCCCAATGTGGATGCCTTCATCTGCCTGCATGAGCTCTGAAAGACTGTTCTAGGTCCTAAACTATATGGCACACCCTCATACCATTTGAATTCTGAAATCTGTGCTCCTCCATACCAGTATGCAGTTTCATTAAGAGTATACATTGTTTATGGAAGCAGTTTGTTATATCTATAAAAATCTAAAGTGCACCTCCTCTTGGAAAACATTCTTCTGCTAGGAAGTTAGCCTATATCAGTATTCTCATACGAGGCCTTCCCACCCCCCAAAATGGAATGATCTTTTGGAGAGTGGGCCCCTTGGAGTACATGCTTCCTCTGTTAGGTGAGTGTTCTAGGAATCCAGCTGCATCAGTGCACCAGCTGGGGTTGTTGTGAGAGGCCACATTTGGCTTCAGTGAAATTTTTTTGAAGACTTTTTCAACACATTTGACCATTTCATGACAGGTGATTTATGAGCAAACCTGCCCACACAGGGCTGAGTGTTTAGTAGTTTTTGACTGAAAATGACATGACCTCCATGCCCTATGCTCTCCATTGATTCGATCTTGCCCTAAGAAACTATTCTTCTTTTGTTTTCTCCAAATGAAAAAATCCTCAAAAGGAAACATTTTTTCCCATGTGGAAGATGTGAAACAAAAAATGGAAGAGGCACAAAAACATATCAAAATCAACGAGTTCAAAAACTGTTTGGACAGTGGAAAAACCATCTCGATAGGTGTTTTGCATCAGATGGATAGTACTTTGAAGGTGACTGAAGTTTAAACATGTAAGAATAAATATGCAAATTTTATAAATAAATTCTGTTTTTTTGTCCACCCATTATATGTACAAAAAGAAGTATGTACAAGAATTTAGCTAAAAATGAAAAACCTTGTAAAAGTAGTCCAATATAGAAAGGAGAAATTAAATACATATAAATTGAAATTAAGTACCCATTAATTAAGAAAGAGACAGAGTAAAAGAAAAGCATTCAAAATGTAAATTTAAAAAAAAATAGAATAACTGTATAGAAACAATAAGTGCCAACAAACCAAAACTGTAGATAGCTAGAAAATGAATGAATGAAAGAATGATGAATAGAGACATAGGTAGATAACAAGGGGTCACATCAGACCAAAAACATACTTAGAATAACTATTCTCACACTCATACAGCTATCATTTTGATAGAAATATAAAGCACCTACATACTCTTTTAGCCATACTGAATTTCTTCAGTAGCTTGTCTTTATTCTCTGCCTTTGCCAATTTTATGCCCTCTTTTTATCTAGAGCACACCACATGCTCTCATCCTTTCCCCATCCCCAAATCCCAGAAGCCCATAGTTCTTTCTCAATTTGACAGATTTTTTTTAACTGTATCACTTGTCCTTGACCTGCTCCACCTGAAAATACCAAGTATTCTGTTTCCTTTTTACTGATTTAAGCAAGCATGCAATGTAAGTCATTTCTAGAACAGAATTACCTGTTAACTTAGCATTTAAATGTGAGCTAATAATGGTACAACTGATTACTTTTCTTAGACCATATTTGCCTATTAACATGTCTCTTTCATCCTTAACCTTTCACCCAGAAGCTAGGACAGAAGCAGCATTAAAGAAGGCAAATCCCACTTTCGCTCACTTCTGGTAAGTAAGATCCATATTGGTTTATTACATTGTGTTGGGTAAGTTCTTAACCAAAATATGTAAATACTAAAACAAAACTTCTGATATGCCTCCAGTAAAATGTAGTGCACATAATATTCCACACTTTTAATGTACTTTGAGATTTATTTACTTTTAAGTACTAGTTCAGCCCTAGGAAATAACAACATGGTATCTTGACAAAATATATTCTTGTAGCTCAGAATTTGACTCAATATCTCATTCCACTGAAACTCTTCTTTGTCCAAGTTTTAAAAATGGAGTGGCAAGTTCCACAGAAATTCTTGGAAAATTCAAAACATAAAATCTTTATTCTGACTGCAATCTTCTCCATCACTCTCCAATTCTTTTAGCATATAGGAACACCTGTTTTCTTCCCAGGAGAGCTTAATATTATAACTAATTATAGTTTGGGCTGCTAGACAAATATCTTTCCCTGATGTTTCTAGAAATGAACAAATTTTCTATTTAAATCTCTCATTCTTTTCACTGGGAAAACTTTACTTCAGACACATCAAGGGAACATCATTTATTTAAAGACCTTTCTTCCGTCAACTCACAAATGTGGCTAAATCCATAGGGGCTTTTAGAGGGTTGAAGTATCAGTTTGGTGGATTGTTCAGAGAGGAAGTTCCTAGTTTTGTTCATAGTCATCTTCAATCTAAAATACACACATTGAAAAAACCTCACTTTCATCTTTTCTTATCATTATTGTTCCACGCAGGTAACCACAGCATATTATGTGTTCTGACAAGGAATTATCACCATGTTTTACTTTTTTTTAGGTACTCCCTTGCCATTCTTGGACCACAGGAGACATAACTACATTGGAATTTTGAGGCTATGCCAAGCCCACCTGCCAACATTGCCATCTTTTCCATTCAGTGGTTGCCAGGAACTCTACAGAGAGGATGAAGAATGTGTCTCTAATTAACTCTCAGATATTCTAATTCTATTTGGATTTTCTATTTCTCACCACTTCTCAACAGGAAGTTGGTGAGAAAGGGATCACGGAGTTTATTTTCAAGATCATCAACTAGCATTTAATTAGCTGTATTATGTTATTAATCTTTCTCTTCCCTCAGACTATAATTTTTAGCTAGCTTCTGGTCAGAAAGAAAGGACATTCTATGTCTGATGAGTACATATAGCTCCCAATAAATTGTGTAACCCTGGTTCTTAATCTTAAGAAATACAAATGTCAAGGATTTAATTATGTTCTTCTAAATCTTTCTGTCTCTAAGTCAAAGAGTCATTGCTACTGGTAGAAATGATAACTGGGTTTATTAAAAAATAAAAAGAAAAATTCCATTGGGTAATACTAAAAAATATTGCTTTACATGTAAAGCATTCCTGAAAGATCCAGTAGCAGACCTTTCTCTTGTCTTTTATGACATCCTGTGTTTATGCTCATTCTCAAAGCCATTTTTTAAAAATAACTAGAGAATGGGATTTGAAACCTTCAACCTGAAAATGTAAAAAAAAAAAAAAAAAGAAGCCAATATCAGATCTTGATCTAGGAAGTTTAAAATATTTTGAAAACCATATTCCTTTTCTCCACCAAACTGCCTAAACCAACACCACAACTTCTACCACAGGGGTTGTGGTAATAATGAAGATCGGTAACAAAACCAATACTTGCCTGGAGAGTTTCTTAAATATATTGATTCTTAAACAACAATCCAGAGTTATATTTATCATAACTTTTTAATTTTATTTTTTAATAATTTATTTATTTATTTGTTTGTTTATCTATTTTATTTTTAGAGAGAGAGGAAAGAAGAAAGAGGGAGAGAAACATCACTGTGTGGTTGACTCTCACTTGCGCCCCCAACTGGGGACCTGACGTGCAACCTAGTCATGTGCCCTGACTGGGAATCAAATCAGCGACACTTGGCTCGCAGACCGATGCTCAATCCACTGAGCCACAGCAGCCAGGGCTTAGTATCATAAATTTTTAGAAGAAAGGTATTTTAGTATTTATAGTTAGTAAGCAATCCAGATGATTAGTTTCTTCAGCTTGGAATATTCTACCTGAAAAGGTAATGTATATCATATATGACATATAAGAATTTAAAAGCATTATTTTTTAAATTTAAAATTTTAATTTAAAAATTTTAAATTAAAAAAATTTAAATTTAAAAATTAAAAAATAAGTTTTATTTAAATAAAAACCTGTAGGTAAGGATTATTTCCAGTCAACTGGGGCTGTGTGAGAAAAATCACTCAAGTAAATAATTACAAAGTATCTCAAGAAATATTAGTGACCTAATTTCTATGCTCATACACTAGATATAACTGCATAATAATACAAATCAATGTTCCTAAACATTTACAATCTAACTTCTATCCATGGTTTCAGAGAATGCCCATCTTTTTACTTAGACTATGAAACAAAGAGGGGGAGTAATGGATAATAAAAACTAAGCCAAGATATACAATAATAGTGAACTGTTGATTTCAATAAAGTTGTTTAAAAAATTCTAAGTGGATATTAAAATTAATCTATTCCAGAAATGTTTATTGAATTTTTCTGAATTAGCCAGTAGGCTAATACATTTAAATATGCTTCTACATCTATCGACATGGAAAACTGCTCATAATATATTTTTAGGTATAAAGGTTAGTGACAAATAGTAGGCATAGCACAATTTATGTCAAAAACGCACATAGAGATACTAGCTCAGATGGACACAGAGACCAAAACCTTCATACTGATTATCTGTATGTGTAAGGTGATTTTTTAGTTTCTTTTTATATGTTTTTAATTTCTTTTTAACCAGTGGACATGTCATGTGCTACCTTCTTATATTTACTTTTTCACTTGCTCCATTTGGTTTTGATGAGATATAGTCTTGAGAAATGACATTCAGAGTGACAAGGAGTATGAAAATTAGGTAATCTTTGGCAATATTTAGGATTTAAAAAAGACAACTATGATTTTTAAGAGAAATATGAGATTCTCCTATAGATAGAAAAGGTTTTCCATAAATAAATTAGTCTTCAGAAAGTAAAAGTTCTGCTTGTTTAGATAATTTAGGAGAGAACTTATCCATAGCAGAAAGTCTACTTACTTGTCCTGAACTTCTCATGAACAAGCACAGAGAGCGCCCATGTCAGGGCTAGTAGAGAAGGATCTGGAGCCCATCTGAAGATCAGCAGACATGGTTGCTCCAGGAAAAACAGCCTTGTTCCTTACTCCCACCAACCTGGGGGCATTTCTTCTCTTGGAACTTTTTCCAATAATTTGTTGTTTTAAGGAAAATGAGTTATTAATATGCCCCCGCCCCAAGCTAAAAGGTGTTTTAAGCCAAGTCCATTACCTAGCCATTCTCCTCTAGCAGAGTAAAATGTTAAGGTCCCAACCCCTACCTTCCTTCATCTGCCTTATATACTAAATTTGTAATTCTTCAGAAAGAGTTGATAAAGACTATGAGGGTTATTTAAATTAGGAGGAGCAAGTGACCTTGTTGGGGACCCTGGAAAGCCAAGGTTAGTTAAAAGGCAGTGGGAAGTAAGAGATGAGAAGGGGAAAGTGAGAAAATAAGAAAAAGCAGGTAAGTTTTAGTGAGATGCTTTCAAAAGTTATGGGCATTCATGAGTGACCCACAGTAAAAGAAAGCCTAGGCAGCAATGTTCTGTCTCTTGTGTCATATGACAGGGAATAAGAACTTTAGATAGGAACACAAGTCATTTTTTTTCACCCATCCCAAAATACAATTTTCTGTATTAAATCTCTTCTGTTTGAAAAACTAGCTCTGGTTTGTGACTGGTACATAGGCTTATTCTGGAGACAGATGTTAAACAGAGATATGCAAAATTAAATATAACCATACAGTTCTAAGATGAAAAAGGAAAAAAAATACTTACATGAGCTCATAACAATCTATTTTAGGTTGTGGGCCGGCCCAGATATATTCTCATGAAAAACTGGATTTATCTACACTCTTGTCATCTGTGGATGAAAAAAAGATTCTGTAATAAATTTAAATGAGAGTAGCTTTACAGAGTGATCTGATCATAAATTCCTAACTGTGTAGATTCTGATGGGTAATCAAGCCTCAGGAATTTAACTTCTTAGCAAAAGGTTTATCTTTGTCTTAAGCAAGCCCTGTTTATTGTTTCTGTGCATTTATGTTAGCACAATTTTGAAATGCCCCCTTTCAGACCTGTAGGAAGTATATCCATCCTCAGGGAACACATGATCTTGTAATTTAATCCTGTAATTCAATCCCTACTTTGCTTTCCCCCATGTTCATGTAATCTTCCTTATGTTATCTCCTTAATTCCAAATGTATATAGGAAATTCCAAACTCATTCTGGGAAGCATTTTTCTCAGTCTGTTGAGATTTTACTTCCACGTGTGTTCTCTGTTTAGCTTAAAAAGCTCAAATAAACTCATAAAAATTCTATACTGGTTTGGACGTTTTTTGATGCTAAGAACCTAAAGTTCTTATGTACTTTGTAGACTTCAATTTCTACTCCTAGTCAATGAGTCCCATACATTTATTACTTGTTCTGGCATCTCACTCATGGTCTATTTTTTTCCTCTCTCCTGCTTCGTGGATATTCTTAACCTGTTTTTATCTCAAATTCAACAAGTTCAGAAATCTTAAGATTTTTCCAAGCATATCATCTTCATGGCTTTTTCCTTTTTTATATTTCTAAGACACAAGTCACTGCATTAAAATGGGAGCTAAAACTCTAGTTCATTTTTATTGGGTTAATTTGGGGAAATACTATTGCTAGACATTACAATACATCTCCTGGTTCGTAATTCTCTCCAACTCAGTCTATTCAAAACACACTGACAAGTAAATCTTTAAACACAATTCTGACTGCATTGCTCCTTTTTTACAAAAATTTTCAGAAGCTTTTATATACAGACTCAAACTCTGACATCAAGGACACCTATGAATTACCTATAACCATTTTTTAAAAATTCAGTCCCACAACTCTTCTATGATGTAATCATATTGGATTACTTATACTTTGTCAGATGCATCTAAAGCTTTCTGACTGCCTGATTTTTGTTTAGTCTATTGTCTCCAATGAATGTATCCTAATTTTTACTTTTTCTAAGTCCACACATTTTCTACCATCATCTTAAATTTCATTTTGTCCATAAAGGAATTTCTGGTGCCTCTTGAGTGATATGAATAATTGTTCTTTTAAATGTTCACTGTGTCTTTTATCTTTGTACAGTTTACATGACATCTTTCACATGTTATTTATGTGATTATGTGATTTTAGTACCCTTTTATCCTCAGTGATGCTTGGGAATCTCTCAATTGTCTGTGTATTTCTCATTGCATATGGTAGATGCTCAAGAAATACATCAAAATTCCTCAAGGAAGTTTAATTATGCAGGTAGAACCACTACAAATGGCAGTGTCCAATAGTTGGTTATAATATAGAAGGTAAATTTACCTTTGGTTTGAGAAACCTTACATTGAAAATGTTAATTAGCTGTCATACTTGTGTCATAGGGAAACATGTGAGCTGTTTGCTCCAGAAACAATCAAGTAATTTATAATTCAGAACTGCATCATTGCATATGCTGAAACTAAGCCAGGAATTATTACCTAAAATTCAAAATTCAAAATGAGAGGCAACAAGTGTTTATTTAGGATAAAAGAAATGTAATTCTGGGTGTCAAGATTCAGGCAGAAACATAAATAGTGTCTCAATTACAGTATGAGGGCAAGGAGTATTTTTAATGAGAAAAATAATAAAATAATTACATTCACAGAAGAAAGAAACTCTTAGTGGTATTAACAAGCTAAGTTACTCTTTAGTTATACATGGTTACTGATTCTATCTTCAGATAGAGAGTCCTGTGGTCACGCTGTCTGTTGTTCTGCTGGCTTTAAAAATAATTGTTTGTAAGACAGTGTTGGTCTGGCCCAGTCCAGAGGTCAGGCCCAGTTCAAACAGTCCGAAAGTTCAAAGAGCAAGACATGCAAGGCATTTCCTCTGGTTCCATTTAAAATGGCTCCACTTATGTTAACTTTTGTTTAGGAAATTAGTTATGCGGAACAAACTTTCACCTTGGTACACTCTCAGAGAGAGTTCATTTGATAAGCAAAAAAAAAAAAAAAAAAAAAAAAATTCCCAGGTCAGTCTCTTATAGTTATGATGGTTGCTGGAGGTATTTAGCAGAATTCTTTTCTCAGATATCTTTTACTCTTCTTTTTTTACATTGAGTTCTATTGACCCTAAAATCTGTCATTTTACTTATCCTCAAACAATGCCTTAAAATGTACAAGAATACAGTTCAAATTTCTTCACAAACCATCAGATACTTAAAAACAAAATGTTTTTAGACCAAATTTCTTTTCTTAACAATCGTCGGCAGCCGTCCGTCTCGAGAGACAATGGTGTAGCTTCTCAAGAGTCTATCTGCATCGCCGAGAATGGCTGTGCAGTCCGACTCGGGAGTGACACGGTATCTGTCTCCTCCCGTGTTGAATCGACATCTTGCGATGACGCTGGAGTGTCCTCTCCAGTGAAGCTGAAGCTACAGAGCCTGGGCAGGGTGATATGGAGGGTCTGCTGTTGCCCATGCAGCAGACCCCCCCTCTCTTCGCAGCTGAAGGGTCCAAGGGAAAGACGGAGTCAATTCAGCTTGGATTCAGGTGCGCCGCAGGAGTTGCCGGTGTTGACTACAACGTCAAACCGCCTTAGGGACTCCGGCTCCGGATTTTCTGTCGGGGTTTACTCCCTTAGCCTTTCCCCTGAAGAGGTAAGCCGCAAGGCAGCGGAGGTTTTTTGGAGTCAGAGTTTTCCTTCTCTGATGTGCCCTGACTGGAAGATCGAACCAGCGACACTTAGCTCGCAGGCCGACGCTCAATCCACTGAGCCAAACCAGCCAGGGGGGTTTCTTAACAATAGATAAATAATAATCTGTATGCATTATGACCAGAGAAGAAAAAAAATTAGAAAACTGCTTCATGATGATGCTCATCTATGATAATTAGGCATATTTACAAGAGCATTTAACTAGATAGGATAAAAAGGGTAAAATGAGCTTTTCAATGCTTCTACCAATGGGGAGTGGGAGGTGGAAGGAATCAGTCATTTTGGTTCTTTATGTCACCTATTCCAACAGACTAAATTTCCCTTGACAAGGAAGATGGTATTCAATAATAGTCTTTTAATACCACCATAGCTTAGCTTTGATACAATATCTCTGAAAACAAAAGTCTGTAACTTAATCTCAAGTTTCAATGGCAGCATATAAAAATTCTGTTGGTAGAAACTACACAAAGGAGTTTTTGTATTCAATTTAGTCAAAGACCTTTCAATTCACTTTGCTTACTGATTTTTTTTTTTTTTTTTTTTTTTTTAGTTTGGCTTTTATAGAATTATCAGTAGAAAATGAATCAAAAAGAAAATAAATCAAATTTTTTTATATAACATCTACACAGAAATGTACGTAATGATTGGATGGATGATGATTCTGTAAGTTAACAGTTTGAAAATAATTTAAAAATGAAATTGAATGGTAGAAAAAATTTAAAAATGAAACAGAACAGGCAACTATCTCTCATTACTTAATTTAATTCATAAAGAAGACATCGTCCCTAATAAATATATTAAATGACAACAATCTGTAAACTTGGGTAACATTTTAACTCAAACTGGTTTTCTGTTAGCAAAAAGTGAATTTAATTACAGATATGTAAAAAAAGAAAAGAAATTCTTGCTTCCCATGTGGGCTTGGAATAGTTCTAAAATGCAGTTTCTCAGACTCATATATTGATAAAACAAGAAATACAGACCCCAAAAGCAGAAAAGAGGAAAAAAATGAACATAACCCTGACTAGGAATAGAATAAACTTCACTAGGTTTCAGTAACATTTTTGTTACCTTGAAGGAAAAATAGTGATTTATACCTATCTTAAATATTATCAGCCATGATTTGACATGATCTCACAACTTAGCACACAACCTAGCATTTTATTTACATTCTTATTTACTTATGTTTTCAAACAGATATAAATTGGCATTCCAATTAGAATATACATTTATTAAGTAAAGATATCTTATTATTTATTTAATAGAACATATTGCTTAAAATATAGTAATTATTTTCATAGTCGTAGATGACAATTGACATTTTATTTTTTTATTCTTTTTTGTTCTTTTACAGTTGTGCCAATTTTTCCCCTTTTGCCTTCCTACATCCTGCCCCAACCCCTGCTCCCACAGTCAATCTCCACATCTTCGTCCATGTCCATGGACCATTTATACATGTTCTTCAACTACTCCCAGCCTTTCTTCCCACCATTTCCTGCCACCTCTCTTTCCTCTGGTAGCTGACAGCCTGTTCTCTGTTCTCATATTTCTGGTTCTGTTTTGCTCATTAGCTTGTTTAGTTTATTAGATTCCATTTATAAGTGATATCATATTGTATTTGTCTTTCATTGACTGGCTTATTTCACTTAGCATAATACTCTCCAGTTCCATCCATGCTGTCACAGAGAGTAGGAGTTCCTTCTTTCTTTCTGCTGTGTAGTATTTCATTGTGTAGCTAAACCACAGTTTTTAATCCATTTGTGTACTGGTGGGTACTTAGGCTATTTACAAAACTTGGCTATTGTAAAGAGTGCTGCTATGAGCGTAGAGGGGCATAGATTCTTTGGAATTGGTGTTTCTGGATTCTTAGGGTATATTCCTAGCAGTGGAATTGCTGGGTCATAAGGCAGTTCCTTTTTAATTTTTTGAGAAAATTCCGTACTGTTTTCCACAGTGGCTGCAACAGTCCACATTCCCAACAATAGTGCAGTAAAGGTTCTCTATTCTCCACATTCTCCCCAGCACTTGTTTGTTGATTTGTTGATGATGGCCATTTTGACAAGTGTGAAGTGATTTCTCATTGTGGTTTTAATTTGCATCTCTCTGATGGTTAGTGATGTTGAGCATCCTTTCATATGTCTCTGGGTCATCTGTATGTCTTCTTTGGAGAAGTATCTATTCAAGTCCCCTTCCCATTTTTTGATTGGATTGTTTGTCTTCCTGGTGTTGAGTGATGTGAGTTCTTAATATATGTTGGAGATCAAACCCTTCTCTGATATATCATTGGCAAATATGTTCTCTCATAGAGTTGGTTCCTTTTTCATTTTGATGCTGGTTTCTTTAGTGGTGCAGAAGCTTTTTAGTTTGATGTAGTCCTATTTGTTTATTTTTCTCTTTATTCCCCTTGCTCTAGGAGACATATCATCAAAAATATTGCTCAATGGGATATCTGACATTTTACTGCCTATATTTTTCTTTAGGACTTTTATGGTATCACACTTATATTTAAGTCTTTTATCCATTTTGAGTTTATTCTAGTATATTGTATAAGATGATGGTTTGGTTTAATTTTTTTGTATGTACGATTCTTATTCTTCCAACACCATTTGTTGAAGAAGTTGTTTTTACTCCATTTTATGCTCCTGTCCTCTTTGTCAAATATTAATTGACCACAGAGACCTGGGTTTATTTCTGGGCTCTCTATTCTGTTCCATTGATCTATATGTCTGTTCCTATGCCTGAACCAGACTGTTTTGATTACCATGGACTGTAGTATTGTTTGATATCAGGTATTATGATCAATTATCTATTGGATCATGTCCTGCCCAGCATGATTCAGTTGTTTAGGCCTCTCTCCACAAAACAAAAGGTCACCAGTTTGATTTCCATTCAGGTCATATACCTGGGTTGCTCATTATTTTTTGCCACCAAACTTTCTGAGGCTATGTTATGCAGCAGTATGAAAGAATATCATATATACCTCATCTAACTTTCTGCTCCCGAACCAGTCGTGTATGTGGGGGTCTCTGACTGCCTTATGTGTGTGGGGTTCCCATATGTACATATGTAATTAATTATGATTATTTTCTGTTATTAATCTGTCTCATTGCGATTAAATTATTAAACTGGCTGAAAAAACTCTTGAAGAGTAAAGGAAAGTGTCTCCGTCCCATGCACAGAAGAGCAACTATGCCACCATATTTACAGGTGTCACTGATAGTGAAAGCAAAGGGCTTATCCAGGGTGTGTGTATCAAACAGTGAGAATCTTGGGGATATCTTAGAATTCTGCTTTTCAAAAGAACTGATCATTTTTTAAAAATTCTTGTTTAATACTTAAAATAGCTACCACCTCATTACCTTTTTAATTGAATTGTTTAATTTATTTTTTGTTATTCCTGTTTTGGACTCTAGTCATTACCAGAGTAGATACATTGTCTGTCTTTTCCACTGCTGTCTTACCATGTTTAGCACAGAGCTTGGAACATGGAAGATATTCAATAATGTTGCATGTGTGGATATATAATTTGATGGTGTCTGAAAAAAATATAGCCACTGTAGGGGAGGAAAAATAAATTTACTTCTACTTTTCTAGGCTCTTAGCTGAGACCCTCCCTTTAATAAAAGACAGATTTTCAGGAAAAAAAAAGAAAAAGTTTAATAACATCTATCAATCCTATATACATGGGAGATACCCAGAAAAATTAAGTAACTCTCCCAAAATGACCCAAGTCCGCACCTTAAACATCACCTTCAATTAACAACAATAACAACAACAACAAAATATGTTGGGGAATTGGGAAAGGCAGTTAATGGGAGGTTACCAGGAAAAACATAGTGTGAGGACAATGGAATCTAGCCAGCCTTCCTCACCCTGGATGCCCAGGCATGGGCTCCTAGAGATAACATTAGATAGATTGGAGCAATGAACTTCCATTTATATAAGCATTGATGTCATATTCTTGGTTAGTAGCCGACTTTGTCTAGGCATAAATATAAAAGAGGTGGAACCCCCCATGGTTCGTGTTCATGTGTGTGAGTGGGCACAGCAAGGAGCAAGTGTTGGGGCAGGGATCGAACGGAGGAGCGGTGCCTAGTGCTGAGCAAGTGAACGGCTGGGGGTCCAGCACTAGCCCAAGGGCAGAGGGCAAGTGTAGATGCTGTAATGTCTGCAATAAAGGAACTGTCAGAGTCCAGCTTTGCCTTGTATATGCTCATCCAATTGCTGGACAAAAAGGGAATCTGCCTTCGGGTTCCACAACATATAATAAATAAGAATAGATTTTTATGAAGATTTAAGTCATTGCCTTTTCCATTAATGAGGAGTTTCTAGAGATTTAGTAATTTTCCTCTTCTTAGTATAGAGAGGGAGAAACCCTTAAAAATGGGGGTTTCCCTCATAACTGCAAATATGTGTTACTAAAGGATAATTGCTACTTAGTATTCAGAGACTTTTCTGTGTCTGCTCTTAAGAATAACCAGCTCAAAATAAGTCTTATGCCAAAGAGGTATATTTTTGGGTGGCATATTCTGCTTTCCTTAAACATACATTTTTTGGGGAAAATAAATTTATCTCTACCTTACAAATTAACACTCGAAAGAAATATAGATGGAAATATGTAATGAAATGTATAAAGACATAAAGCACACATAATACAAAGTATACACATACCTACATACATTTCTTATGAACTGAGATATAGCTACAAATAATACCAAATTGGGAGCCATAAAGTATAAGCATAAAAAATTTGACTACATAAAATATTTCTATATAGTGGAAAACACCATTAAAATGTTTCAAAAATACAAACTACACATTTATGAAATATTTATTTTATATATTTATTATATATAATATATATTATACAATTTAGGAATCTTGGAACCTGATATCATAATTTTATGACCAAATATCTGTGCCTTTCTTCAATTTGATCTTTGGCTCTGCTTGACTGACTAACTGTTTTGAACTCTGACTCTGCCCATATGACATTCCACTGCACCCCATGTATCCCTCATTTAACCACACAACTTATTTTACATGTTTATTTTATAATCTCCAGAAAGAATTGATGTATTGACCTATGTCTAATGACCCCCTTGCTGACCATGCTTGATGACACCCACCTGCTGCCATAACTTGTGACTCCACCTGCTGATCCTAAGATAGCTCAAACTGGAAAGCCCCATTGCTTCTGGCCAACCAGAAAATGTATAATGAAACAGTGGACTTGAATAACACTATGAATCAAATGAATCGAACAGACATTAACAAAGTAAAATATAAAAATAATCCCACCATCACAATAGTTGCTGAAAAAGATTTTGACAAAATTCAGCACCCTGTCATGATAAACAAACTTAACAAACTAGGAATAAAAGGAAAATATCTTAACATAATGTACATCATATATGTTAAGGTCACAGCTAACAAAATATTTCATGGTAAAAAGCCTAAAGCTTTTCTTCTAAGATAAAGAACAAAACAAGAATACCAATTTTTTCACTCTTATTAAACATAATACAAAAAGTCCTAGCCAGACCAATTAGCCAAGAAAAATAAATCAAAGGCATTCAAATTGAAAAGAAACAAAATTGTCTTTGTATGCAGATAAAAACATTAAAAACCAACCCTAAAGACTCTGCCATAAACTGTTCAAACTAATAAATTAATTTAGTAAAGCTGCAAGACACAAAATCAACATACAGAAATAAGTTGCATTACTATCCACAAATAATGAACTATCCAAAAAATAAAAATAAAAAAAGAAGTTAAAATGATTTTATCTGTAACAGAATAAAAAAAAAAACCTAGGAATAAATTTAATCAAGGAGGTGTTGATCTAATAATGATAATACAATACTTCGTTATTTCACCAGTAAAAATCGGTTTATTCAGTAACAGTGAAGAATCGCAATTTGGGACACACAAGCTATGGCAAAACTACAGGCAAGTCCAGAGAACAAGAGAGGAATTTTTTTCTATAGACAAAAGGGGGAAGATGGGAAGGGAAAGATGATATAGATATGGATATGGATATGGATATAGTTTACCTATATTTCTCTACCTACAAAATATAATAGTTACAAAGCAACAAATATTTATTGAGTATTTATTCTGTAAGCCCTGAGGAAACTATAGTAAATAAGAAATATTATAAGTGAAAGTGCTGTCGGGAGACTGACCATTAGGTCTTGCCGCAGTTAGGTGTGGATTTGCATCACCACAGCCCCCTCCTCCAGCCTCCATCCTTGTGCCGCTACCCTGGGGTCTCCTTGAGGTTCCTTTATACCACTCAACAGGGCACATACATATCGCCTGTGTCTTCAGCCGGTGGACTGGCTCCCAGCTTTAGCACTCTGAGCCTCAGAGAGAAGTACCCTTGTCGCCCTGCCTCCCTTTCTGAACCATGGAGACCCTGGCCCGGAGCAGCACTTGGACTTTGGACTAGACTGATCTAAGATGCTCAGCCCCTGCTTCCTCAGACAGGTCTCTGCATCATCTGTAATATATCACCCATCATCTCCCACAAAAGCAACAGCTGGCCACAACAACCAGGGACTTTCAACCACTCTCTGGTTATGAAGAGTGGTTCTCTGCCACAGGGTAGCTGGGATGACAGTCATCCAAGACTTGGTGGGCAGAGAAGGGGACAAAAAAGCTCTTCTGCAGGATACCAGCACCAGTGATTTCTCAAAACGCCCACAGAACTGCTAGGTCAAATTAAGCAGCATTTTCTTTAAGTGCTTTTTCTTTAAATGCATCAGGGCATTCCACTGAGCCTGACAGGAACCATACCATTCCTTTTGCAGAGCAAAAATGTTAGCAATACAGGTCGAGCTCTCTTCAGTTTTGTCTTTTGGCCCTACAGCCTCAAATTGCTCTGGGCCCCATTGATTGAAGCAATTTAATTTAGGAACTTCAGTTCATTGCTAACCTTGGCTTGTACCTACACAGTATATACTGGAATCTTCATGATATATTTATCTACTTAATGGATTGTTTGCTTGGGAATACCAATGGCAGAAATCCTGATGTGGTTGCTCTCACAGTGACATTCTTTTGTTAGAATTTCTGACCACTACTCAGGACATTGCTGTGCATGATTGGGCATCAACTATGTTATCCCAGGAGAACACGGGTTACGCTTCTACTTGCAATTCAATGGGTCAGACAGCAGGCTACCTTCTGGACAATGGTGGTGGTTTTTTTGTTTGTTTGTTTTCTGTCCTTGAATCTGCCGACTTTTGTAACAAATATTTGTGTTCTGAGCCTCAACCAAGGATAATCATTACTCTTTCAGATTTCTTCCCCCCTGGGGAATTGTATTTTTGACAACTTTAGTTGTTTTGAAAAAGAAAACCGGTATCAATAAGAAAAGAAGAAATCCAAGGGGTCACAGGTACTTAGAAACTGCTTTTTGCAATTATAAAAATGCTGGCAATTCACCTTGCCTTCTGATTCTAACTGCAAAGATTGGTTTTTCAGCAGCAGATGCAGTTATAGGACTGATATTGGTAGAAGAGGGGAGTACTAAAGAACATTTAGACTTAGAGTTCCAATGGTTCCTTTGCAGATGATATGGCTTCTGATTATGAACAAATGCACTGCAGGTTCCTAGCCACTAAAGATATTTTACAAAGCCATGTCCTAGAGGGTATTGCTTGGATTCAAGTATGATCTACTGCTTTGGTCGACTCCTAATGCAGAACATTAAGGGGAATTCCCTGTATACTACTATATTACAGTGCTGTTAAGTTATGTGTTACACCAGGTTACATTGTACAGCATTGTTTCCATAATGACTTTTACTGCAAAGGTTAGTTATTCACTTATTGGAGGAAATTATATGACCCTTTTAAATACTGTGTCTAATTTGGAGGTAACTTACCTCCTATAATAGCCCTTTGGCTAGTAGATACCCTCACTATGAAAGGGTGTGTAGAAGCATCAGACCAGAATTGTCGAACATCTGATGCTATTGAGCTTTGCAAAAAACTCAGTGGCTCGTGTTGCAGTACTGGATGGTTATTATGTGGAGTCTGTTATTTGTGTCTTTATTATATTTGAGTGGTGGTTCCTTCTTGGTCCAAAATTTAAGAAATTACAGGATGAAGGGCTGTCTTCATGGAAGTACAAAAGAAACAATTAATGCATTTACTATTGGACAGCTTAAGAAAGGTAACTATAGTTTAGTTTTAATTCAGAGAGCAACGTTAATCAGCACACAGAAGTATAACATACTATTTTGAACAAGGAACTTATTGCTATAAAATGCCAAATTGTTAGAAAAAGAGAGAACTCTCTGTATATATGATTATATTTTTCCTTGCCTTATCAGTGTATTTATAGTTTACTGAAGGTCAGCACATCTGTTCTAAAACAACTTGTGGAGTAGCTAAAGACATGGATCTTTCTACCACCCATGATAGAAGGTTGGCCAGAGGGCTCTTGGCTAGAAAGAATGTGTGTTGTTTTGAAAGGGGATTGTAATTCCCTCCTTATCCCCTTTTGGGAGTTGCTTCCTATCATGTGACTGCTTCTTGACCTTCTCTTTCTGCGAGTACACACTGAGGTAGTCATGCACAGAACACGTGCCTCCTGTGTCTGGGACCCCTTCAAACAAGTCTCAGACTGAGAGGTGCCATCCTGCTTGCTGACCCACTGCCATCAGAGTTCCTAGTGATGTGAGTAATAAAGGCAATGTCTGTTCCACTCAGTCTTTCTTATGGACTTTTTGGCCTATCTGGAAAAGAGTCAAGATCCCTGGGCTTGACCTCTTGTGTTACAGTTGGCATAGTCACCAGCAGGATTTGAATACCTCAAAAAAGCCCCAAGTTGAGTTGATTATGGACAATGACATGTCTAGTGGGGAACAGTGGGGGAAATCCTGAGAATGGAAAATAAGGGGGTAATCCCAGAGTTGTGCACCAGTATTGGGGGAATACCCCCTATGCTCCTGTAGGCTTTGCAGAGGACCTATGTGGGGGTTGGGGGTGAGCGGTGGAGGAGGATGAAGCAGCTGAAGAGAAAGTAAGAGTGTTAAAGGGTGAACTTAAGTTAGAAAAATGAGGAGATAAGCTCTCCTTGAAACCTTGTCTTTGCTTTAAATTTTGTTCTTGTTTCTCTTTTGGCCAAAGGTATAGAAAATGGAAAGCATATATTGATTTGAATATTAAAAGCTTCTAAGAGGAGCACAGGTAAATTTTCAAAAGTTAAGAAGAAATTTTAGAGACTGTCTCTGAATGAAGGAAGAGTGTTGAAGCTAATAAAGTTCAACACCCCATTCCTCCCCCGTCTATAATGTCTGTAACTCCAAAACCAAAGTCTGTCTTTGAAATGCAAATCCCTGGTCTCAGTCTCTGTCTTTTATAAGTTTTATGCCTATAAAAATTGAAATGTAGTAAAGAAAAAATAAGGAAATAAAATGAATATGACTTTGTCAAAAATATCTCACCTGTCTCAGATGACACTCTACTAAATAGGAACATTGATCTCATCCAAAGCTTCCTTGTGCTTACTTGCTGGATGTACTATCTAAATATAGACCAAGCCTAATCAGAGTCTACAGGAGTTGCTTTCTGTCAGGTCTAACCTTGAAATTATAATCCTTGATGGCCCAGCCCTTCTGTTGATTGCCTAGTCTTTACATCCTGATACACACAAATTTGTAGTCATTCATGTGGAATCAAAATCTGGAAGTGATTTATCACATTGAACAAACTAGACATATTCTTTCAAGGTCCTGCCCTGTTTTTTTCCACATCATTTCAAATTTCTACCTATAAAAACAAAGAAATACATGAACTAGACAAACGATAAATATATGAAATCAGCATCTCAGATAGAAAGAGTTTATACTTAAAGACAAAATAACTTAAAAAAACAACTTGATTAATTTTATTAATATTTCAATAGAATTTGGGCCCTGGCTGCTGTGGCTCAGTGGATTGAGCGTCAGCCTGCAAGCCAAGTGTCACTGGTTCGATTCCCAGTCAGGGCACATAACTAGGTTGTACATCAGGTCCCCAGTTGGGGGCACGAGTGAGAGGCAACCACACAGTGAAAAAAAAAAAAAAATATTTCAATAGAATTTGGGCCTACTGAAGAGGGTGAAGATTCCACCAAGTGTTATTGAAAATAAACACTTTATACCTCTTGACAAGCTAGGGAAGAAGGTAATAATTTTATTTAATTTGTCGTTAGGTTCACTCATGTAAAAGAACTAATAGTTCTATTGCTCTTGGCAGAATACAACTGTGATTGTGGCTTTCATATTCAGTGCACTGGAAATATCAACAAATGTCTCCAACTGAGAGTGACATATTGGCAGTATTTTCAAATATTATATGCTTATATATATTATTTGTCTTCTCTGCCTCTTGATGGTTCAATTTTGATAAACTTTAAAAGGCTTAAATAATACAATCATCCAAATTATTGTCTCATAAGAGTACAGATACAAATGAATTCATGAATTTAACAACCCACAGTTGATAAGTTACACTAAACACACCAATGTGTGCTTATGTAGCTAATTTTGAACACAGCAGTATTTAATCATGCCTATATTCAGAAGCTACACAATACTGAGAAGGAGATGTTCGAGCATGAAAATAAATTGACTCCTTGTGTCATATACAACTTTTTCTCCTCAAATATTTCCCCTATTTCTCCAGGATGGTTAATAATCAAAGATTTCATTAATTGCTTATACATAGGAATTTGGGAATTAAATTCCATTCACACTATCTCATAAACCCATAAATACTATAAATTGAATCTATATAGAATATTTTCTGATAGATTCAGAGTTTGTAATGTCTTTTTAGAAATTCCAAACAATATAGAAACTTTTTGTTTTTGTTTTGCTGAAAAGCCAATTATGGTGTTAACTTCATGAATACAACTGCACATTTTTTTTTCTTGATAACTGGGGAAATAACAATTAAAAAGAATCAAAATGGAGTGATGAAATCATGCAGGAACAGTGCCTGTATGATGTATTCTCATTATTATGTATCAAGTCATAGCTATTTGAGTAAAGAACAAGAAAAATGAAAGATAAAAATATATACGTATGTAATTATATAGTGATATAGTACTAATATAATAAATATAATATGCCCTTATATTGAAAGAGTTTTGTAAATGTCTTGTTTAGTGTCTCTATATATAAAGTAATAGAAATTATATAAAAGTGTTGAAGTCTATGTACAAAACTGAAAGATTAAGAACAAAGATAAAAACTGATGCAGGAGAGCATAGGAGTTATGAATGATTTAGCAATTTTAGTTTGTTTTCCAGTGGAAATGATGTCATTTCAGATCTGATGAATCCCATCCCCTCCCCTCCTTCTTAGGACATGAATATTGACTATGATAACATTTAAATTCAGCAATTATTTAATAAACATATGCCGTGCACTTAGTATTGTGTTTGATCTTGTGGAGACATAAAATATGGTATAAAATGCCTGCCATAAACATTATTTCAGTTTAGCTTACAGAATAAAAACTCACGTATCGCTGTAACTAAGAATGCTACAAAAGACTAGTTTGTTTTCCAGTTCTTCTCAGTCAATTCTCTGTGGGGGTATGTAGCTGACATATACACACCCATGAGTGTCTTTCCACAACCAAAATAAACAGAACCATAACGTGCCTATGTCAAGGAGGAAAATAATTTTATTCTCCCCTTCTAGGCTCTTCTGTTTCAATAAGTTAAATTGACAGGAGACATGAATAGGAGAAAGTCTAGTGTGTAATTTTGTGTGCACAGAGGTCTCATAGACATGAGACCTAAAGAAGTGACCAAAGGAGACAGCTTTTATACTTTTTACGAGAGGAAACAATAGATCTGTGAAGAGCTGATGAAACAAAGAAACTTAGTCTTGGGTAGTAATTAGTGAAAAAAACTAAGCAGAGTTTATTTATACAGCCTTCTCAGCACTAAGTTCCTTTGGTAATGAAGACATGAATTTACCTCCAGGTGCAAGGAGGGCACCTTTCCCAGGGGAGATTTATTTCCTGCTTTCAGAGAAGAGGGCCAGAGGGTCCTTCTTGCACTGGTTATTTCTTAAGTAACTTTAACTCAAAGTAATCAGTATGACAAAGTAGTATATTTGAGATGACAATTTTTGCTCCCTTATAAGTTAATATTTAAGTAGTACTTGTTATGTGCCAGGCACAGAGTCAAGCATTTTATATTCATTATTTAACACTCACAATAGATGTTTTCTCATCCCTTTTAGCAGGAGAGGAAAATGCAACTTGCAGAGGTTGAGCACATTTCCCAAGGTGTCATGGGTATTAAATATTAGAAGATGTGAATAGAACTCTATCTGAGTCCACTCCCTGTGCCATTCAGCATGCCATGATGCTGCTCCTGCAGAACACACAGGATTCTGGGATGGAGTGTGACTCTGGGAAAGAAAAGGGAGAAGAAACTAAAGGAATTGGGTGGATGAGTGAGAGGAGGAAAATTAAGAAGGGAGACTAAAGAGCCAGAAAGGACCTTTTGCTCATGTGAATTGAATTCCAGATGAACAGATAGATACCTTGGGAAAAATAAATAAATATTTTAATACATTATATTAAAAATTCTGATATGCTCAAAATTTACTAACATTAACAGTAAATTCTTTCTGGCAATGCAGTTTATTTTATGTGCCATCAGGGGGGGCAGTACCCGACTAAAGGCCTGGGAAAGAAGCAGAAAATTCAGGAGAACCACTTAAAATTAGAGTTAGCTTGTAGACTCTAGCCCAGTCTCTTGGGTCTTGATCTCAACAAAACTGAGAGTCATTTTCCAGACCAAATATTTCTTCAGTTCTTAGGCTTTTGATCTGTGACACCTAATAAAAAATGTAATTAATGATTGATTATATGATTCCTACACCAAGTTGAGGCATGTCTAGGCTTCCCAATTTTCACCTTTACCGGAGATCTATTAATCAAAAACACATATATACTAAAATATTTATTTAAAAATCCAGTGAAATCTGGGACTTGCTTCAAAATACTCAAGGAAAAAAGTAGTAGATTAAAAGTAAGAATGGCAAATTATTGAAAATTACTGAAGATGCATAATGAGTATAGAAAGGCTCTTTATAACTTTTTCTCCTTTTTAAATAAAAATAAATAAAAAAAAGACAATGTATAGGGGCAAACAGAGATGCCTAATCAAGATTATATAAGATACACACACACACACACACACACACACACACACACATGAGGTCTCTCTGAAAAAAGTCCAGCCATTGTTAATCTAACAAGAACAGTTTGCGCAACATCAGTGTAAGCTGGCAGCCAAGGAGAGCGGACTGCATTGCGCATGCATGAACAATGATGTCTTTACTGTACTAGTCAGTGGGGATGGTAGACACAGTTGACTGAGCATGTGTACTGTGTGGCCATTGCATTCAAAATGCCTAAGCAAGTAGAGCAATGCATCTGCATCACATTTTTCATTAAGCTTAAATATTCCTCTTCAGAAACTATTGGGATGATTCAGAAAGCCACAATTATGGGCAACTGGTGATTGGCAGCTTCATCACAACAATGCTCCCACTCATGCCTCGTATCTCATGCAGAGTTTTTTGGCAAATCATCAAATCACCAAAGTGACTCAGCTCCTCGACAGCCTAGATTTGGAACCCTGTGACTTCTGGCTTTTCCCATAGCTATAATCACCTTTGAGAGGAAAGAGATTTCAAACCATAGATGAGATTCAGGAAAATAAGAAGGGGCAGGTGATGGTGAATTAAAAGAACCTTGTGAGGGCCCAAGGTGCCTAATTTGAAGGGGACTGAGGCATCATTGTCCTATGTACACTTTTTTTTGTAACTTGTATCTTCTTCAATAAATGTCTCTAGTTTTTCATATTATGTGGTTGGATAACGTCTGGACAGACATACATCTCTACACATTCTGAATAGGCCATGCTTATTTTGAACTGCTTTGTAGTATGTGTGCATACATATTTGCAGTTTGGAATGTGTTACACTTAATCAGTCTGTTAAAAGGCAGAATTCTACCCTTGGTACTTTAATTTAGACTTGTATCCCATCTCATGTGCTTGCTTTTGTAGAAATAATATTCTCCCTCATTTTTGACCTTTTGATACTGCAACTTCACATTATGAATAAAACAATACATTAGGGAGAATAAAGATGTGTTAAAACAAGACTGTTAGTCCTCTATAAGCTATTTTCTCAACAATTTTAAGTTGAAGAGGATTTGAAGATTTACTCTGCCTTTAAGCTTTAGTTTCATAAATACTTGCTTGTTCTTTTTAATGAGTAAACAGAGAATCCCTTTACATAGAAACACAACACCTGAAGTGCCCTAGATTCTGCAAAACAGTTTGAAGAAGTGCAGCAGTTCTGTCCCCAAAGTTTGTCATTTTAAGTTTAGACAATTTGAACAATTCAGATCCAGTTTTCTCCAATTAATAAAAAAAGTGGGATGTCCTAAAGATCTCTTGATATGGAACTCCTTACTTGAAAGTTAAAAAAACAAACAAACTTTAAAAATGTAGGAGAAAGAGCAATGACAGAAATATGTATTTAAAACAAGAGCTATAAATGGTAAACAAAATGACAGTTGGGGCGGAATGAAAGAGAATCTACAGAAGGAAGAAAAGCGACTATAACCTGGCAGTTATATACTCAGTCAGGTTTACTGAAGTATACAGCTCCCACTGCAAGAAAGAGAAAAACAGAGGGAGCCTGGGACGATGGGCCTCTGAGCCAGCTCACTGGTGTATTGCACAGTAAGATGGCCCAATGTTGATGAAACATTCTTGGTTACCTTTAAAGTAAAATATTTTAACAAATAAAATTTGGAAACTGTGTTGTGTGTGTGTAGGTGTGTGTTTTCTTCCACATTGGTACAAAAGAGTCATCGTTTATAAATATTTCAATAAAACTGAGTCTTAAAACTAAGTATCAGTGACAACTTTCATATCATCGATTAAAACACTTGGGCTCCAACCTTACCTACAAGGCATAAATTGCTTTGTGACACTATTTTCAGCGGATGGGAGAGTTAACAACCTGATGACATTTAAAGGCAAATGGATACTTGGTATTGTCTAAATGAAGAACCAGGTAGAATAAAAACAATTTGATATTTTATTTCTTATCCAAATATTTTGTTTATCTTTACAGATTCTTACATTGCTCAAATTTCTGTAAGCTGGCTACTAAAACAGTGATAACTGAGAGAGAAAAATATACATAAAAGTTTCTAAATCACAACAAAAATACAACTTTTAGGTATGCCTCAGTATCTGTAGTCCTGGATTCTGAGTTTCTCTGTAATGGTATTATTTTTGAAATTAAAACTGGCTTTTTAAACTAAAAGTGGTCATGTGTTTTCTTACTATAACTTTCTGTGGCAAAAATTGTTGTTTTAACATTTTCAGAAACTTTTCTCTAAAACAAATGAAAAACTTCTGTGATGAAAAATTAAAGTAGTTTCTCGTTGATTATAGCCCATAGTGCACATCATGGTAAAGAGTTTTTACATTAACTAGTTACCCTAATGTTTTAGTTTCTATAATGCTGCAACAAAAAATAAGATATAGTTCTTTAAAATGCAAATGTGTGTACATCTCAGTTAAAACTGCATATTTTGTAATATTAAGTCATTCATATGAGAGTTATACCAGGTGGGATACAGTCTCTATTTTCCAGAAATTCACATGCAAACCTATAAAGCATATAAATAAAAGACATTATCATGCACCAAATACTACTCATACAGGTACTCAAACCATAACCCCTAGTGCTCTCTGTCCTAAAGAATCAGTCTCTGGTTCTATACATACACTTCAAGAGCAGATTTACTCTTAAACTAATGAAGCTTATTTGTTAAGACTCCTCATTTACCTAGTCTTTTCTAAGGTCTTGGAACAGGTTCTAGAAATATGGGGGGGGGGGATAGAGTATTGCAGGTTTAATAAAAATATTATGCTCTTTAAAATATTTTAATTGAATTTATTGGGGTGACATTGGTTAATAAAATTATATAAGTGTCAGGTGTACAATTCTAGAATACATCATCTGTATATTGCATTGTGTGTTCATCACCCCAAGTCAAGTCTCCTTCTATTATCATTTATCCCCCCTTTACCCTCTTCTACCTTCCCCTCCCTCCATTCCCTCTGGTAATCACCATGTTGTTGTCTGTGTTCATTAGTTTCTTTTTTTTCCTTAATCCCTTCACCTTTTTCATACAGTCCCACACTCCCCACTTCCACCAACTGTGCATGAGGATTCCCTTTCCTCCATATCCTTGACAACATTTGTTGTTTGTTGATTTATTGATGATAGTCATTCTGAGGGATTTAACGTGCATTTCTCTGATGATTAGTGATGTTAAGCATCTTTTCATGTGTCTATTGACCATCTGTATGTTCTTTTTGGAGAAGTGTCTATTTAGGTCCTCTGCCCATTTTTTAAATTGAATTATTTGTGTGTGTTGAGTTTTATAAGTTCTTTATACATTTTGAATATTAACCCTTTATCAGATGTGTCATTGTCATATATGTTCTCCCATCAGTGGGTTGTTCTTTTATTTTGATTATGATTTCCTTTGCTGTGCAAACATTTCAGTTTAATGTAGTCCTATTTGTTTCTTTTTTCTTTTTTCTTTTGTTTTCTTTTCCTAATGAGATATATCAGAAAAATAATGCTATGAAAAATGTCTGAGATTTTAATGCTCATACTTTCTTCTAGAATTTTTATAGTTTCAAGCCTAACATTTAAATTTTTAATTCATTTTGAGTTTATTCTTGTGAATGGTGTAAGAAGGTGATCTAGTTTCTTTTTTTTTTTCTTTTTGCACTGTTCAATTTTCTCAACATCAATCACTGAATAGACTATCTATGTTCTTGCCTCCTTCATTAAATAATAATTGACTATGAAGGCA
This sequence comes from Furipterus horrens, assembly GCF_987537825.1. Lineage (NCBI taxonomy): Eukaryota > Metazoa > Chordata > Mammalia > Chiroptera > Furipteridae > Furipterus > Furipterus horrens. The sequence continues at coordinate 137,167,987 of NW_028327171.1, forward strand.
TGGGTTTATTTCTGGGCTTTCTGTTCTGTTCATTTGGTCTATATGTCTGTTTTTATGTTAGTACCGTGCTGTTTAGGTTATTATGGCCTTGTAGGCAACTTCGATATTTGGTAGCATGAGTCCTCCAACTTTGTTTTTCTTTCTCAAGGTTGCTGTGGCTATTCTGGGTCTTTATGGTTCCATGTACATTTTTGGAATATTTGTTCTAGTTCTTTGAAATACACCATTGGTATCTTGATAGAAATTGCATTGAATCTATAGATTCCTTTGGTAGTATGGATATCTTAATTATGTTAATTCTTCTTATCCGTAAACACAGTATAAGCTTCCACTTATTTGTATCTTCTTCAATTACTTCTTCAATGTCATAATTTTTTGATTACAGGTCTTTTACATCCTTGGTAAAGAATTTATTCCTAAATATATTTTTTTAATCTTTTGTTTTTTTTTTATATTTATTTATTTTTAGAGAGAGTGGGAGGGAGGGAGAAAGAGAGGAAGAGAAACACCAATGTGTGTTTGCTATCTGCCTTTTACCCTTTATTTAAGATTCAGCTCATTACCATCACCTGTGAATCTCTTTCTAATTCTGCTCACTCCTTTGAAATTTCCCACACCCTCCACTGTATGCAAAATTCACTTTTATTGCACCCCCCCCACACACACATACACATCATCTCCAAGCATTTACTTACCTACAGGTCTCCTTTGATAAAATCTTAAACGTTCTGAGGAAAGAGGCCATGTCTGCATCCTTCTATTTTTCCAAGAATCTGCTGCTGTAACTGAGAGGTAGAAGGCAATTAATAAATATTTGTTGAATAAATAAAGTGTAAAAAGTACAGTAAGTGGGAGTAATAAACTTTGTGTAGGAGGGTTAGGTCACAAAGTGGTAAAATAGCAGTGTTTATTTGAGAATCACTAGTATTTCAGAATGGTTGGAATACAGTGTAACATGGGGATGAACATCAGAAAGAGGTGGAGAGACAGAAAAGGGGAAGATCACAGGAAGCTGTATCAAATCATGGAGATGAGACCATCCACAGGCTCTGGATATAATGGCAAACTTTGATCATAAAGTGAATATTAAACTTGCATATTAATCATTTTTTTGTTTAAAAACTGATTTTAAGACTGTATATAATTATTTTTCTCTTCCAATTTAGTGTGATAGGATTAAAGGTCAGACAAATTACATCTTTAGTCATCAGTTCTATCATGAAACAGTTCAGTATCAGCACTTGCATTCTGTTAACACCATGCATCACCAGCTTTTTAAGCAAAATGAGAAATTGAGACATTGACATTCTACAGACCTTGGTTCCCTCAGTTCAGCTTATCAAGGGGAGAGAGGACATGTATTTTTTTTTTTTTTACAGTCATTAGTGTTGTTAAAGGAAATTCCCCACTTTAAAACAAATGCTCTGAACTTTAAATGTTTGGTGATGAAGTAGGCTCAGAAATTAATAATCAGAAATTCAGCTAATATTGCATAACATATTATGGCTATGAGAGTAGAGATCAACTTAGATTATTTTTATCTGTGAGAAGTTTGAATATTTTTAAAATGAATAAAAAAGAAAGTACCTTTCCAGGTCAGTAGACAGTGTCATTCAAAAAGTCAAGGAAGCAATTGACTTTTCCCATCTGAACTAAAGACAATATCTTTATGGGAAGAAATTGGATTATTACTTAGCCTGTAGTAGGACCTGGATAAAAATGCGCACACATGCACACATAAGTATATAACCAGCAATGATACAAGTAACTATTGTTATTCTTATTTTCATGTATTGAAAAAGACACTTAAATAGATTATTTTTAAGATCACAAAGTTGGTAAGCAGTGGGGTCAACCTTTACTTTGGTTGTGCCAGCCTCTAAAACTCATGGTATTTTATACCACATTTTCCTCCTTTATTCAAGGGAAACCAATTAAATATTTGCTGTGTGCATTTTGTTCTATGAAACAGGCCAATATCTTTCCCTTGAGAGCTTCAAATTCAATATTTAATTTATTATTTCCACCTCTTGCATGTCATGGTCCTCCTTTTATCACTTAGGAAATGGAAGCAACATAGTTCAAAGTTGATGTTTAAAAACAAATAATTTTCATAAATAATACTCATGTGTAATGCCAATAATATTCCTGAATGTAGAAAATGAGAGAAGGGTGATAAGCTCTATAATTGTGTTAAAACTTGACCGTCATTGCAGATTTCATCATATTTAATAGTTAGATAAACCTTCATTTATTAATGTTTGCAGTGTGTTGAATAATGTGTTAAGACATTGGAAAGTCCATAACAAGCAGAAAGACTGTTTTCAGATGAAATAATTAAAAAAATAATTACAATAAAGTTTGTTAAGTGTTATAAAATGCATTTCAAGACATGTTATGTACCTACAATGGAATATTTTTCAGCCATAAGAAAAATTAAAATACTGTCATTTATGATGACTTGAATGGATCTTAAGAAGACCATGCTAAACAAAATAAGTCAGACAGAAAAAGTCAGGATCCATATGATTTCATCCATAGGTGGAATATAAAACTGAAAGCAACAAATAAACAAACCAGACAAACAAACAAATACTCAGACACAGACAATAGTATGTTGGTTGCCACAGGGAAGTAGGGTGTGAGAGACAGTAAGGGGTAAAGAGGATCATCTATATGGTGACAGAAGATTTGACTTTGGGTGGTAGGTACACAGTGCAATACACAGATGTTGTATTATAGAATTGCATGCTTGAAATATATATATAATTTTATTAACCATGTCATCCCAGTTAATTTTTTAAAAGAGAAAAAGAAAATGTATTTTCGGGGCTTTTAAGCTAATCTGGAGCGGTCAGAAATCAGAGAACTTTCTAAGTAGAAGCTATGCTTAAACTGACAAAATAGAATGAGTAAGAACTATTGAGTTGAAAAGAGATGTGTGATGTCAAATTATAAACCATTACCAGATGGCTCTGCATCATTAAGGAATGCAGCTTCTAGGAATGAAACAGTAAAGTGAAGGGAAGGCAATAATTATATTGAAGGTCCTGTTTCTCAAGGTTTACTATTCAATATCAAGAAATAAAAAGTGCCAGAAGTGTTGCAACAGTTATGATATTTCACAGTTACAACAGTCCATATAACAGAAATGTAAAAAATGGAATTTTTCTTGACTAATTTTTAAGCCTCTATCAGATGACTTACTGTATAATATTTCAGGTAAGTACAGTCCAATTGCACAACTCTGCAGGCCACTTAGGAAGAGCTTAGCCACCTCAGGAGCACTTCAGTGATGCTCAAACACTTATCTCCATGCCATTGTCTTCCTTAAGAGATTTCTCCCTTTTCTCTCTCCCACTGCACTTTTAAACTCACAGGAGATGGGCTCTGCATGCTAGTTCTCAGTTGTGGTGTTTAGCAAGGAGTACATGGTGGTGGTAAGAGAAAGAGGGGGCATATTTAAATTCTTAGCCGAGTAGCATTGTAGTAGTAATCATACAGTCTGTCACCTTAACTCAACAGTTGGTCCAGGCTGGCCTGGGTTTTTGATGTTGATGCATCTTGGATGGAGCCAGGTTCTGGCCTTGATGCCTATTCCACCCCCTCCTAGTTCGCTGTGGGCACTACACGTGCACCTGTCTCAAGTGAACTCCCTTTCTCTTGGGTAGTTTCTTGGCTCATTCTGCTGGCCAGTCTCCACAGTTTACTCTGGGCCTATGGGAAACTAACAGAGGCCCTCATGCCACACTTAGATCTGTGAGATCTGAGTACCATTCATGCCCAGATGTCACTATCTTTTTCCCAGGGCAGATCTGGGGGATTTTTTTCTCATGCTTCCATTAGAAAACAACTGCTTTACTTAAATTTGCCCTGATCTTACAAGGAACTATTGTTCCCTCCTCTACCTTCCTTGGCTTGCATTGAAAGAGAAGACACAAAGACCACATTCTATACTCTGCCTTCCTCCATCTCTTCTCTTAGCGTCCACTTTATGCCTAGTTCAAGGTTTCTCAGCCTTGGCACTATTAGCACTTGAGGCCAATTAATTCTCTGTTGTGGGTCTGTCTGTTCTGCACACGGTAGGATGGTTAGCAGCATCCCTGGTTTCCAGCCACTGGATTTCAGTATCATCTATCCAATTTTAGCATTCAAAAATGTTTCCAGAGATGGCTAAATGTCCCATGCAGACTAAATTACCACCCCACCATCCTGTCTCAAAATCTAGCAATTTTGTTTATGCTGGAGCAAAGGAGATAAATCGATTTTATCAAAATGATTTAAGTTGAGGGCCCTGTGTCCAGGATGGGGAGGAGTTGTGCCACAGCCTTCCCCCCACTCCTGTGGACATGGCACTGTGCGTGTGGGGAATTGTGATCCCAATCTGCTCTCTGTGCATAAATTCACAGATAAACAGAAATGCATAAGAACAGAAAATGGTATTGGAACAGTGGAAATCACCAATTTTGCACAGGGACCTTTGGGAGATATATACTGTAGTCTGTCTGAAATTGGGGCAAAATTGAACAAACAAGATAAGTTTGGTGTTTTGGAAAATGTGAAAGCTTCTAGTGAACTCTATTTTCCTCCATCAGGAGAAGTAACTGAAATTAAGAAGCTCTTGCAGAAAGTCGAAGACTTGTCACCAAATCTTGTTGTGAAGACAGTTGGGGACACAGAGTAACCCTTCCGAACTAGATGATTGAATGGGTAAAGAAGCATACGAGGAATCAGAAAATCTACTGAGGAGTGAAAATGAAATTCCCCCAAACAAACTAGTATGAAACAAGAAAAGCATTTGAAAATATTTTGTCTCATGCCTGAAATCTAGGTTTTACTTTTTTCTAATTTCAGGAAGACTCTAGAGTTCATTGATATCTTTTATTTGCTGAACCCTGGTAAATCTCCTTGTCCCTCAGGGGTAAGCATAACCCAAAATCTTCCAGAGTGAGAGTCAGAGGGTAGCAGAACAAACATTTCACACTGGTTGGTGCTTTTATACCACAAATTAATATTTTACACATCAGCTGCCACAATGGTTTACCAAACATCTAAGAAAGGATTCATATAGTACAAAGTTAAGTAATTAAACATGTCTAAGATAAAAAAATGAAATTATTCATTGACTTAAAAAGTTTTGTATATATGTTTATAATTCATTAAAAAAACAAGTTGTCTCTAGAGAATTCTCACATTAGATACTCCTTTATTTTTCTATTTGCTCACTTTGGACTCAATTACCAGCAGATTGTTTATACCTGGAACCCAAACTATCATTATTACTCAATGCTGTTGATCTACCACATCTTACTTTCTTTACTTGCTACCTTCTGCTACTTCCATTGTGACAGAGACAGAATGATTACGAGAACCAGTCCATTATAACTCTTTGTCAAACTCCAGTAGGTAGACTTCTAAAAACCACATGTATCATTTTGGCCTGTGTTAAAGTGGTTGTTTTCCATCCTATATATGTGTGCTTAGTGGTTTTACAATTAACTTATGATACCTTTGGAGTAAAGGAGAAAAAAAATTTTCAAAGGGAATGCAAGTTTATGTTTAATGAAAACTAATATGCAATCAATCTATATTATCAGGAGAAAAAGAAGAGAGAGAGAGAACTGAATTTGCTGTGAATATATACTAGACTAGTTCATTTTAGTATTCCTACTAAAAATGTCTGGGTTCATAGATTATTATAGAAAGAAATGTAAATAATCACAGTCAATTTAATGACATAAACAAAATATGAATACACACAACAAAATTAGTAACACTAATAAATTTTCAAACTAAGATATTTATCCCGCTAAGTTCTGAAAAGCCCAAACACACAACTAACCTGGTAGCATGATTCTTTAAGTATATATTATATAAAATACTGATTATTTTTCTATAAAAATATTGCTAGAGGACTGAGTTTTAAAAGGTCAATTCTGTTGTATAATGAAGCTAATTAAAATTATATATAAAAATTGGTGAAGGTAAAAAATTTGTTTCTGAGCTTTTATTCATTTTGGAATTTCCAAAAACTGGTACAATTTCAGATGCATAGTAGGTGCTTAATAAATTTGCATTTGAAGAGTAAATAAAGTTTTACAAAGTAATATGTGTATTAATCAGAGTAATAAGCAAAAAAAAAAAAAGGTATGTTTTAATTTTGAAGTGTGCTTGCACAAATTAAGTGTTCAATAAATGTTGTGATCCAGGCTGAAAATGTTGTTATGGTGAAGTTGAAGAGAGAAACCAGAGTGTTAATAAAGAGTTTACCATATGGAATAGGCATATGGGATATAATGAATTTGTCTTCCTGGTATATCCCCCACCCTTGAGTGGGGAAGGACCTAAAGACTTAATTATAATGAATGAAATACAGCATGAAAGGATGTCACTTCTGAGATTATGTCACAAAAGACTGACTTTTATCTCCCTCGCATTCCCTCTGGCTCTTCTCTCTTCCTTGTTCAGGTGAAGCCGTTTGCTCTGTTTGGAGCTGCTGGCATCTGGAAAGAGTCAGTGAGTAACTGAGGCCCTCTGTCCAACAACCCATACAAAACTGAATCTTGGCAACAACCACAAGCTTGATATTGAGGTGTTTTCTCCCCCAAGCGAGCCTTGAGATGACTATAAGCCCTGCTGATACCCTGATTGCAGCCTGTGAGGGACATGGGGTCAGAGTCCTATGTCTGTATGCCTGAGTCCTAGAAACTACAAAATACATGTTGTTTTAAGCTGCTAAGGTTTGGGGTAATTTGTTATGCAGCCATATATTTCCAAAGAAGGACCCCAAACACCCAGGAAATATTTTTTGCATTCTATAAGATAATTACAACTCTTAGGTCAGTAAACTAGCTAACTCACTTGACTCAAAAGTTGTGCATTAAAAAATTAAATTAATAAAAATAAAGTGTTTTCTTCACAACCACCAATTTATGAGTTATACCTAAAATCTTGCAGAGATAGAGCAGTAGAAGGCAAAACTCAGATTTAGCACAGAGGTATGAGTGGTTGTAATAAATGGAAATAATAGGTAGGTTGGGATGGGGACAAGGCAAGAGCCGATAAAACATAGAAGAAACGGGTGTAAAGGGCTGGCCTACTGACAATTTTGTCACTCAAATCATTGCTGAACATTTGCAGAATTCCACATCATGTTCAAATCTCCTAAAATACAAAAATTAATAATACTTGCTCTTTGTTCTCAATAGTATATTTTTATCTATATCTATATCATCTGTATCTATATCTATATTTATATCTATATATAAAATTATATATTCAATTGTAGTGTAATGGGAGAGACAGACACACAGAAGCACAGATATTCACACATGTGTATACACGTGCACACACTTCTCACTGTGATAAAATGAGATGAGTGCCCTTACTAGTGTTGCTCAGTTGGTTAGAGCATCATCCCATAAACTGAATGGTTGTGCGTTTGATTCCTGGTCAGGGCACATGGCCAGGTTGCAGGTTTTATCTCTAATTAGAGCACATATGAGAGGCAACCTATCAATGTTTCTCTCCCTCTCTATCTCTTATTTCCCCTCTCTCTAAAACAATGGGATGAGTGCTTTGGGAAGTGTTTGCATGGTGGATAACAGAAGAGAAGCAAGGGCTTCTAACGGGATATGTCTGGTCTGTCCTCTGGTCTCCTGACATAGCAGCTGACTTCACCTGCATAAGGAAGTGAGAAGACCCACACAGTGAGACAGAGCTAGGAAGGTATGAGACTCATTGGGGGTTTACACCTGTGAAAGATATAGGTGGAAGAAGCAAGAATGACATGGATAGCCTCAGACCAAAATGCAGAACTAACGATGTCTCATGAAATAGGGGGCTCCTGAGTAAAAATTGTCCTTTTGAGGAGTCCTGCTTTGAATAAAAATGATAAATCCTTGTAATACTACCATGCTTAGTCTCTGGCTGAGGCTACCCTGATCCTAGAGCTTGATGCTAGCACAAAAGCTAAGGTGGACCCTGAATGGGCTAACAGCTGGAGGCTGCCATCTAACTGCACTGTGTGCAGTTGTGTGTCCTTTTCTCTTTAAAAGAGATCTGATTCTTCATAGCACAGAATCAAGGGATGCTCTCTAAAACATGTGCACTTGGATTGAGCTCAGAAAAACAGAAAACTAGGAATGGATGAGGCAGCGGAGCAGGGGGCTGCATGTTGAAAGGGACAGAGGCTGGAGGCAGTGCTCTGTGTGGCTGGGAAAGGCTGGAGAGAAGAATGGTTACGGAGATACAATTAGATTTGAGTACAGAGATTGGCAAGTGGCAGATAATGGAAGTCCATGAACCTCATAGGTTAAAACTTCATTTTTAAAGCTAGAATAACATTGGAGGACTGAGGATTTTGATCAGAGGATTATAATAATCAGATTGACACTTTTATAAAACTCTTATTTTGAACCAATATGAGAAAAATATCCAGTGCATTGTAGTTTGCTGTATTCATGGACTGTAACATGTTTATTCCATTATAATATGTCTGATAAGCAGTAATTATTACATGACCCTAATTTTCAGTGGGACTTCTAAAGGGAAAAGACAATCTGCAGTACACTTTAAATTTATAGAATGATATGTTATTTATAGATTAAACTAGTTTCTGACCAGTTATTCTGATTTGCTTTACATCTAAGGATCTAATAGGAAAAATAAAACAACTTGAACCTTGTGCACCAATGGGCTCTAGACCAGAGTCATCTGATTAACTGTGAGGGACTTGAGTGTGGACAACAAAGGTAAGACTTCAAGGATGGACAATAGAACCATGGGATGAAAAACACTATTAATGAGAAGGCACATGGCAAAGGGAGCTGCACCTGCTCAGAGAGAGCCTGGGTATAGGAAATAGGCAGAAAAGCTATATCAGAAATTAGAAAAGCTCTAAGAACACCTTTGTGCCCTGAGGAGGAGAAAGCTCTGCTAAACATGAAAATCAGTTTCATCAAATGTCCCAGAGACACAGTAGATGTACCCCAGTTGTGATAGACAGCTTCAGATTGACAACCCAGTGATTCTAACCTACTGCAGTTCAGGCCCTGTGTAATCTCAAGATGAGCATGGGCTGGATATAGTTGCTTGTTCTAATGAATATAATGTGACAAAATTAATAGGATGTCAGTTCTGAGATTAGGCTATGAAGACTGTGACTTCTCTGTGCCTTGTATTCTCTCTCACTTTCTCTGGCTCTTCTCATGTTCCTGTTCTGATGAAGTTAATTATGTTGTGAACTACCCTGTAAAGACCCAAATAACGGAACTAATGACTTTTTCTAGCCAATAGCCTGTTAAGAACTGGAATCTGCCCACAGCCATTTAAGTAAGCTTGGCAGCAAGCAGATCTTTCTCTAGCTGAGCCTTTGGATTATACTACAGACCCTCTTAAGACTTTAATGGCAGCCTAATTAGAAACTATGAATCAGAGAACCTAGGTAAGCTGTGCCATTTTAGTGTTCATAGTTTTGATCTTCTTCTTTTTCTTAAATGAGTCCCTTTAAGATTTCACATAACAATGGCTTGGTGATGATGAACACTTTTAACTTTACCTTGTCTGGGAATCACTTTATCTTCCCTTCATTCTAAATGACAGCTTTGCTGGATATAGTAATCTAGGTTGTAGATCCTTGCTTTTCATTACTTTGAATATCTTGCCAGTCCCTTCTAGTCTGCAAAGTTTCTTTTGAGAAATCATCTGACATTCTTATGGAAACTCATTTGTAGGTAACTCTCTGCTTTTCTCTTGCTTCTTTAATAATTCTCTCTGTATCTTTAACCTTTAGCATTTTACTTATGATGTGTTTTGGTGTAGTCATCTTTGGGTTTAACTTATCTGGGACTCTCTGTGCTTCCTGGATTTGTATCTCTATTTTAGGGAAGTTTTTTTTCATTGTTTTATCAAATAAATTTTCAGTTTCTTGCTTTCTTTTCTTCTTCGGGCATCCCTATTATTCAGATGTTGGCAATTTTACATATGTCCCAAAGACTTCTTAGACTATCCTCATTTTTTTTTCCTTCTTGCTGTTCTGATTGAATACTTTTTACTTCCTTATGTTCCAAATTGATTTGAATCCTGACTTCATCCCCTCCACTGTTGGTTCCCTGCAGATTTTTCTTTATTTCACTTAATGTAAACTTCAGTTCTGCCTGGGTCTTTTTTATGTTGTTGCCATGCTCAATGAGTTCTTTGAGCATCCTGATAACCAGTGTTTTGAACTTTGCATCTGATAAGTTGGTTATCTCCATTTCATTTAGTTCTTTTTCTGGAGTTTTGTTTTGTTCTTTCATATGGGCCATATTTCTTTGTCTTCTCAATCTGGCAGCCTCCCTGTGTTTGTTTCTGTGTATTAGAAAGAGGTGCTTTGACTCTGTCTTCGTAGTGTGGCCTATTATAGACAAGACACCTATAAATTGTGTGAGGTGGAGCCTTAGGTAATATCCAGGGTGAGGCAACCCATTTCACCACTTTGTGACTGTGTGGAGGAGACAATGCCACTGTCTGACTTCTTGAGGTTTACCCAGGAGGAAGCTGTCTCCTGGCACTTGCCTCATTTCTAGTCACTTCATTTTCTCCCCATATGCCACTGATGCCCTTCCTGCTGTTGTTCTGGGGCTGAATCTCAGAAAAGATGTGTCTGTGTAAGTACTAAGTCTGTACAGGCCCTTTAAGAGGAGTCAACTGAAAATCCAGCAGTTTCTTCCATGGCTTCATCCTCCACTGGTTTTTATAGCTAGAAGTTATAGGAATTTATCTTTCTGGTGCTGGAACCCTGGGCTTTGTGGTCTGGCCTGGGCTTGGGATCCCTCCCTCTTGAGGTATCGCTCCAATTTTTATCCACCACACATGAGTGTAGGACCATCTGTTTCTCTGCCTCTCTGTGCCACACTGCATCTCTGTGACTCTCCACCTGTCTCCGCATCTCCACCTCACCTACCTGTCTTGACAAATGTGGCTTCTTTAAATTCTTGGTTGTTGGACTTCCATACAGCTTGATTTTCTGATGGTTCTATGTGATATTTGTTTTGTGGTCTAGTTGTATTTTTTTTGTGTAGTTGTGTGAGGTGGTGGAACATGTTTACCTATACCTCTGCCTTGACTGGAAGTTCTTAACAAACCTTTTTTAGAAACTTTTTCAGAAGAGCTTTTCAGGGCAAAGCAGTTGTTCCCTGTGGTGGCCAGCTGGGCAAAATATCTACCATCACTGCTTTTATTGCCTTTATTTATTTTTAAAACAGATCTTAATATGGTCAAAAAGGATCCCTGTACATTTAACCATTGCTTATCTTACTAGCTCCATTAGATATATAGCTGCACCATCTTCTGCTTATCTCTCAGTTTTATTTTAAATATCACACTTTACTGATAATCTAGATTATGTTATATGGTCTGTTTTACATTATTTTAAATAATACCTATATTATAAAATTATCTGTGTAATTGAATATTATTTAGTCAGTTGCTTATTTCATCAACTAGGTGTTTATATAAATGATTATTTATTTTTTTATCAGAGTTAATTATTAGGAGAACAGAAATCATATCTATATTTTTTACTCCTGTATTCTCAGTGCTGTCTAGCATAGTGCATGTACATATTGGGGACTAAAGAAATATTTGGTGAATGAATAGGTAGATAGAACTAGGTAATGTAAAGTATTTCCTCCTCTATCTCATAGTTCATTAAATGACACCTAGAATTGCCCAAACTAGAAACTTATGCCTCTATCCAAGAAATCGCAGGTTCCTTCGACCACAGCTCTTCCTCATTCTGACTAGACACTCACCAAACTCTGTTGGTTTTACTTCACAGCAAATACTTCTGAATATACCTCCATCCCATCACTACTACCATTGATATCTTAACATAAAGCAATAACCTCCTAGGTAGACTCCTATAATTTTTTGATTTTACAAATAAAATAAAAATCTTTCAATTAATCTCCTGTTAGGTACCTTTCTTCTGTACCTCCTTTATTTTAATTCATGAATTAAAAGCAATTTTCCTGCTATGTGTTTTCTTCTCAATGGGCTATAAACACTTGAGAACAAGAACTGTTTCTCATATATTTTGATATCTAACAGTAATCGTAGTGATCAGTACATGGCTGGCACTCAAAAATTAATTTTGTCCTGGATATTAGCTTTCCAGGGGGAAAATATCTTTATAACAATAGCTACAATTCATACTGTAATTACCTAGGCCCAACATATTCTGCCAGGCACATTCTTTCATTCATTTATATCCACTCATATGTAAGGAAGGTCTCACTCTGCTGAAATTTGAGTCGAGACTGGAAAGAGATATCAGGTGCTCCCTGGCATGTGTAAATCCAGGAAGCTAATGTAGCAGGAATAAGAGAAAAGAAAGAAATGGTAGTGGGAGGTGAGGTATGTGAAGGAGGCATGGGGATTGGAGGTGCAGACAGAGTGGGGCTATGGATGGCACTCTAAGACTGACTTCTATCAGTTAGAAAATTATTGAGCAGAGAAGTGACATGATCTGACCTGTTTTGAAAAGATCACTGTGGTGATTGTGTTAAGGAAATACTACAAGAGGGCAATGCCCAAAGTAGAGAGACCAGTTAGAAAGGCATTTCAATAAATTACATGAACAATTGAAGTGGCTCAAATCAAGCGGCAATAGTAGTAGCGAGAGTGGAGAAATTCTGACTATATTCAGATATAAAACAGAAAGAATTTGCTATGAATTAGATATAGTTTTTGAGAGAAAAAGACATCAAATGTAAAATATCACTGTGCTTCTTTATTCAATATATAGGGTGAATGTGTTTAAAAAACTGATAAGATTTAATAAAGTATGAAAACTAGCGCATTTTTGTCATTTTTTATAACAACACAATTTTAATATATCTGTAATATTTGAAAAAAGTCTGTATTAGGATTTAATTATGTAAGTAGTCAAATTATTTGAAAAAAATCCAACACTTGCTATTTTAAAGCATTTACAAGTTATCACATTCTTCTATTTATCTCTAATTTATTACTTGTATTGGTATTTATTACACTTGGCAAAATTTAGCCTGTATCAAGGAAATTGGTAATCAGGATAATTTTTTTCCACTTTTAATCCATTGGCAGTGAGACATCAAATAACTAGCAGTTGAAGCGGTCTTAATACTTCTGACATGGTTCTTGAGAGACTGAAGTTACTTTCCTGGCCTATGAAAGGTAAGATTTGTTGTGTTTATTGCCTGAGAAGAACTTGAGCTCTTCTTATCCAGTGTACATATATAAAATCAGTGTTTTAACTCAGGCTATTGAACAGTGATATAAAAATAATCATCAAGGGTACTGCCATTTTTTTAGCCATGTCCTTGTGTGACTGTAAAAATGATATAATAAAGCAACCCAAGGTGAAACCAGAGAAGGAAAAGAGGGTAGAAAGCACAGTGAATACAGAAATAAGAAGGTGTTATTAAGATCATTGAAGTAAAAGTAATAAGTTTTTTTTTCTCTTTCAGGTGATGTGAACAGTTGAAAAGAACTCAAAATAGACCAACAGCCAATGGCAATGCTTCCTTGGTTATGCTTCTTGGTGATTCTAGTTTAAATTCCAACTGAGCTGAAGGCATCAGAAGAAAAGAAATGTCAGTGGACTATACTATTGATCTGACGTTTACTTATGAGATTGTCTTCCAACAATCTTTGCTGGCCGAGGCTCCTTTTCCTTTTATTTTCTTCACAATGCACAAAAAAGTAAACTCAGTTCATCTCTAACATGAGAAATGTTATGGGAATCTGGCATGGACTTACGTTGCTATTTCACTTCTATCAGCTTAGTTGAGTGAGGTAACAGGAGAGGTGATGACTATAGATGGAATTAATTATTTTTCAGGAGAGAAAAGAAGAGAGAAAAGATAGATACTAATAAATCAGATTTCTTCAGCTTAGTAGTCAACATCTGGCAGTATATAAACTGCATCTAAAGTTCAAGGACAGTAGTTATCAGTCTGGATAGTCATTTGTTAAACTATGTGTAAAATTTAATGTTTAAAATAACAAGAATAAGATGGGAAAAAACTACCAACATTTTAAAAAATAAAAACATACTAGTAATCAAATACAATCTGACTCGTCAAATAGTCACTTTGGAAGAATGTACAACAACAGAATGCATATGTCATTGATAAAAATTTGGAGAACATTATTTTGGAATTATCATAAGGATAAGTTTTTAAGCTACTCAGGAAAATAAAGAAGATGATTTCACCTGAAATATTACAAAAGGAAATTAAGCAGAATAATAAGGGCAGCTAAAGCAAATATCTTAAAGAGAAGTCTTAGGATAAGATATGAATTACCAGGATTGCGCTTTATCCCACCTTTCTCTTTTCCCCTGTTATGCAGTATACCCCAGAGCAGTAGACATAAGAATAATAAATTTACACTAAAATAAAAAAATTACTAAAATTCTATTTACAAAAGTATAATCTATTAAAGAAAAAAAATTCAATCTAGATGCTTTTTGATTTTTCAGATTGATCATTGAAGAAAAGCTTAATAAAAAAATGCTGATCTACTCAGCTCTATCATGACAATGAATTACACTCACAAAAGTACCAACAACTTTTTATTTATTTCAAATTAAATCATATATAATAAATGATATTAACATCAGCTTATCAGCAAAGAGTTTGAGTGGAGGCAAACTTTCAGTAACCTATGAAAGAAGTATACTCCATTTTGTAATAAGAAAAAATATTTTTATTTCCAATTTTTCCCTCTACATAGAACTATTACAGACCAACAAATAATAGTTTATATGTTTGGGTTACTTTCTGATATATCCAAGCATCAGTACAACTTAGTATCTTGAGATGAGATTTTTCCAAATCTTCCTTTGTTTCTGTGTTGGAAGTGCAAAACTTTTCAACTTTGTAAACTTCAGAGATAATAAAAGAGGAGGACCCCAATTGATACATCATGCAAGTGCATGTGCACACACACATTTTTCCTCTTATGTGCCAGCATACACACAAGAAGGCTGTAAAGAAATACAGTATCAGAAAGTTTACTCCAAAGGTGAAAATAATTGAAGCAGTTGTTTTGCCTCCTATTACAAGCAGTTCAGAGTGGAAGAAGTGATAGCCTGAGGGTTATGGCACATTGTAACATTCTAAGTAGGTGTTGATGTATTTTTAGCTGTGCTGGGGTAGGGGGGTGGAGAGAAAGCAGGCTGATTTACTTCATTTGGAATCTGCCTAGCCCTGGCAGGTGTTTTGCTGCATTAAGCATATGGGCCTCAAAATGTCCATGACACCCCCTACTGTTTTCATTTTTAAAGTCATTCTATTAATAACACCTGACAGCTGGGTCAAAAACATATGCTATTTAGCCTTACTGTGACATTTGGGCTCATCAGGATGCCACCAGCCATTATTCAACCTTGAGAGTTGCAATTTCGTGTCTTTTGAAATTATGATTGCTCAACAGAGTAAAACAACCTATAAATTCTAGCCAGAAAACTTTGTAAGTTTGGCTGTATACTGTAACTGAATTTATTGGCCCAAGTAGTCAAATCCTTTTATATGTAAAGCAAAACCAGCCACAGAGTAGATGGAGTTGGTTGATCTATAATGTTATGACTTAAGGGGATAAGCTGAAATGCTTCTTAATACAAATACTCTCAAAGAGGGTAAGACCCCATTTGTTTTCATCTGCTAATACATAATTAGAAAATCTTAATTAAGGTGGCTATATACAGAGGAGAAGACTTATGGGTTTAAGGAGAACTTTGTTTAAGAAAAGGAACACAGAATGAGGAGGGGGTATCTACAAAAAAATAGGTACTGCTAATGGTAAAAACTAATATCGATCTGGAGTTCACTGAACTTTTATGCACTGGGTATTTATAGGTCTATTTATACTTCACAGTCCCAGAATACTAAATACTAGGTACGCAATGTATAACACACAGTTGGTGAGAATCAGGTCTGGCACAAGAATTAACACCTGGGTTAGAGAACCAGCAAAAATATCCAAAGTCAATTTCCATCACTCAGAATAGACATTGGAACAGGGAAGCTGTAGGGAAAATGGTGGCAGTCAGTTTCCCTCACCCTGATGTCTGGGCATGAGTGGCTTAGAGATAATAGTTAGAGACCAGCATGCACAGAGCACTTGCATTGTGTAACCAATCATGTCATATTTTGGCAAGCAGCTGGCTTTGTCTATGCATAGTATATATGGAGGGTGGGACCACTGCTGGCAGGAGTGAGCAGGCACAAATGCGGAGTGTCCCAGTACCTGAAATAAAGGCATGTCAGAAATCCCCTTGATTCTGTGTCTTTTGTTTCAGATTAAATATGCCAGACCTTGAGCATTCACAGAACAGAAGCTCAGAAAAAAAAAAAAAAAGAACAACAGAGGAACATGTCATGTGTGAGCATAAATACATCCCTCTCTTTATGAACCAATAACCCAGACCTCCATTTGTTGGATTCCACAAACACATAGTAGTATCAAAGTCGCACTCAAAGAAAACAAAGAAAATAACTCCTAGGTGCGATTTATTTATCTCTGTATACTTATTTATTTAATTGTAGTTTTTTACTGATGATGTTCTCTCTTGATCTTCTCTAAATGAATTTAGATTTATGGATAGTAAACCCTCAGTAGGCAGAAGTAAATCCAGAGAAATCTGACCTGGAGGCCAAACTTATTTTGAGCATGTCATTTAAAGCTTCTGGCCTGATTCTGCCAAATACTCTTCAAACATTCCCCACCAGAGAGGATACAGGATAAACATCTGAATGTTTTCTATTATAAAAATAATAGCAATAACATATGAATGTTATGACAATATCTTGATGCTCAGGCCATACTCTCTGTCATGTTATCTCTTGAAGGGGTTTTCTGAAATGAATTTTGAGGACTGCAAACACTTAGAACACAACATCAAGGAGTAAGAATAAAACCAACACTAAAATTACTGAAGTTCTGGGGGAAAAACAACTGTGTCTGCTTTCTTGTAAGCCAAAGGCTATACTAGAGTCCAGAGCAACTATAGTAGCTATGAACCAGGGCAAAACAGAAGCAGAGATGCCTTCTTACAAAGAAGTGTATTTGTCTGACTTGCCTGGCAGTACAAATATAAATCTTGTTGTGAAGTATAAACAAATCCATGAATGCCCAGTGCATAAAAATTTAGTGACATAGATCATACTTGCTTTTACAGTCAATAATACCAGGGATATTGACCGTTTTTCAAAACAGTACTCTTCATTGCAATTTAAAGTTGTTGTTTTAAATTTTTTTTGTATAAACATGTAAAATTTTTTTCAAGCAACAGTCAAGTTCCTGGTACCCCAAAACTGAATGAGCTTATAATTACCTGACCTTCCAGCATCTCATGTCCACTCTGGAGGTTGTGTTTGCTATATTTCTTTAGTGATTTGGAACTAAGTGTAAGTGATGGTGTATCCATCTCTAAAGCCCCAGTATAAATTTAGTAGAAACTTACATTTTATCAACAGGCTAGTTAGAGAAAGTTTAACTTTCTGTCCATTTGCTTCAGACGTAAGTGTTAAAATCTGTCACTTACTTTAATAACTGTAACATGCACATATGAAGCTGGTTTAACTTTATAAAAAACATATAAAATTTATTTTATTTTATTTATTTTCATTTTTTGTATGTTTTATTAATTATGCTGTTACAGTTTTCCCCATTTCTTTTCCCTTTCCTCCCATCCACTCAGAAATTCCTCTCCCTACAGCAGTCTCCCCCCTTAGTCCATGTCCATGGGTCATGCATAAAGCTCTTTTCTACATCCCCCTGTCCATTCTGCACCCTTCTCCTATGCTTCTTAATTCCTGCACCATTTCCTTCCCTTTCCTCTTTTCCCCCTTCCAGCCGACCTCCCCCCACATGCTCCACATACCTATGATTCTGTTCCCACTCTGATTGTCTGCTTAGTTTACCTTTGTTTCCATTCTCTAGCTTCTGCTCTTGATAGCTGTGATTCTGTTGTCATTTTAAAGTTTATAGTTTTGATCTTCTTAAGTAAGTCCCTTTAACATTTCATATAATAATGGCTTGGTGATGATCATCTCCTTCAGCTTTACCTTGTCTGGGAAGCACTTTCTCTACCTTTCCACTCTGAATAATAGCTTTTCTGGATAGAGTAATCTTGGGTGTAGGTCCTTGCTTTTCATCAGTTTGAATATTTCCTGCCAGTTCCTTCTTGCCTGCAAAGTTTCTTTTGAGAAATCAGCTGAAAGTCTTATGGGACCTCCTTTGTAGGCAATTCTCTCTTCTTCTCTTGCTGCTTTTAAGATTCTCTCTTTATCCTTAACCTCTGGCATTTTGATTATGATGTGTCTTGATGTGGTCCTCTTTGGGTCTAGTTTGTTTGGGCCTCTCTGTGCTTCCTGGACCGATATGTCCATTTTCTTCCCCAAAATAGGGAATTTTTCCTTCATTATTATTTCACATAATTTTTCAATTTCTTGCTCTCCCTCTTCACCTTCTGGCAATCTTATGATTCGAATGTTGGCATGTTTATAGCTGTCCCAGAGGTTTCTAAGCCTCTCCTCATTTTAAAAAATTCTCCTTTTCTCCTTCTGTACTGGTTGACTGCTTATTTATTTCTTATGTTCCAATTTGTTGATTTGAGCCCTGGTTTCCTTCCCTTCACCACTTGTTTCATATAGATTTTCCTTCATTTC
The DNA here is from genome assembly GCF_987537825.1 of Furipterus horrens. Classification (NCBI taxonomy): domain Eukaryota; kingdom Metazoa; phylum Chordata; class Mammalia; order Chiroptera; family Furipteridae; genus Furipterus; species Furipterus horrens. Next base: position 137,186,688 of record NW_028327171.1, read on the forward strand.
AGCCAGGATAGCCTTCATTCTTTCCCCGTCCCATTTAACCTTTGCTGTCAAGTCTGTGAGCATCTTTACCACCAATGTCTTAAACTATGCATTTGTTAAGCTGTCTATCTCCTCATCTGTTAGGCATGCTATCTGTTCATTGCTTAGTTGTATCACTGGGACCTTGATCTGTTCCCTCTTCCGGATCATCCTTCTCTATCTCTTCATCATGACAGCTTTCTGTGTTTGCCTCTGTGATTTGGGTTTGGCTGTTGTACCTCTTCTGTTATAGGAGGTGGAGCCTTAGGTTTTCATTAGTGTTGGCGACCACTTCACCACATTTTGGCACTGCATGTCAGGGAGGGGTCTAAGAGAGAGAAGTGCTCGTTGCTGCTGCTTTCACTTTTCTAGGCACTTCTCTCCCTTTCTGTATTAAGCAAGCTACCTCCTTTTAGAGACTGGTAGCTTCTCCCTTCGCCCCAACCCCCACTGGCTTTCACAGCCAGAAGCAATGTGGCTCTATTTTTTCTGGCACTGGAACCACAAGCTAATGGTCTAGTTTGGGGTTGGGATCACTTCTCAGGTTTAAACTGTTTGTGTTGTTTTTTGCCCCAGGCACAGCTAGCTGCACCCACCAGTCACTGCTGCCTGCCAACCACTGAAGCCCCTGCTCTGCTCCTCTCTCTTTCTTCTTCCTGACTCCGCCCCTCCTACCTTTCTGGATCATTATTTCTTCTTTATTTATTTGCTGAACTTCCCTGTAGTTTCATTTTTTTGGTTTTTTGTTTGTTTGTTTGTTTTAGTTTTGAAGTTGTAAATTTATTCTTAGTTGTGAGGAGATGCAGTGTGTGTATTTATACCTCAATCTTGGCTGGAAGTATTAACTTAAAAAAAAAACTACACCTGATGATATATCCATTTGATTCCACACAGAAAGCTGAATGGGGAGGGGAAGAGGAGAGGGAGAGAGAGAGAGAGAGAGAGAGAGAGAGAGAGAGAGAGAGAGAGAGAGAGAGAAAGAGAGAGAGAGACAGAAATTTGCACCCAAACCAGGGATAGAAGCCACAGACTAGTATGTGGCCTGATCAGGATTTGAATATGCAGTCTGTTGGTTTACAGGATGACTCTCTAATCAACTGAGCCACACAGGCCAAGGCAGAATTGGTTTAAATTTTGGGAAATTAGATCCATAAGTAAAATACAACAGTCATTAAAAAAAATCACTATTACATGGGAAATATTTTAATACTGATCTTCAGAGGTAAGAATGATAACTGTTTTTTGTTCGTTTTTGATTTTTAAGGAATGGTGAGTAATGTGTCATTCAAGCAGCTTTTTGCTCACAACAGCATCTATTTTCCATGCAGTAAAACTGACTGACAATGAATCTGAGGGAAAACTGTGCTCCTGTTGATAGGTTTCAAGTACTCAGTGAAAAAAAATATGTTCACCTTTACTTGGACCTTGGGAGATGTTGAATTTGATGTACTATGTAACCTTAATAGCAACATTTTTTTTTCTTTCCTTCTGGTGTTTAAAAGGAATGTGTACTCCGTTCTCCCATTCCTAAACCAAAGGGATAACTTCTCATTTCACTGTGATTTGTATTTTACCCAATACCAGTTATTTTTATAAGTTGAAAACATATGCACTTAAATATTTTAACCAAAGATGGTTTATGAAATTATTTTCTCTAATCTTTAAACACCATTGATATTTTCTTATTCCTCATGGCAAAATGACTGAGGTTATGTAACACTGATCATTTTCTCTTATAAATATTTAAACATGAAATGCTAGAGTGAAATGAGAGTGTTTAATGTAATGGCTGCTTCAGTAAAGAAAATTCACAGTGAGGAAAGGTAAGATCAGTAAGAGAAATGCTTGCCAGCTTCTGGTGAAATGGAGCATCTATACAAAGGAAAGATCATATACAATGAAGAGAAATAGGTTCTCTGAGCGCATGCCTCAACATCCACACAGTACTTCTGTTTGGTAAGCACACCATCACTGGTGTCAGGATGCCCTGTGCAGTAGAAGCTTGTAAGAGTGGTAAACGGGCTAGTCATAACAATGGTCAATTTAGGTAGGTGTACCAGCCCTGGAGATTTCAGAAGAAAAGCGTAAGCTTTTCTTTCTCCTTGTGTTATGAATACTAGTCATAATCCCTGGAATGAATCTTGTTACTTACCTGGAGAGTATAGTGTATTCCATTTCTTTGGTGTATTGGAACACTCGTCGTCGTCGTCGGCAGCCGTCCGTCTCGAGAGACGATGGTGTAGCTTCTTAAGTGTCTATCTGCACCGCCGAGAATGGTTGTGCAGTCCGACTCCGGAGTGACACGGTATCTGTCTCCTCCCGTGTTGAATCGACATCTTGCGATGACGCTGGAGTGTCCTCTCCAGTGAAGCTGAAGCTACAGAGCCTGGGCAGGGTGATATGGAGGGTCTGCTGTTGCCCATGCAGCAGACCCCCCCTCTCTTCGCAGCTGAAGGATCCAAGGGAAAGACGGAGTCAATACAGCTTGGCTTCAGGTGCGCTGCAGGAGTTGCCGGTGTTGACTACAACGTCAAACCGCCTTAGGGACTCCGGCTCCGGATTTTCTGTCGGGGTTTACTCCCCTAGCCTTTCCCCTGAAGAGGTATGCCGCAAGGCAGCGGAGGTTTTTTGGAGTCAGAGTTTTCCTTCTCTGAATTGGAACACTAGACATATGGCAAAAATGTCTTATCCTTGCCAAAACAAACTGAGGCCATGCCAAGAACCACTTCTTCCAAAGTAAGTTCATGGCAAGTGGGCACTGTTATCCAGATGCAGTGCTCACAGCCAGCCACGTTGTGAAGGGGAGGAATCTGAAGTCACCGCCAGTACTTGTTCTGCTGTCCCCTCACAACCTCTCAAACTGCTCCTTTGGTTACTGTGTCAGATGACAGAAATTGGCTGCTTTAGGGATGTAGGAGAGAAGTGGTGTGGGAGAAAAGGCTGGAGAGCAAGAGGCCAGCAGTGTTTCTGTTCATACTGGAATCCACCAAGTCCAGAGTTTTCAGAAAAACATTGTAAAATGCATTAAATGCTCTATGTCTTGTTCCTGACCACCAGCAATCTCTCTTTGGCAAGAAGATGGGGACAGTACTAGGAATGAATATGGCAGCAGTTCCATATGTTTTATCCATCCAGTTCCACCTTATATAAGAGATAAGACACACATATTAGGTGGAAAACACCCTCAAATGCAAATAGGTAGAATTTTACTCAAGGAAAAACCCTGTTCCCAGAGCACCATAACTGAATGAGCATGTGGTTGTCTGACCTCGCAGCCCTCATTGTTCCCTCTGGAGCATTGATCTAAGATGCATGGTCTATGGCATCTAATTAGCTGAGACTACAGCAAAATTTCTTAACGTTTTATATATCTCCACTCTAAGAAAAATGGGAGAAGCAATCATATTACCTCATGTTTTTGTCATTATTAAAGAAAAATATAATGTAAACATATTTAGCACAACATCTGATACATAATATTAAACCAGTGAAGGTTAGTATCTTGCTCTGCCCTCCCCTGACATACCATCTTTCTCCTCTTCTACTCTGTTCAAAGAGTCCTTTGTTTTCACTTTTTCCCCCTCACTGAGTTTTCCTTTCTGCTCAAGATCAATCCAGTTAACTCCTATCATCTTTCAGCTATTGGTTCAATTAACACTTTTCTTCTGAGTCTTCCTTCACTCTTTAAACTAGGTCAGATTCTTTGGATATTCTCAAATGACCTGATTGTTTTTCTTCAGAGCCAAAATCTTAGTGTACTTGTTCATTTTATGTGTTTCACTCATATGATATTTAACTCCATGAAAGTGAAAACAGTGTATTTCTTGCTCAAAATTATATTTCCAATGTTGAAGAGCTGTTTGACTTATGGAAGGTGCTCCACAAAATATATTTTAAATAAAAAGAATCAATTGCATAAATGCTATCACTTGGAAGCCATTCTTTATTATCATCTTTCAAGAAACTCTAATTATGAACAACCATGATGATAATAAACACTATCATCTGCATTATCAAGATTATTTTCATAAATACCTTTAGCATATCATATCAACTTTCTCTGTGATATCAGCATCTAAGTCAAATATTTTTCTTTCCATTTTATCCTGTCTTTTATCTTTAATGGTGTGCACTTTCCCATTGCAAAGTTGATTATTCATTCATTTGCTTTAAAATGTATGTGAAACAGTACTACATGACTGGGAGTAAAAGTTTTGTTTTATTGCCGCTGGCTGGTGTGGCTCAATGGGTTGGGCATTGTTCCATGAACCAAGAGGTCGCTGGTTGGATTTTCAGCCAGGGCACATGCTTGGGTTGCAGTCCAGGTCCCTAGTTGTGGGTATGTGGAAGGCAGCAAATCAATGTTTCTCTCTTGCCCATCAATCTCTCTCTCTCTCTTTCTCACACTCTCTCTCTTTCCCTTCCTCTCTCTCTCTCTAAATATAAATAAAATCTTTAAAAATGTTGTTTTATTATTGTTGTTTGCTTATTTGTTTTTTGTTTGTTTCTTTAGTTCTGAGATGAGAGCAGACATATAAGGTTTGTCCTGGAAAATTCCAGCCATTTCTAATATAATAAAAATAGTTTTCATGGCATCAGTGTAACCTGGCAGCCAAGGAGAATGGACTGCAATGTGTATGTGTGAACAAAGATGACTTTACTGTACTAGTCAGTGGGGGCAGTAGACACCATTTAGTGAGCATGTGTACTGTGTGACCATCACATTCATAATGACTGAGCAAGTAGAACAACAAATCTACATCATATTTTGCATTAAGTTTGAACACTCCTCCATAGAAGCTATTTGGATGATTCAGATGGCTGCAGCTATGGGCAACTGATGATTGGAAGCTTCATCATGATAATGTGCCCTCTCACATATCACATCTTGTGCAGAGTTTTTTGGCAAAACATCAAGTCTCCCAGGTGATTCAGCCCTCCTGTAGGCCAGATTTTGCATCCCATGACTTTTGGCTTTTCCTAAAACTAAAATCACCTTTGAAAGGTAAGAGATTTCAGGCCATCAACTAAACTCAGAAAAACATGATAGGGCAGCAGAGGGTGATTGGGAGAACCGTGTGAGGTCCCAAGGTGCCTAATATGAAGGGGACTGAGGAGTCATTGTCCTATGTATCTTATATCTATTTTTCATATTACATGGTTGGATACTTTCTGGACAGGCCTGTTATGCTTATAACAAAGATAGTAAAGAAAGGTATAATATAATTATATAATATAATTTAATGATGGTTGTCAGCACAGGAATTTCCAAGAGTGTGATGTAGGGGTCCTTAATGTAGGCTGAGAGAATTACTCAAAAAGTTTCAGAACTGGGTATAGAGGAGGAAAAGAAAAGTGAAGCACCTCTGGAAGGAATGAAAACCATATGAAAAAATAAAAATGGAACTACAAAATGATTGTTGTAGCTGTAGCATGAAGAAAGAGGCAGAGAGATGTGGAGACCTGTTGGGTTATTGGCTAAAGGAGATGATGCCAGACTGTGAATACCACCCCGAAGAAACTTTCCTCTCTCCTGAATAGTGAATCATTAGAGGATTTCTTCTTAGATTGGACTCTGAAGGCTGTGTGGAGGATTTGCGAATGCCAAGGCTGTAGGTCCAGGAGGCTGTTGCCTTAGTTGAGGATGATTGCAGTCCTGACCCTGGGTTCAGGCATGCTGCTGCAAGAGAATAGGGCTGGAAAGTCTACGATGCTATAAAACCATAGGGATGGTGTGCACTTCTTATGTAAGTTGAGACAAAGTAATATGTGGAGCTGGGATATCTCAGATCCTATAAAATTATAGGGATGATGAGCATTTTCTACCTAGTTTTAGCATAGGTAAGAAATAGAGAGATGAGAAAGTGGTGTATGAACTGAGGACAATAAAGAGACTGTGCATTAGGAAGCCTCTATGAGATTAAACTTAAGTGACACTGGAGAACCATGCACACTAAGTTGTGAGTTTAGAATTTCTTGAGAAGGAGCAGTTCTAAGCATTACTGGCTAGCATCATATCACTCCCACCCCTCACTACTATCTGGCAGGAGGCCATGAGGATTAATTCATCTATGCATTTGTCCCATATCTTTATGACCTTCTTCCCACCCTCATGACCCCCTCCCCCCAAAAATTAACCTACATTTCTCCCTCATACCTATCAGCTTTGTTCTAAGGACCCCTACTTTAGGGAACCTTCTTGAATCACCATATTAAAAATAACATCTTCCACAGGCAGACCAAACCTTTCCAGCTTTATCTATCTTTTATCTCTCTCTCTCTCTCTCTCTCTCTCTCTCTCTCTCTCTCTCTCTCTCTCTCTCTCTCTCTCTTTCTCTCTCTCTCTTTCATACACACACACACACATACACACACACAAACACTGATAACCATTTGATACATATAAGTGTTCATATAATTGACTATCACTTGCTCACTTCTACTACATGAGAATGTAGATTTTCTCTTCTGTTGTACCTTAAATTCCTAGAACAATATTTGACACAGAGCAGGTGCTCCAAAATAATAGTTGTAAGGATAATCCTTGCTTATTACTTGTGAAGCTCAAGTATTATAGATTTCTTCAAAATGTTTGAAAGTGAAATGAGACAGAAATACCTTGAAGACCCATCCACCAAGTCTGTAGAGGGTTGGGAAGGGTCCTGCACGAGAAATACTTAGCGGTGCTCAGGGTAAAATTCGAAGTGTAAAATCGAGGGATTTCATGACTTTGGAGAACATCAAAATGTTTGTTCTAGTCCAGGGTATTGTTGGGTCCCCAAATATCCCACAATGATATATAATGACTACTTTGAATTAAAGTTACTTGACAAGCAGCCAGCACCAGAAGGGCACCTTGTTTTTTGGATGCAGGAAATAAATCTCCCCTGTGAGAAACATTCATTCCGCACCTGGAAGACACCCCTTACTGTTAGATTTAAACAACTTAGAGCAAACAAGTTGTTATAATCAAATCTTACAGCCTCTTTTCTAACTTACTACTTGTTTAGATTCCTCACTAATGAATATCCAGTCTAAGGAAAGATTCCTGTTTAATGAACACTACATTTCTTTGTCCTATCAATTTTCACACATTTATTATTATTTTTGTCTAAAAAGCATAAACAATGTGTCTGATTTGATAATTTCTTTGAGCTTCATTTTATGTTCCTAGTGTCATTGTGATTCTCCCATATGTGCATATTAAATTGTATTTTTCTCCTTTTAATGTAGTCTTGTGTCAGTTTTATTGTTTTAGTATTAGTCCAATCATAAAAGCTAACAAAGAACGTGTGGGAGGGGATTCTTCCTCTCCCCAACCGTATCTTTGTATCTTCAAGGCTTCACTAATCAGGCAGCAAAGCCAGCCATGGTGATGGGGACTGGGACATCTGTCACTACTGTGGATTAGTATTATTGCTCAACATGAAAAATCCTGGCCAGGTATTCACCAGTGAATTCTAAATACCTACTATAAGAAAAAGAAATCACTGCTTTAAAACAATTCAAGTTTATATTTCAAACCTTGAAAAATACAAGGTATTGAAAAGAATGGTTTCCCTGCCCTTATTTGACCTCATTAATCTCAAAAGAAAATTTATTCTCTCATTTTTAGGCTATCAGTGGACATAACGGAGAAGAAATCTCCGTCATCTTCCCCTACCTCCCAGAGTTACTGCTGGCTTAGCTCCCAGATACCCTCTGATAATATAGTGATATCCGGTTTGCTTGGGCAGAAGATACATACAAAAACTTTAAATATTGGGTTGCTCCCAAAGTTCATTTGTTTTTTTTCTTTCTATTAGATGGCTCTAGTAAGGCTTAGTTGTCTTTAACTTCATCTGAAACAATTTCGTTAGGTTGTGTTGTGACAACTCTCATATCAGCAAGTGTTAAAAAACAAACAAACAAAAACACCAAAATTGGTGAATTTTTGTGTAGCCATTTTAATATTGAAGATGAGGGAAAAAATGCAACGTTTTTGGCATATTTTGTTTATTATTCAAGAAAGGTGAAAACACAACTGAAACACACAAAGATTTGTGCAGTGCATGGAGAAGGTGCTATGACTGATTGAACTTGTCAAAAGTGCTTTGCAAGTTTCATGCTGGAGATTTCTCATTGGACAATGCTCCATGGTTGGGTAAACTGGTTGAAGTTGATAGTGACCAAATTGAGACATTAATTGAGAGTAATCAATGTCATACCACAGAGATAGTCAATATACACAAAATATTCAAATCAATAAAGTTATTGGTGAACATGAAAAATGTCTTATTTTACAGAAAAAAAATACAGACTTTTTTTGCCAACCCAATATACAGGATTTCTTAAGTGATAAAGGAGATTATAAGACACTTGCCTTCTTAGTGGCCTTTTGTTTGCTTTTATGCATGATTGCTACATCAGCTTTCTTGGTTCTGTTATTTGTGTTTCTTCAATTATTTATCTGAATTCTTGACTGTGGTTTTCCTGGAATTCTAATTAAACCAGTTGATAAAATATAATTTTAAAAAATCCTTTATTATTGTTATTTATAAATGCAATAGAGAATATATTCTCTTGTTCCATAATGAGTTCTTTCTGTATTCTAAATTGGTTATATTTGTCAACTCTTATTAGAAATTGAGAGGGCAAATTTTGTTTTATTTAGCAGCCTGGTACCAAAAAACCCTGAGAGTAATTGTGGTGTATTTAATGATGTAAAGGTGTTTCTGTTACAAATTACGAACACTTACACTTAGTGGCAAACTTCATTGAAAAAATTTAACCAAATCGTCATGGATGTGTTCTTTTAAACTAAAAAAACACAGAGTGCAGGAATTACTATCTTTGTTAAGTCAGTGTTTCTAAAGCACCAGCACCTCATGCCATGCCTCTTGACACCGAATAAATATTGATTTGTGAAAACCATAAATTGTGACATAATGATCTTCATTAATCAATGGGGAAAATTATGGGGAATTTTTAGCTGCAGTACAGGGACATTGAAACACTAAATGGTATAGTCAGAAGATTTCAGTATGATCACCATTCAGAAACATCACCAGATGAGGGTCCTTGTGTGGCGCATGTGCATGAATGTGGGTAGGTAATACTAATGTGATTAACTCTAGGCAAATGAGAAAGATGGAGAGAGTTTAAGTTTTAAACATCATGATGCTTACTATAGAAAGATTCAGAAATTTACTCTTCCTAGCTTAGCTTCTTGTATTTTACTGTTCCTATAATCCTTTCTGTTCCAATGCAGTAGCCAGTAATAGCATATTGTTCTTTGTTGGCAAGATCGTACAAATTCGCTTCACTAATAGGATGGAGACAAAATAAAAACTCAACAATCAAAAATAAAATAAGAATAATTACCTCCTTTTCAAGAAATATTTATGCTTTATAGCTTCCACTGTCACTTTTGACAAGATATATTTTGATATTTGTTGGTCTTTAGCTTTTTAGAGAACTTTAGAGACTATCTCAATTTCATTTTTGTTGAATAGTAGTGTTACTAGATATTTCTTAAAAAAATATGTTGTCATTTTCAATATATTTGAGGAAGGTCACAGAGTCCAGTCCTCTTTACAGATTAATAATGCTTGTTCATAAAGTTTCAAATAGTGCTATAAAGGTTTTCTCATCATTGAAACCAATATTTTATCACATAATTTAAATGTGAAAACATTTTTTAACATTAAAAATGTATTTACAGTCTTTTGGAGATTAAACCCTTGTCCAATGTATCATTGGCAAATATGTTCTCCCATACAGTCAATTCCATTTTCATTTTAATGGTGATTTCTTTGGCCATGCAGAAGCTTTTTAATTTGTAGTCCCATTTGTTGTATTTTCCTTTACTTCCCTTGCCCTGGGAGATATATTGACAAAAATATTGCTACGTGATATATATAAATTTTTATTGCTTATGTTTTCCACTAGGAGTTTTATTGTATCATGACTTATATTTAAGTCTTTTATTCACTTTGAGTTTATTCTCGTGTATGGTATAAGTTGGTGGTCTAGTTTCATTTTTTTGTATGTCTCTCTCCAGTTCTCCCAATACCATTTATTGAAGAGGCTATCTTTACTCCATTATATGCTCATGCCCCCTTTGTCAAATATTAAATGACCATAGAGGCCTGGGTTTATATCTGGGCTCTCTATTCTGTTCCATTGATCTATGTGTTTGTTCTTATACCAGTACTAGACTGTTTTGATTACAGTGGCTTTATTTATAGTTTGATATCAGATATTGTGATATCTCCAAATGTATTCTTCTTTCTCAGTACTCTTGAGGTTACTGGGGTTTTTTTTGGTTCTATAAAAATTTTTGGAATATTTGTTCTACATCTCTGAAATATGCCACTGGTATTTTAATAGGAATTACACTGAATCTAAAGATTGCTTTGGGTAGTATAGTCATTTTAATGATGTTAATTCTTCCAAGCCATGAACAGAGTATATGTTTCTATTTGTTTGTACCATCCTCAATTTCTATGGTTTTCTGAGTACAAGTCTTTTACCTCCTTGATTAAATTTATTCCTAGGTACTTTATTTATTTATTTATTTATTTGTTTGTTTGTTTATTTATTTATGTTGCTATAATAATTTTTTTTCATAAAGAACTGATATGATTCAATACCAGAAAGACAAACAAGCCAATTAAAAAATGGGCAAAGGACCTAAATAGGAGGACACGCAGATGGCCAATAGACATATTTAAAAATACTAATGCCACTAATCATCAGAGACATGCAGATTTCAACCACAATGAGATATCACCTCACACCTGCCAAATGGCTATTATTAGTAACTCAATAAACAAGTGCTGGTGAGGATGTGGAGAAAAGGGTATACTGGTGCACTGTTGGTGGGAATGCAGACTGGTGAAGCCACTGTAGAAAACAGTATGGAATTCCCTCAGAGTATTAAAAATGGAACTAACTTTTGACCCATGAATTCCACTGTTATAAATATACCCTAAGAATCCCAAAATATCAAATAAAATAATTTATTCATCCCTATGTTCATAGCAGCATTATTTTCAATAGCCAAGATCTGGAAACAGCTTAAGTGCCCATCAGTAGATGTGAGGATTAAAAAACTATGGGACATTTACACAATGGAATACTGTGCAGCCATAAAAAGAAGAAATTCTTACTTTCGGGACATCATGGGTGGAACTGAAGACTATTATGCTAAGTGAAATAAGCCAGTTGGTGAAAGACAAGTACCATTTGATCTTACTTATAAAAGAAATCTAATGAAAAAAGTAGACTAATAAACAAAATAGAAACAGAGGCATAAAATCATGGAATAGATTGGCAGCTGTAAGTGCAGAGGAGGAAAGTGGGGGCAGCTTGAAAGAAGGTGAAGGATTAGTTAAGGAACATATATGAAGGACCCATGGACATGGACAATGGTATGGGGACTGATTATGGAAGTTGTGGCCAGGTAGGAGAGAAATTGGGCCAACTGTAATACATTAACAAAAACATTTTTTAAAGAAGATAAACTATATTTACATTTTTGGGGGAAAGCTCTTAAACTTACTTTATTCTAATGAGGAGAAAAGGGTGCCCCCCTGGAGGAGAATCAGTGAAAGTAATGAGTAGAGTTGAATTGTGAAGCCAGATATGCTGGCTAGGTTCTCTACATTACACTACAGTATTATTTATTCTTAATTCAACTTGATTCTGCAGCACAGACAAGTTGTTTTTCTGAAAATAGTAATTTCTGAATATTCAAAATAAAAATAATGCTCTAACTTTCAAGTACTTTCAAACATTTCTAATAATGCTAACAAAATTCTTCTAAAGAAAGAACATTCCAGAAAATTGTTTTTATGTTCTAAAGTATAATCAGCAGCATTTATCTTAATTTAAAAAGTTCTATGTTAAAGTCATTATAATAAAAAAATAGTAAATTCTGTAAATAGTTATTTCTAACATAAAGGTATAAATTCAGAGTAAATTGAACCATTGATACATAAAGGTAAAAAACAAAATGAATAAATATTCCTGTCCTTATCATATTCCAAGATTGTACAGAAACTATGTTTTTTAATCTTCACTCGAGGATACGTTTATTGATTTGAGAGAAAGATACATTGGTCTGTTGTCTCCCATACACACCCCAATTGGGGATTGAAACTGCCACCCAGGTATGTTAGATCCTCTGACTGGCGATCTAACCTACAACCTTTTAGTGCATGAGATGGTACTCCAACCAATTGAACCACCTGACCAGGGCAAAACTAAAATTTTTAGAGGTTAAAAGTATAAACCTTAAAAATCCTTTAATTTTTGTTGATATTTTAATTATTTGGCATCTCAATGCTAGCCTACTCTTAATTACCAAACAGAAGTCAGAATGCAGAAGGAAATCATGCCCCTTCAGATATGTGAGAAACTTCTCTGAGACAGTCCTGAATGGTTAGCACTTAGTAAAAAAATAACAGAAACAATGGTTGCTGAGTACAGTCATCCCTCAGTATCTACATGCGATACTGAGGGTATGAAGATCCAGAATGCTGAAGTAAAATGAAATACTATTTGCATATAACCTAAGGCACATCCTTTAAACCATGTCCAGATTACTTATAATAACTAAAAGCAAAAATGCTATATAAATAGTAGTTATATTGTTTAGGAAGAAATGACAAGAATAAGAAATCTGTACATATTCAGTACAGATAAAACTGTAATAGTTCTAACTCCACAGTACATATCAGTAACAGCATACAATTTTTTCTGTAATGTTTTTGAACCATGGTTGGTTGAATCCATAGATATAGAACCATGGATTTGGAGGGCCAACTGTATTCTATGCTGACAGAATTATAGAAAAAGTAATATTTTATGTCCATGAAAAAATATGAATATAAAATGGTTGAGAACATTTATGTGGATTGAAAGAAAGTCACCTTGATAAATTGTCTGTATTTAAAGAACTGTCGGTTTAGTAATATTTTGTTATTAAGTATATCAACGAGTACATATTTATCTGCAGATTTCTTGAGTAAAACAACATTAAATTTTAAATTGTGGTATATAATACAATGAAATATTATGGAGGGATACTAAAATGGAATAAAGTATTAATATATACTACAACATAGATGAACCTCCTAAACAGTATCTTAAATAAAACAGACACTAAAAAACACATATTATATTATTCCATTTATACAAAATGTCTCAGATAGATAAATCTGTTGCAAAAGGATAGACTGATGTTGGTCAGGAACTGGAGGGGAAAAATGTGAGAATGATTGCTTAATGGGTACAGGTTTCTGTTTGTGTTATGAGAATATTTTGGAGATTGATAGTGATAGTGGTTGCATAACACTGTAAAAATACTAAATGACACTGGATTGTTCACTTTAAAATGGTTAATTTTATGCTGTGTGTATTTCACCTCAACTTAAGAAAAAATGATTGAGTTAAGCATCTGAACTTTCAGAGTTTTACTCCAAATGTAGCCTGCAACTGTAGGCTGGTAAAACCCAGGCCTCTTTTGTGTTGCTTGATATTAAAATAGCATTTTCTTTTTGGCATCTCTTTCTCTGCCCTGTTTCCTAAACAACATGTCCAACTTGCACAGAAAGGTCTCCTTTCTTTGACAAAAATCAACAGTGCATATACTATTTTAAGAACATCACAAAATCCAAGTTGATGTCCAAATTAGATGTACTTTGCACTTCTCTCCCATTGCTCTCTTACATACAATACTAAAGTAAAATAAGTAACAACGTGTAGTCAAGGATTATAGAGGATAGACACACACATAAGCAGCAGCTCTGACTTAGGAACCCTTAGGAATGTGAGCTCTCCAAAGGAGCAATAAACAGTCTTAAGAAAAACTGCAATTTAAATTCCAAAGTTTTGTAGTAATTCATTATGGTTGATATCTCAGTGTTTATCATCATCATCTATCATCATCCATTTTTTTTGCTTTATAATTTATGAATTTATGTATTCACTCATGCCTTTTTATACCGTTGCACCCCATCCCACCCCGACTGATGGGCTCCTTATTATCTGTTGTTTTTGTAGAGCACAGCCTTTCATGGTGATTGAAGGAGATCATTTCTAAGTCGTTCATTTTTCAATTTGTTCTTTTTGAACCTTTTGTTCTGTTATAACTTCTCTTCTAATATAACCCTCAAAGCAATTTTTTAGAAGAAAACAATGGAAGATAGTGTGAAGAAGGCCCAGGTTTAGTGGCAGAAGATTTGTGTGGTGTACCAGGTTTTGGGAGAACTAGAAGCTTCTTTGTTATTAGCAAATTGAATATCAGTCTACTATGTAATCAATCCTTTAACATTATAGTTTGACTAAAACTGCAGTCACAGAAAGAGCTAAACCATTTGTACTAAAGCTCTACTCCCACCTCAGTGTAAGAAACCGAGTCCTCCCATATGGGGCAGTTGGAATGTAGGGGCCACCCATGGCTGTAAACACCAATGTGCTAGGGAAGGAATTCACAAAGTGAGCTAGGTGTGTGCACTTTCTAAATTTATGAAAAGATTATGCTTTCAAAGTTTTAAACCAGCTTTTCAGAACTCAGCATGAATTTCTCCATAGAGAGAATGTCTAAGATTTGTGAGTATATCCTTTGGCCAATCCATGGAACTTCTTAAAGCCTTAAGTAACTTATAAATAATATTAGTATTGCTAATCATATTAGGACTACAACAAAGAATGCTTGGTGATACTCGCTCGGAATGAAATGTGGGGGTATGTAGATTACTCTCCTCCACATCTATCTTGTTATTTTTCTCCCTTGCTATAGCATGGTCCTTGGTGAGAAAAACTGTGATTTTAAAATTACTTAAAAAAAGAAAGTTCCCCAGCTTCATCTCCTGTAACCATTTTTGTTTACTTGAGGAACAGACCCCCGTGCCACTGGAAATATTCCTCACTCATTGTCTCAGCTACTTTTCAATCCTCCACTGGAAATCATGTTTGCAAGTCAACAAGTACTTCTGATTCTTTCTGTTATTTGAAGAGTACCTCCTCTAAGGCCAATTAATATTATACTATAATATTACAAAAATATTATTTTTATTGAGGAATAAGAACAGAAATAAAATGAGAAAAGTTCAAAACATTATTTATTTGATTTCAAAGTTGAACCGACGCATGGAATTAAATGTAAGTAATTTAGTTAATGATGAATAGATGAGTATTTTAGTAATCAATAAGTTTTTAAAGCTAATAAGACATTGTTTTTTCAAAAGTTATCAACATATAGTGAGAAACGAAAGTTCATCATTTGTCCATGGCAACTAAAGGTATTTTCTGCTCATGTCAAAAAACTTCTAATTCATTCTTTTTTATTACTACCATAAATTGTCAAAAAATGAATTAACGGAACAAATCTAAAAGATTTCTGCTTTATTATTGTTTCTGATCTGTTTGCCATGATATCCTTAAAAAGCAACTGAGATGATTTTTTAAATCTTATTTTGTTGGATTTGTTTGCAGCGAAGTGTTCTTGTCTCTTTTACTGGGCATACTAAATCGTTGGCAGCCGTCCGTCTCGAGAGACGATGGTGTAGCTTCTTAAGAGTCTATCTGCACCGCCGAGAATGGCTGTGCAGTCCGACTCAGGAGTGACACGGTATCTGTCTCCTCCCGTGTTGAATCGACATCTTGCGATGACGCTGGAGTGTCCTCTCCAGTGAAGCTGAAGCTACAGAGCCTGGGCAGGGTGATATGGAGGGTCTGCTGTTGCCCATGCAGCAGACCCCCCCTCTCTTCGCAGCTGAAGGGTCCAAGGGAAAGACGGAGTCAATACAGCTTGGCTTCAGGTGCGCCGCAGGAGTTGCCGGTGTTGACTACAACATCAAACCGCCTTAGGGACTCCGGCTCCGGATTTTCTGTCGGGGTTTACTCCCTTAGCCTTTCCCCTGAAGAGGTATGCCGCAAGGCAGCGGAGGTTTTTTGGAGTCAGAGTTTTCCTTCTCTGATGTGCCCTGAACCAGCGACACTTAGCTCGCAGGCCGACGCTCAATCCACTGAGCCAAACCAGCCAGGGGCTGGGCATACTAAATACATTTAAATATATTACATAAACAGAGACTGTGTACTTAATGATTTTAAAATGATAATAGTGAAAAGATGTTTGTGTGAAAAATCTTTAGGGTTTATTACCAATAATAACAATTCAAATAAAATTCAGAAGCAAATAACACAAGGAATGAAAATTCTATTGTATAATTATAAGTATTAAGCTACGAAATACCTAAGGTCACTGTTTTGTCTCATGGCATGGAATAAGTATATACACGCTTTATATGTTTCATATGCATTCACTGGACACCTGAAAGTCATGGCAAGGCATTGTGGGAGATTCAGATGCCTGACAAAATATCTGCATTCAAGAAATAAATGATCTAATAAAGTATTATATAATGCATGCTCATATTGTTTGTTTAAAAAAGTAACATATAAATGTATAGCATAGAAAATATTTAAGTAAATGCTGCCATTATCTTTTTTAATTTAGGGGAGACAACAGAATATACTCTCAGAGTCAGAATACTTAGGTTCAAATCACAGCTAAATCACAGCTCTGTCCTTTGGAGCATTGATCTCTTTTCTCTAAGCTCCAGTGCCCTCTTCTGTAAACAGGTGATTGAATATTGCAACTGATATAACTACCTAACATAGCACCTGGCACATAGGTAGTGCTCCATAAATATCATTGTCTTCTGACATGAACATCCTATAATACTAATTCAACCTTCTAATTGTTTTTTTAGTGGAAATCTGCATTCGGTTTATGCATATTGGAAAATACTGTTTTCCTGAGCAGCTCTGAGTTTCTATAAGAGGAATATTAAAACTTACCTGTAGTCATGCCAGGCTGTTATTTTTCTTTTTCTGTTTGGTAAAGTGATAAAGAACAATATAATCAAAGAAAATATTCAATACAAAGATCATTTTACAACCTGTCATTAAGTACAACTATCCAAGTTTTACTGATTCAGAAATATGATACTCAAACTGTCTCCCCCCGTACTGTCATTATCCTCTAAAACAGAATTTACAGTACATTTTAAGAGACCAATAAAAAGCAAGCTCTTAAGAACAAATTTGAGAAGTTCCTTTTAAAAACTCAGTTAATATGAGAAACTTGCTATTGACTATGATGTTAATGGTGACTATTCTGTTAATCAATGTATTTATAATTCATATAGCGACTAATGATTATAAAGCATCTGATGATGACACACAATTAAAATAACTATAAACTTTCTTTTACATGGAGAACAGCAATTGGGCTATGTAATAATAAAAGAACGCTGTAAGTTAAAGCAATACTTTACATTTTTATGCAGTTGAGAATTATACTTCTGATTTGAAAAAGTTCAAAAAGGACTCATTTCTATTGGGTTCATTTTAAATGTGTCTGCTCCATCACACATGTACCACTCCAATGATTGTATCAAGGAAAAATAATAAAGACTAGAATCAGCTAAGCATCAGAATGGGCATATGTTTGCACCTGCAACCTTTCTATACACAACAATATTCAAACTGGAGTAGCCAGCACACCAGTCTGAAACACTGGGAGGTCCAAAAAGACCAATGTATATAAAAACATTACAAAGTGCATTATATAACACATTTAGGCATTTCTACATTTACCTAATTGAAGTGACATTTCGTAGAGAATGTATAAATTAAGGAATCTGTAGAGAAAACATAAGGTGATTGTATGCACAGTTAGTAAATTGTACATCTGGTCATACTATAGATGCATTTTTAGGGTATTTGCTTTAAAAACAACAACAACAACAACAACACAGATTTATCTTATAGCTACTGATTGTATCTTTCCAGACAGGAGGCTAACGCCCACCCAAAAGAACCATATTCTAAATGTCTTCTTCTAAGTTGTTTTCTTTGTTTTTGACTTGAGATGCCCTACTTTTTATTCCAAGAGTGGTTTTCACTTTAGAAAAGGCTCTAGAGTCCTTTCTGCATTTTTTAATGTCAAGGGACAACGGACATCCTTTTTAAAATAGGTTCTATAGCCTCAAAGAAACACCACAAGTCCCTGAATGCTTTGCATCTACTCTGACCTCTTTTCTGACTCTTTAAATGAAATACTGTCTCCCTGGCTGGTGTGGCTCAGTGGACTGAGCACCAGCCTGCAAACTAAAGGGTTGCTGGTTCAATTCCCAGTCAGGGCACATGCCTGGGTGCAGGTCATTTGCAGGTGTGGGAGAGGGACCTACACTAATTGATGTTTCTCTCCCTCTCTTTCTCCTTCCCTTCCCCTCTCTCTAAAAATTATAATAATAAAATAAAATCTTTATTCAGAAGCTTAAATTAAATACTGTCACTTGTAACACTGAGTTGTGTCATATCTAACATTGTACAAACTATCATTGCTGTATATAAGCAAGTTTCAAATGAAAAGATTTCCAAAGAAGACTTCTAGTGGCAGCTATGGAGCTGCTATAGGGGTGTGGAGAATGAGGGAATGAGGGAATGAGGAGAGAGGAGTTGGCTTTGCAAAGGTTGAGAAGGCAGTTGCATGGTTGCCCATATCTGCACTGCAGAAGTTTGTAGCACTTGCAATGATATCTATACTTTCCCCAGAATTAATGCTCAGGAAATGTGCAGGTTAGGACACTGAGAAATGTCTCCTTGTGCAATGTTGACATTTAGCACTTCCCCTTCCAGAGTAAGGTATCATATCCTTGACAAGGAAAGTCATGTTTCTGTGAGACATTCAATTAGTGGAGCCATTTCTCTCTAAACTCTTAAGTCTGACATCAGTTTGTATTAGACTAGGCAAGGTCAGGAGTATTGATTTTAGATGACTTATGCAGTTTTCAGTAACCCCAAAGCCTGATGTTTCTTGGTTAATATAACTTGGGGAAAAACAGTATGTATTTTTGGAGCAAATACATATTTATTTCATGTTTCTGGGACCAAGATATCTACCTGTATTTACAGAGTTTGTGTGTTAGACTATTTTAAGGTGGAGGAGAAAGTTATATGAAAAAAAGAACAGTTAAATGTCTACCATATAATAGGCTGAATGCATTTAATTTCACATAAACTGCTTCTTCATTTTCTGACATCATTTAATTCTCTGAAGGTTAATACCCACTATAAATACAAATGCAAATATTTATTTTTTTGTTTTCCTTGGACTAAAAAGATAATCTCTAAAGGGTATTTCAAGTGCATTTCATACTCAAAAAATAATGCTGAATGTGACCTTGAGAAATGTCTCAATCTAAAAGATTTTTTAATGTGTTTATTTATTCACATTCACTGGAGATCAGGTTGCTGGTTTTTCTGGTTCAAAAATACCTTACAAAAAGGAATATTCATGTTATTTACATTATAGATATTCGTAGAGTTATACATAATCTATTATATATAAAAATAATTACTTAGAATTGATTATGAATAAGATAATTTCAGTGTCTAATTATATTTTTACCTAAACATATATCTGAAGTATTAATGCTATAATTGTAATATGTTTATTGTTCATATTTGTGGCATATTATTTGTTAATCTTAAGATATAATTAAACCCTTCATCATGCTTATAGGGTCTGTAAGATCTGGTCACCGGCCACCTCCCTCTCAATTCTCACATCTCTTTCCTTGATAACCCCATCCCATCAATGCTGGCCTTCTGCACTTACTGAGCAGACAATCACACCCACTGCCTGGCATTTGTACTTTCTGTCACTAAACCTGGAGTATCTCCCCAGCCCCATCCCACATGCCACATATGTTCATATAACTCATAGCCTCACTGGATTCACATCTCTTTTCAAATGTCATTTTCCCAGAGAGGCTTTCCTTGGCCACCTAATTTAATATAACACCCGCATCATATTTACACATGCTGCATTACCCTTGATCCCAATTTTATTGCCTTTTCACTAGACTGTCAGGAGAACATAGAGGAGAAAAAAATGAGTTTTGTTTGGTGCTGTCCTCACAGAAACCGGGATACTGCTGACACATGTATATGCTCAGTAAATATTTGCTGAATAAAAGATAGACTGGTCACTCAGGGTGCTGAGTGCTCTGATGTTAGCTCACAAGACCCTAGTCATTGGTAAAAACCCATGAGTGAGGAAAAGGGAGAGGTAGGATATTCTGTCTATGACCCAGGTAAGTGGGTAACCACTAGGTATCTCATCTTTTTGTGGAAGTTTCCTTTCTGAGCTCATGGAGAAACATAGAGGAGACAAGGACGGATGGAGGATTACTGACCACCAACCACCAGTATCAGAGGAATGGAGTAAGACACTCAAAAGGATTTTGTTTGCCAGGTTGTATATAAAAGTCAGAAGTTACCTTTTCCACTGTTAGAACATAGATCATCTACTCAAGACCACTGCAACATTTTCAGATGGCTTTCAGAAGTGTTAACATTTGGTCTCAGATGTATTTGTTGAGTTTTTCTTCATATCCATCACTGAAATGTCAACCAAATAATGTACTTACACACACCTCATGTATATGCTTTAAGAAAGATGAAGGCACATTGTCCTAAAGCAAAAAGGACTATAAACATAACAACATAAGTGCTCTTTATGCACAAGGATTTTGGAGAGCTGTAACAGACAGCATTTAATCCTGGGAAACAAAGTAGGAAAAATTCTAGCCAAAATCTCCATACCTCAGTGAGAAAAAGGCCATCCTGATTGGTTGTCCTCATTTTTAAAGTCTCCACAACAGTTTTCATTATTCTAAACAAAGACAACATGTGAAAATATGTTCTGAAGAAAAAAATTTAAAAAGTATCTAAAGATTTTATTATGTTTCTGAAAATATAGATATTTTCTGGTTTACTTAGAAAATGCATGAGCAGCTATCAGAGGGATATGAACATTTCCATGGTGACCCTCAGCAGGACAGTTCTGCATGTTCTGTGACCTGTTAGTACTGAGACTTACCCTCATGTTTACCTGTGCACTCACAGCCCCCCATACTGTAAACAGTGAGTACTTTAAAATTTTTACCAAATAAGTGGAACTTTCATGGAAATATGTATCAAACTGATTAAGTTTTTGGGATACATACAAGCAACAGGAATTAGTTGAAGGTAAAGTAAGCAAAAGATAATTGGGTGATAACGAGAGCTCATATTGACAAGAGGGATGAAGAAGCAGTCTTTGAAAAATAGGTGGGTTACATATGAGACTGAGAGGCTGGAACTACCATCAAATCATGCCCGAGGCAGAGTCTAATTACAGTGCTGCAGATCGCACCTGGGGCCCTGGTGATGCTCTGGCAGCACTGCCTCACACCCTCCACCGCCAGGAATCAATTCAAATCTGTTTCCTACATATATGCATTAGTTCCCCAGAAACACTTTCAAATGGGAACATCTAATTGGCCCTGTTTATATTCTCCAGTTATTGGAGATCAGGAAGAGAGAATATCCAAGGGAAGTACGCTCCTCTTGGGAAGTCCTGGAGAAAGTTGGGCAACAGCATGGAGGCTACTTTCCTTCTGAGTCCACACACCTCCCGCAGTGGCTACAGATCTGTGACTTTCAAAGAAGACTACAGTTCCGTCAGCCTGCAGTCACCTAGAGCTGAATCATGGCAGGGATTTCATAAAAATGGACAGAATATGTGAGCAACTTAGGTAATTCTGTAGTGTACTAATATATAATTTCAGAAAAGTCATAAAAACAGGAAAGAGAGAGAAAGAGAAAAGGAGATACAGTTAGGAAGAAATAAAGAGAGACAGAGAGAGAAAGAAAATATTAAAAATTATACCATACCATCCAAACCAAAGGCGGATTTGAGTTGAAGCAAAGCGATAGTTTTTAATGTAGATATATGATGTGGTATAGAACTCATCCAAGGCTGGTGTTTTATCATGGAATAAGCTCAGAAAATGTACATGAGAATTAAGCTAGTGCTAATGGCTAAGATCTCTAAATCCCTTTCTCTAATTACAAATGCAAAAAAGGAATATGTTACCCTAATGCCACTAAAATTGTTCTTGGGTTCATTTATACCTTGGGGTATGTATCTCACTCTGAGAAGATAGAATGGAGAATTAAGCTTTTGAAACTCATTTCCATAGTTTTGCGTTTTCAATCCTCAGTGCTAATGATCTTTTAATGCAGATTTTATCTGTGAATTCTATTTATTGTAAGTGCTTATTAACATTTGGTAGTTAATGTGTTTATTTATTCATGTTAAGAAATAAAAATGCAGAATATGTGTTGGATTCTCTATCAGCAGATAGTTCAATCACAAACTTTTAAATTGAAAACAGGCTTTTGTGTACCCAAGATGTTGTTTTAAAAAATATTCTTTCTTTTTTTTTTTTTTTTGTTCTGAACAGAAAAGTAGGTATACATCAGTAACAAGTTTATATAGATTTTAAAAAAATGCCAATTTATTTGGGTTTAATAACCTCCTATGTGGGTTTGGTAGCTAACTATAAACTATCAATCTTTAAAACTTGGGGAAATCATGTTTATTTTTGATTATTTGACTTTCTAGGACACCATTGGATTTGTCAGGATTAATTAAACATGTGAATGCCCCAATAGTCAGATGAAAACCATGATCCACTGTAGTACTAATTAAAAAGGAACAAGCAAACAAATCTATTGCAAACAACACTAAAACAGGCCATCCCAAACTATAAAAGCATCCATTATTTGTAATCTCCATGACTCATTAGTCACATGGTTCTGCAGTTTCACCTCTGTTAAAATTTACAGGAAAGTTTTTCTTATTCCTGGCTGAATTTTCCCTCTTTCTTCAATTATTCCCATCTCTTGCCCACTGCCCAAAAGGATATCTCCTTGAAACAGTTACACTACTGATTACTGTCCTTTGCTGCATTACAAGTTTTACCCAAGGGGGAGTCAGCTTCACAAACACCCAGAGTTAGTGTCCTGCAACAACAAGGCAGGTTTTTCTTGTTTTTAAATATGTTTGGGTCACTCCCTGCCTAGCGTCGTTCAGTTGTTTGGGCATCTTCCCATAAAGCAAAAGGTCACCAGTTCGATTCCCATTCAGGTCACGTATTTAGGTTGCTTATTATTTTTTGCCACCAAGAGTTCTGAGGCCGCGTTATGCAGTAATAGTAGACTGTTGACTGATAGAGACAGAAGGTCTGGCCCTTTCTGAACTTATTTTAGATCTCTTTGTTTTTTTTCTCTATTTTTAAAGTATATTTTATCAATTATGCTATTACAGTTGTCCAAATTTTTCCCTCTTTGCCCCGCTCTGCCCAGTAACATTCTCCCCCCAGCAATCTCTGCCCCCACTCTTAGTTCATGTCCATGGGTTATACATATAATTTCTTTGGCTTCACCTTTTCCTATACTGTTCTTAACACCCCCATTTCTATTTTGTTCCTACCAATTGTGGAGGGGAAAAGGTACAGGGATTATTTTAGACCTCTTTGTAAATCTCAAAGTTCCAGTCATTTTGAATTTCTTTCATGTCTTCAAACACACTACATTTATTCTTGTTTCATAACTCTTGGACAGGCTGTTCACTTTGTGTGGACACCCCTTTCACATGGATTGTCTTGTAGCTCCTTGTCATCTTCCACGTTTCAGCATAAATGTTACCTACTCAGTGAGGCATTCTCAAACCACAGTATCTAAATGTAGAGACCCCATAGCCTTTTCTCTGTCTCTATCACATACATCCATGTGCTTTTCACCATTCATAATTATCTATTTATTTTGTTATTCATTATCTTTACAGCTAGCCCCTTGGGATAATAGAACAAATCGTATTTTATTCAATATAACTACAGTGAACCCTAGAGTGACTGTTTAATGAATAACTCTATTAATAAGTAAAGTCTGAGTAGTAGTTTTACCCATATGTGATACCCAAACTCACCAAGAAAACCATAACACCACACACACAGTTAACAAACTCAAAGAAATAAAATGTGTCCTGTTTGAATAGAGATATTTTTTATTTTAAATACTTTAATATCTTATTTTAAAGTGCAATATATGAAATAAACATGCCTGATATGCTGATAATTTCAAGTCAAAACTCTGAAGAGTGGTTAGATATTTTGAAATTGTTTTATTTTTTCCAACATGCTCTTCCTGGAACCTATAATTTTAGTGTTTTTGAGGTCACTGATTAAGAAAATAAAGATTTAATAGTGGGACTATATTAATATTCACCAAATTCTGGTTAAAAGTGGTACATTTGAGTACCAATTTTATTTTTTTTCAGCTTGACACTTTACTTTATGGTTTCCTAATGTACCTGGGTAGCAAACATCATCTTATGATTTGTTCATTCCAAACCATTTGGCTTTAATAGTATATTCAAAAGTGCAGGAAAAAACATTTTTTCTCACATATTTATTCCACTTTTCTTTTAGTAAATATAAAACTATTTTCTAAATTATTTGCTAGATATGAGTATAAATCTTACAAAGTATATAGGTGTACAAATACTGTATATACATATAGAATAATTTTATAATAAAAATTTCTACTTAAAGATCAGCTACTTTTTATGTATTTATCATCAACCCAACTCTATCAAAGTAACCGAGTATACTTTTTATATCTGTTTTTTTTAAGAGTTATTTTCCTTGTTGAATCAGTTTATATAAGGAAGAAAACAAACTCCAAGATTTAAATTATGACACAAACTAAACAATAACAAGTATGTATTAGTTATTCTGTGATTTATATTTAAAATTGAAGAGATAATTTGCAAATACCTCATAAAAAACCCTGAACTAAAAGAAATGTTTGTCAAAAATTTTTTCACTTTTTTTCTATGGTTTGCAGATGTTCATATTTAAATTTGTTACATTTTAGTAGTTTCTCCTATACCATTTTCTTCCTTTG